>NC_053025.1:40724052-41097962 GCF_003073215.2 Triticum urartu
CATGGTGATGCATAGAAACGAGAGGGGAGAGTGTTGTCCACGTACCCTCATAGACCGAAAGCGGAAGCGTTAGCACAACGCGGTTGATGTAGTCGTACGTCTTCACGATCCGACCGATCCAAGTACCGAACGCACGGCACCTCAGAGTTCAGCACACGTTCAGCTCGATGACGTCCCGCGAACTCCGATCCAGCAGAGCTTCACAGGAGAGTTCCATCAGCACGATGGCGTGGTGATGGTGATGATGTTGCTACCGACGCAGGGCTTCGCCTAAGCACCGCTACGATATGACCGAGGTGGAATATGGTGGAGGGGGGCACCGCACACGGCTGGGAGAGATCAACTGATCAACTTGTGTGTCTAGAGGTCCCCCCTGCCCCTGTATATAAAGGAGCAACGGGGGAGGCCGGCCGGCCCTCTATGGCGCGCCAGGAGGAGGAGTCCTCCTCCTAGTAGGAGTAGGACTCCCCTTTCCTACTCCTACTAGGAGGAGGAAAGGAAGGAGGAGAAGGAGAAGGAAGGAGAAGGAGGAAAAAAGAGGAAAGGGGGGCCGGCCCCCTAGTCCAATTCGGTTTGGGCTAGGGGGGGCGCGCCCTGCCTCCTCTCTTCCACCACTTGGCCCATGAGGCCCATTACTTCTTCCTCGTATTCCCGTAACTCCCCGGTACCCCCGAAAATACCCGAATCACTCGGAACCTTTCCGATGTCCGAATATAGTCGTCCAATATATCGATCTTTACGTCTCGACCATTTCGAGACTCCTCGTCATGTCCCCGGTCTCATCCGGGACTCTGAACTACCTTCGGTACATCAAATCACATAAACTCATAATACAATCGTCACCGAAACTTTAAGCGTGCGGACCCTACGGGTTCGAGAACTATGTAGACATGACCGAGACATGTCTCCGGTTAATAACCAATAGAGGAACGTGGATGCTCATATTGGCTCCCACATATTCTACGAAGATCTTTATCGGTCGGACCGCATAACAACATACGTTGTTCCCTTTGTCATCAGTATGTTAGTTGCCCGAGATTCGATCGTCGGTATCTCAATACCTAGTTCAATCTCGCTACCGGCAAGTCTCTTTACTCGTTCCGTAATACATCAGCTCGCAACTAACTTATTAGTTGCAATGCTTGCCAGGCTTAAGTGATGTGCATTACCGAGAGGGCCCAGAGATACCTCTCCGACAATCGTACTGAGAAATCCTAATCTCGAAATACGCCAACCCAACAAGTACCTTCGGAGACACCTATAGAGCACCTTTATAATCACCCAGTTACGTTGTGACGTTTGGTAGCACACAAAGTGTTCCTCCGGTAAACGGGAGTTGCATAATCTCATAGTCATAGGAACATGTATAAGTCATGAAGAAAGCCATAGCAACATACTAAACGATCAAGTGCTATGCTAACGGAATGGGTCAAGTCAATCACATCATTATCCTAATGATGTGATCTCATTAATCAAATGACAAATCTTTGTCTATGGTTAGGAAACTTAACCATCTCTGATCAATGAGCTAGTCATGTAGAGGCATACTAGTGACATACTGTTTGTCTATGTATTCACACATGTATTATGTTTCCGGTTAATACACTTCTAGCATGAATAATAAACATTTATCATGATATAAGGAAATAAATAATAACTTTATTATTACCTCTAGTGCATATTTCCTTCAGTCTTCTCCTGGTGCTGCTGGAACTTGATCCTCCATGGCCTTCTTGATCCCATCATCCTTGTTGATATCTCCGGGCTCTTCTCTCTTCAGCTCTATCTTAATTAGCCAAGCATCGTCGCCCTCATTATTGGAGAAGGGGGATGACATGATGCCCAACCTTGACAACTCTGGCAGAAAACAGCTCGAAACAAATACAGAAGATAATTGCGTGGTACAGTGGTCAAAACCTCCGAGAGATTATATAATGAATTTTTGCTGACCGAAAGAAGTATTGTGCAAGAAAACAGAGTCTGGAGGGCACACGAGGTGTCCACGAGGCAGGAGGGCGCGCCCTCCACCATCGTGGATGCCTCGTTTCCTTCTCGGACTACTTCTCATTTTCATATTTTCTTAAATATTCTAAAACGGAGAAAAATTGCTATTAGAACTGTTTTTGCCGGTCAGTTGGATTAGGGGGTACTCACCACGTCGTCTCCCGATCAGTTGGATTGGGCCAAGGACCCCCAGGGCCGAATACTCATAGGCTAGTTTGGACAGCCGATGACATATACAAGGAAGATTCCTCAAGACTTGGTGATCAAGACAAGGACTCCTCCCCACCGGCGTATTCAACTAGGACTCTTGTTATCCTAGGCCTCTGGTATGTTATATAAGCTGAGGCCAGGCTTGTCGATAGATTATTGTGATATGACTCATCATACCTCTAGGGTTTGGACCACAACATATGATCTCGAGGTAGATCAACTCTGTACTACACCCATATGAATATAAACAAGAGCAGCAGTAGGGTATTATCTCTTCGAGAGAGCCCGAAGCTGGGTAAAATCCCGTCTCCTATTACCATCGAACCTAGACGCACAGTTCGGGACCCCCTACCCGAGATCCCCCGGTTTTGACACCGACATTGGTGCTTTCATTGGGAGTTCCGCTATGTGATCGGCAAAGGATCAATGGCTCGTCTGCAGATTAACTGCGACGCCGGCATCTTCATCACCGACTCGCCTAGTCACCTCGGCTGGTCCGATGGCCAGGCTCCTCTTCGGATCGTCAAGATCGGACATATGTCCTCATCGTCATCAACTATGATCTCTATCAAGATCATGGAGGAATCATCCATCGAGTCCGGGGGCTCAACGTCAACATTGCCCTCGTGCGACCGTGTTGTTTTTCTGGACAAGCAAACTCGTATTCACCGTCACCGCCTCCTTGAGCATCGGTTGGACGATTCCTTTAGGGGAATAGTGCGGAATTGGGTATATAGCAACCCTGTAAAATTTCATCGCGTTCCGGTGGAGGAATCTTCGGTGATCTATGATATACTGGAGGCCTGTCGAAGTCTGGACGGGAATCTGGATGAGTTTAGGGCGCGGTCTCCAAAGACTAGCTCGGATATCCTTTGGATGATCCAACCGTTGATTGATGGCACAATTCTCATATCTTCCACCCCTCAAAATTTCGACTCGATCCGACCGTCCAAACTTCGGGAACCTATCGATTAGTGCATCACTTTTCGGATCTATTTTCTGCGCGAATAAGAATCCGGCCCGAATTCATCTTTCTTCAGGAACGAGGTATTGGACAACCTTTTGAAAGGAATTTCCTTCTAGGGTATTGCGCGTTGTACTTAAACATGTGCCATAAAATTTTAATCCTTCTATGAGGTACTTTTCACCATCAAGCTGGTGTCAAACCAGTCCGGCAATATTGTTGTGCGGATGCCGACTTGTGCTAGACACGTCGTCGCTTTGTTGAGTCGAGCTCAACTTCTTCGGATCATCATCTCTGCGAGCCGAACAAGAGTTCAGCATCGCGAAATATAAATCATCACCAACATCGCCGTCCCACGGATTACACGGAGCGGGCACACCGGCATCGCCGCACGGTCACTTCAGCAAGACGGCATTGACTATGTCACGAGCCACGACCTGCATTGGCATGGCCGCGATGTTTCTTCTTCAAGCCGGTGTCCATCACGCCGACCTACTTCGACTCATCGGCTCACATGGAGGCTTCGACACCTCGGCTAGACCGGGGCCTCCGCTATCTCTTCATCAACATGCTCCGGTGACTCCGGCGTCACCGGCCGATCAGCTTCGACACATCGGCTGACATGGAGGCTTCGACACCTCGGTTGGACCGGGGCCTCTGCTATCTCTTCATCAACATGCTCCGGTGACTCCGGCGTCACCGGCCGATCAGCTTTGACACATCGGCTGGCATTACGGCTGCAACATCACTTACCGACCTGCTCCGTCACCTCGGCATTCAGGCCATATTTCTTTAATTATTTCCTTCACTTAAATTAATTAAGTAGAAGAATTTTTTAAAGCATATTATTATTATTATTATTATTATTTCTGGCTTGCACTATCTTGTGTGTGTAGGCGATTGGTTCAGACCAGGACGCGCTGTCACCTCGGCAGTCCCACCTTCGTCGACACAATTGTGTCGTCGCCTTGGCGTGCCGCCCTGTGTTAGCAACCCCATATCGTCCTCTTCATCAACCTACTCCGGAGACTTTGGCGTCACTAGCCGACTAGCTTCGTTACGTTAGCTGGACTGGGGGCTTTGCCTCGGCGAGACAATCTTTGTCGGCGTCGCCATGCCATCGCTTCATCACCCATTAGGCAATGGGTGTGCGGATTGAGTCCCAATTTTGGGAGTAACCTTTCTTCGGACTGCTACAACAAATAAACCAGGTGCTATTAATCCTAGCAATTTTTGCTTGTCTGGGTTTATTTTTCCAAAAAAATTATTACTCCGGTTTGTTCCATCATCTGTACACAGGTCTATCAAATGATGGCCGCATTAATGATGGTCGCGTGGTGGTTCGGTCAGTTTCCGTACATAGTTCGGCGAACGCCGCATCCGGAACTCGGACCGACCTGTGACTTCGGGCTTTACCACGCCTTTACCGCATCACGCCGACGACACTGACTTTAAATAATTTTTTTTGCGAAAAGCTATTATGCAAGGATTATATATATATTTATATTAATCTTTTTGGACCACACTATTTTATGCGTGTAGGTGATCGACTTCGACTGTGTTACGCGGTCGCTTCGGCAAGCCAACGCCGCTGTCTCAAATTGGCATAAATCGGCATGCGTGATCACCTTGTTTGTTGTGTTGCCATACCGACGTGTTCGGTTGCCTCGGGGACTTCGGCATCGCCGAAAGAGCTCTACCTCACCGAGTGTTCGGCGCACAGGCCATACTTCTTTTATTACTCACTTTGCATTAATTATTTATTATGCAACAATTTGATTCATCATTATTATTATTATCTCCGGTTTGCACTATTTTTATCCACAGATAAATGATTCGGGTGGGGCAGTGCTGTCTCCTCAGCTGGACGGGAGGCTTTGTCAACACTTCATTAACCCACACCAGGGGCTTCGACGTCACTCTGCCAGCCTGCATTGGCCGTGCTATGCCACCACTTCAGATTGCCGAGCTCTTCGCTCTGCCACCTTGGGGCCGGCTTGGGGGATGGAACTTTGTCCCGCATCAAGCTTGGACCGCGTCATCAATGCCGAACACATTAACAAGCTAAGTCGCTTTCAAGCTCGAAAGCTTTCGGTTTTAATTTTTTCTTCGGTTCGACCAAGCATTATACTTCCTTGTCAAAATTTTGTTTGTGACACACAAATTCGAATATCCCGTTCACTTGGGGGCTTCCTTTATAAAGCCTTTCCTTTTGCATATGATTATACTTGTTCGACTTCGTTCCTTGTTCGTGTATTACGCCACAATATGCACCATATTGACCTAAGTGTTCCGCAAGCTGGGTTGCCTGGCTCCTGTGCTTACCCCTACATTCCCGATTGTTCGGCTAGGGAGTAAAGAGAGCACCTCTGCGATTGTCATGACTGGGTCATCCGAGCTCCAACCTCAAACTGGGTGAAGCCGAAAGCTAGCGCTCTTATTGTTTTCAATCATGGTCGGCACACAACGTAACTAATGAGTACAAAAAATCAATTGCACAAGTCTCATCGTAATAATGAGCACCGAAGAAAGGTATCAGTGGAGGTACTATTTTCTTCGAAGATGCTTCGTACACTTCGTCAGTAATATAGCATAAGTTCCCTGAGTGTGCTTTGTCTGTTATAGCCTTATGGCCTGGTTGCCTGATTATCAGAAACACCATCGATATTCTCGACAGGTGGAGTACATAACACTTTTCGGCCCTTAACCGAAGAGGGGGAAGCTGACGGTCGGTTAAGAAGCGTTCAAAGTTCGGGTGAACACAGATATGATATAAGTACTTCGGTACGTACAATCATTATACATAAAATAAACATGTATCACGGTATTTGTATTTAGTATACAAGCGCTGCCTTCTGCAATTATCGTTATAAAGCCATAAATATGTATCAATTTGACTTAAGATTTTGGCCAAGCTAGGTTGTCTGGCTCCTGTGCTTACCCATACGTTCCCGATTGTTCGGCTAGGTGGTAAAGGGAGCACCTCCGTGATTGTTACTACTGAGTCGTCCGAGTAAGTACCTCAGACTGGGTGAAGCCGAAAGCTAGCAATCTTAAAGGATCACATTGTCAGCAACGACGGAAGTGAAAATTTTGGTTTATTAATACCATAGAGTTCGGGAACTTTCCCCGAACTAAATCCTCAATATTTTTCTCCCGCATTGATCGGAGGTGAGGTTTCATGATCATGGTCGGCATGACAACCCAAAGAAAGGAACTGATAGCTGGACTATTTTCTTTGGAAGACGTTTCTTACGTTAAAAAATAATATAACATATCTCTATGCGTACCTTTGTTTATAAAACTGTATGGCCGGATTGCCTTATTTTTCATAAATCTTTGCCCTTATCACGGCGATATAAAGTAGGAAAACACTCCTCGGCTACTGACCGAAGAGGTTGAAGCCGATGGTCAGTCAACAAAGTTTTGTAAAATGTGGATCCGAGTATTAATGATGTAAAGTACTTGGGTACATAGAATCATTACACATAAATTGTGAGCAAAAATCAATTTTTTTTCTCAGCCAATCTTTTAAAGAGTCAATGGCACAGTCTCTTCGAGACACCCGAGCAGCTGACATAATGCTCTCGTAGTTCCTTATTGGCATTAATTCCCAATCTATTGAGCCCCTTGAGGCCTACCTTGGCGAGCTCAGTTTTCGTTAGCTCCAACTCCTTTATGAGATCTTTATTCTCTTTCCGAGAAGTTTGTGTGAAACACAATTTTTTTCTCTCTATCAAATGGATATAGATCCTTAATTCGGCCACCCGTGCCCGCATTAAGGCTCGGGGGCTACTGGGCTTCGGGCTTATTATTTACAAATAATAAAGGGGCACATCGATCCCCTGATTTGGTGTTGCCACCCGACCAGTGTCTCGGGGCTACTGCGTTGCCTGTTCAATGCACAAAATTCAAAGTTCTTAGTGTTCGGCCTGGCTGAACTATGGCAAACGTGTCTTCGGAAAACAATAGGTACCATCTGGACCTATCTAGCATCAAGCTAATATATTGCGGCAACTTCTCAAGACCCTCTTTCAAGGGCCCGTTCGCCGATCACTATTATCTCTAATATATAAAACTGTGTTTCTATTCCTACGTGTGCTAGCGAGCTAGGAGTTGATCCTCAGGCCGATTTTGCGCATCGGCCTGAGTCTCAGGGGCTACTAGGATCAGCGGTTTCATGTTTTCCTTCAGGTGCATCTCGGGTTTTAGACCGACACACACCTTGAGGGCTACTAGTTATACATATTGACAGGGAATAAATTTACACGCATAGAAAATAAAATCCATAAACAATCAGCCCAAGCCCGAGGTGGTGCATCACCTCGGAGGCAGTTCGGCATAAAGCTCGGATTCGAATGGCTGGCTCCATAGAGGGCATTTCCGGCATTAAGCTCGGCTAAACGCCTTCAACTTTTTTGAACCGAGGTGTTCTATGACACCTCGGATACGGTCCGGCGTTGGAGCTTGGACATAGTCCAGCGTTGGAGCCTGGATACAATCCGGCGTTGGAGCTCGGAAGTGGTCCGACGTTTGTGCTCGGCTATGAAAGATGCCTCGAATGCAGTCCGGCGTTTGAGCTCGGATGTGAGAAGACACCGCCGCACGGGAAACACTTCGAACCCGAGGTGTGGCATAAAATATAACAAGGCATTGATAAATGCCGAAAACTTAAAAGGGCTCCTCGGATACCCGACGTGTAAACTTTTCGGATTTACTTCGGTGATCCTCAAGATCGAAGATGAGAAGATTTGTTGAACCAGTTTTCAAGACCGACGACCGAAGATGAAGAACAGTTCGGAAGAATCGAGGAGCGTCTCCAACTTGAAGACCGGTTTAGGGGGCTACTGACGGTGTCCTGGACTAGGGGTTACTCACCACGCCGTCTCCCGATCAGTTGGATTGGGCCGAGGACCCCCAGGGCCGAATACTCATGGGCCAGTTTGGACAGCCGATGTCATATACAAGGAAGATTCCTCAAGACTTGGTGATCAAGACAAGGACTCCTCCCCACCGGCGTATTCGACTAGGACTCTTGTTATCCTAGGCCTCTGGTATGTTATATAAGCCGAGGTCAGGCTAGTCGATAGATTATTGTGATATGACTCATCATACCTCTAGGGTTTAGACCACAACATATGATCTCGAGGTAGATCAACTCTGTACTACACCCATATGAATATAAACAAGAGCAGCAGTAGGGTATTCTCTCTTTGAGAGAGCCTGAAGCTAGGTAAAATCCTGTCTCCTGTTACCATCGATCCTAGATGCACAGTTCGGGACCCCCTACCCGAGATCCGCAGGTTTTGACACCGACACCCTGCACCCTCGTGGATGCTTCATGTCCTTCTCGGACTACTTCTTATTTTCCTATTTTCTTAAATATTCCAAAACAGAGAAAAATTGCTATTAGAACTGTTTTGGAGTCGGTTTACTTACCGTACCACATACCTCTTCCTTTTCAGAGGCTGAAACATTCTGGAAGGTGCCCCTTATATACTCCTGCGGGGTTACAGTTTCGATAACATGAGTTTCAACATTTATAGGGTTACTTGAGATATAATGTTTGATTCTTTGACCGTTCACCACCGTCGGATTTGTGCCTTCGAAGTTCTTGATTTTTATGGCACCAGAACGATAGACCTCCTCGATAACGTAAGGACCTTTCCATTTAGAGAGGAGTTTGCCTGCAAAAAATCTTAAACGAGAGTTGTATAACAATACATAATCACCTACATTAAACTCACCTTTTGTATCCTTTTGTCATGCCATCTTTTAACTTTTTCTTTAAACAGCTTGGCATTCTCATAGGCATGGGTTCTCCACTCATCAAGAGAGCAAATGTCAAATAGTCTCTTCTCACCGGCAAGTTTGAAATCATAATTGAGCTCTTTAATGGCCCAATATGCCTTATGTTCTAGTTCGAGAGGTAAGTGACATGCTTTTCCATAAACTATTTTATATGGAGACATACCCATAGGATTTTTATATGCAGTTCTATAGGCCCATAATGCATCATCAAGTTTCTTGGGCCAATTCTTTCTGGATCTATTAACAGTCTTTCGCAAAATTAATTTAAGCTCTCTATTACTCAGTTCTACTTGACCAATAGACTGTGGATGATATGGAGGTGTCATGATCAGCACTACTAGTTGGAATAGCTTCTACCCACTTAGTAACGTAATCAACAGCAACTAAAATATGTGTATACCCATTAGAGGAAGGAAACGGTCCCATATAATCAAAGCCCCAAACATCAAATGGTTCAATAACAAGTGAATAGTTCATAGGCATTTCTTGACGTCTACTAATATTACCAATTCTTTGACATTCATCACAAGACAAGACAAACTTACGGGCATCCTTGATGAGAGTAGGCCAATAAAAACCGGATTGCAATACCTTATGTGCAGTTCTATCTCCATCATGGTGTCCTCCGTAAGCCTCGGAGTGACACTTGCGTGGGATCTGTTCCTGTTCATGCTCAGGTAAACAACGTCTAATAACACCATCTACTCCTTCTTTATAAAGGTGTGGGTCAACCCAGAAGTAATTTCTTAAATCATAGAAAACCTTTTTATTTTGCTGGTATCACTACAAAAAAAAGACACATCCATGACATTTTGGGCCGAATGAAGTTTTTTCCTGTCATACATATGACACTTCTATGACGATAATTGTGACAAAACCCGGTATCATCATAGATGTGGTGGGCTCCTACTTCTATGATAAAAACTCATCACAGAAAATGGGCTTTTTGTCCTGGGCGGGCTGGAGACGCAGCTGCATGACATTCTTTGGGCCGTCCATGACGGAAAAAACCGTGGTAGAAGTGAGGGGGAGGAAAATTTCGGGGAATTCCTGGTTACGGTGGGAGGTCGGGGGCCGAGCGATGCGTGTTTCTCTCATACACGTACGCGTGTGTGTGCGAGGCGTTGGCTCTAACTGAACCCGAGCGAGGCGTTGGGCTCTAACTGAACCCGAGCGATTGCATTGTAGGCTACGCGTTACTGAACCCGAGCGATCGATCAATGGCTGTTAATTGAACCCGATCGAGCGATTCCTTGGCTACTGCTGCTAACTGAAGCTGATCGATGGGATGAACAGTGAGCATTGCGGGGGGTTTGCATGAACAGTGAGCGGTGGCGTTGCCTCTGGATGAACAGGACCCTGTGGTGTGGTGGAGGGCTGGATGAACAGTAGACGATGGAGGGGTGCCCATGGAGGGGTGGATGAACAGGACCCCGTGGTGTGGAGGGCAGGATAAACAGTAGACGGTGGAGGGGTGCCGTGGAGGGGTGGTTGAACAGGACCCCGTGGTGTGGAGGGCTGGATGAATAGTAGACGGTGGAGGGGTGGTTGAACAGTAGCCGGTGGAGTAGCGCGCGGTGGAGGCTGGATGAACAGGAGCCCGTGGAGGCTAGAGGAGGTCGACGGTGGATGAACAGTAGCTCGTGGAGGCTGGAGGGGTCGATGGTGGAGATGAACAGTATCCTATGGAGTCCCGTTTTGCGGTACGCCACACCCCTCCTGATGAACAGGACCCCCGTTTCGACCGTAGCGCTCCAACACAAGTCCGTTTCCTCCGTTTTGCGGTATGCCACACCCCTCCCGATCAACAGGACCCCCGTTTCGACCGTAGGAGGTCCGTTTCCTCCGTTTTGCGGTACGCCACACCCCTCCCGATCAACAGGACCCCTGTTTCGACCGTAGGAGGTCCGTTTCCTCCGTTGTGCGGTACACCAGGCCTCGTTTCCATCGCCTCTTCCATCTAAGCCCTCCCGATGAACATGACCACGCATTCCGTTGCTTCCCCATGAACACGACGACGACGCTGTTTCTCCGTTCCGACCCAGCCATGTACACGAGCCCTCGCCGTACGTATGCGTGAGTAGGCATTCGAGACCCTGCCCGTATGTACACATACGTGGCCATATTTTCTTTCTTGCACCCTGGCCGCCTCTACTACGACACGTGCGCGCCTCTACATCCACCAGTATATGTGTACGTACACGTTCGCGACCAGAATGACAATGCCACGTACGCTTCGACCAGGTGGGTCCCGACTGTCAGGCACTTCCTTGCCTGTGAAGATGTAGCTGGTGGGTGTTGGAAATATGCCCTAGAGGCAAGTGACATGCTTTTCCATAAACTATTTTATATGGAGACATACCCATAGGATTTTTATATGCAGTTCTATAGGCCCATAATGCATCATCAAGTTTCTTGGGCCAATTCTTTCTGGATCTATTAACAGTCTTTCGCAAAATTAATTTAAGCTCTCTATTACTCAGTTCTACTTGACCAATAGACTGTGGATGATATGGAGGTGTCATGATCAGCACTACTAGTTGGAATAGCTTCTACCCACTTAGTAACGTAATCAACAGCAACTAAAATATGTGTATACCCATTAGAGGAAGGAAACGGTCCCATATAATCAAAGCCCCAAACATCAAATGGTTCAATAACAAGTGAATAGTTCATAGGCATTTCTTGACGTCTACTAATATTACCAATTCTTTGACATTCATCACAAGACAAGACAAACTTACGGGCATCCTTGATGAGAGTAGGCCAATAAAAACCGGATTGCAATACCTTATGTGCAGTTCTATCTCCATGGTGTCCTCCGTAAGCCTTGGAGTGACACTTGCGTAGGATATGTTCCTGTTCATGCTCAGGTAAACAACGTCTCATAACACCATCTACTCCTTCTTTATAAAGGTGTGGGTCATCCCAGAAGTAATTTCTTAAATCATAGAAAACCTTTTTCTTTTGCCGGTATCACTAGAAAAAAAGACACATCCATGACATTTTGGGCCGAACGAATTTTTTTTCCTGTCATACATATGACACTTCTATGACGATGATTGTGACAAAACCCGGTATCATCATAGATGTGGTGGGCTCCTACTTCTATGACAGAAAATGGGCTTTTCGTCCTGGGCGGGCTGGAGACGCAGCTGCATGACATTCTTTGGGCCGTCCATGATGGAAAAAACCGTGGTAGAAGCGAGGGGGAGGAAAATTTCGGGGAGTTCCCGGTTACGGTGGGAGGTCGGGGGCCGAGCGATGCGTGTTTCTCTCGTACACGTACGCGTGTGTGTGCGAGGCGTTGGCTCTAACTGAACCCGAGCGAGGCGTTGGGCTCTAACTGAACCCGAGCGATTGCACTGTAGGCTACGCGTTACTGAACCCGAGCGATCGATCAATGGCTGTTAATTGAACCCGATCGAGCGATTCCTTGGCTACTGCTGCTAACTGAAGCCGATCGATGGGATGAACAGTGAGCGTTGCGGGGGGGGTTTGGATGAACAGTGAGCGGTGGCGTTGCCTCTGGATGAACAGGACCCCGTGGTGTGGTGGAGGGCTGGATGAACAGTAGACGGTGGAGGGGTGCCCATGGAGGGGTGGATGAACAGGACCCCGTGGTGTGGAGGGCAGGATGAACAGTAGACGGTGGAGGGGTGCCCGTGGAGGGGTGGTTGAACAGGACCCCGTGGTGTGGAGGGCTGGATGAATAGTAGATGGTGGCGGGGTGGTTGAATAGTAGCCGGTGGAGTAGCGCGCGGTGGAGGCTGGATGAACAGGAGCCCGTGGAGGCTGGAGGAGGTCGACGGTGGATGAACAGTAGCTCGTGGAGGCTGGAGGGGGTTGATGGTGGAGATAAACAGTATCCCGTGGAGTCCCGTTTTGCGGTACGCCACACCCCTCCCGATGAACAGGACCCCCGTTTAGACCATAGCGCTCCAACACACGTCCGTTTCCTCCGTTTTGCGGTACGCCACACCCCTCCCGATCAACAGGACCCCCATTTCGACTGTAGGAGGTCCGTTTCCTCCGTTTTGCGGTACGCCACACCCCTCCCGATCAACAGGACCCCTGTTTCGACCGTAGGAGGTCCGTTTCCTCCGTTGTGCGGTACACCAGGCCTCGTTTCCATCGCCTCTTCCATCTAAGCCCTCCCGATGAACATGACCACGCATTCCGTTGCTTCCCCATGAACACGACGACGACGCTGTTTCTCCGTTCCGACCCAGCCATGTACACGAGCCCTCGCCGTACGTATGCGCGAGTAGGCATTCGAGACCCCGCCCGTATGTACACATACGTGGCCGTATTTTCTTTCTTGCACCCTGGCCGCCTCTACTATGACACGTGTGCGCCTCTACATCCACCAGTATATATGTACGTACAGGTTCGCGACCAGAATGACAACGCCACGTACGCTTCGACCAGGTGGGTCCCGATTGTCAGGCACTTCGTTGCCTGCGAAGATGTAGCTGGTGGGTCCCAGCAGTCAGGGGGCGAATCGTTTTTTTTCGGACACACTTCCTTGCGTGCGAAGATGTAGCTGGTGGGTCCAAGCAGTCGGAGGGCTGGTGGGTCCCAGCAGTCAGGGGGGTGAATCATTTTGGTTCTTTTTGCCCGGACACACTTCCTTGCGTGCGAGATGTAGCTGGTGGGTCCCAGCAGTCAGGGGGGTGAATCGTTTTTTTTTTGCCCGGACGCACTTCCTTGTGTGCGAAGGTGTAGCTGGTGGGTCCCAGCAGTCAGAGGGAAACGTTTTTTTCGCGAAATATGGTGGCCCGTCCGGTGGGTCCCTGTTGTCAGGTGGAGGAATCATTATTTTCCGCGTAATAAGGAGGCACTTCCTTGCTGCCACCGTGGACCCAGCTGTCAGCCTCTCCACGTACAGTCCACGTCCGATGGAAGTCGTTCCTTGACCATGTTGACCACGCCGCGCCGAGAGCACCAGGGCAGTGGACGACGGCGAGGCCTAGGAAGGGGACGACACAGAGGCAGGGAAGACTCGGTAGTTGTTTCCCACGCGGAGAGGAGTACGACTGTACGAGGGTTTACTAGTTCGTCTGCCGTCGCCAGAGAATAACAGCAGGTGTGGGTGAGTAGAGGGATGGCTGGGCCAGCGATGGGAGTACGGTCGGGCGGTGAGGCCTGCGCGGCAGCACAGCCGGTGGCAAGGAGGAGGGAGCAGGCAGTCCCGCCGGCGCTTGTTTGACCGGCTGGAGCAGGAAGAGCAGAGATTGAAGAAGCACGATGGTCGTTGGATGGACATCCAACAGTTAGTGCTTGTGCGTCAACCTTTTTCTAGGAAAGCCTCAAATTTGTGGAAAACAGCATACAGCCCATCTGCCATTATTTCTAATAATTTACAGCCCATTTGCTAACTCTGAAGGGTTTTTTTGGAGCCCATATTCTTTTTGTTAGCATTGCAGCCCATATTGTGGCAACGGTTAGAAAATTATACGAAATTTTGCATATTTCGGTGTGGTCCGAACTCTTTTTAATCCCGAAATATCGACTCACATTCAAACTGATTTTAAAAATAAATGTATATCAATATAAAATCCAACAAATTCTCCAGGCATAAAAATTAATGTAATTTAAAATCTTGAAATGAAAAAAAGATATTTGAAACTAATTGCCGGTTTGATGTGTTTTAAAAATGTACAACCCATTTCTCATTACTGATGGGCCATTTTCTCGGCCAGCCGAATGAAAGCTCTCCTCGTCTTGAAAGATTTGCAGCCCAACAGGCCTGACAAAGCGACTTACTTGGCAAATCACAAAAAAACAGGGCTGTGGCCGTGGACCCGGCTGTCAGCCTCTCCATGTACAGTACTCTTTTGATGGAAGTCGTTCCTTGACCATGTTGACCACGCCACACGGAGAGCACCACGGCGGTGGACGACGGCGAGGCCTAGGAAGGGGACGACGTGGCAGTGGAAGCCCGCACGGAGAGGACTGCGAGGGTTCACTTGTTCGGCTGCGGTGTGAGGCTGCCGTCGCCACAGGGCCTGGCCAGCGGTGGGAATAGTAGGGGGCGGTGAGGCCTCTGCGGCAGCACAGCCGACCAGGGGAGGCAGGAGCATGCGGCACGACCAGCGCTGCTTTGGGCGGCTGGAGCAAGAAGACCAGAGGTTGAAGAAGCATTACAGCCGTTGGATGGACATCGTACGGTCACTGGAGCTAGAATCGTTCATATTGACTAAGTTGACAAAGCCCTTCGTCCCCGTCAACTTAGTAGGCCCACAAGTCAGCCTCCCAGCAAGGTGGGTCCCAGCTAGCTAGGGGAGTATTCATTTCTTGTGCGTAATAAGGAGGCACTTCCGGTGGGTCCGAGATGACAGTGGGGGGAACGTTTTTTTCACGAAATACGGTGGCCCATCCGGTGGGTCCCAGCAGTCATGGGGAAACAATTTTTTTAGCAAAATACTGGTGGCTTGTCTGGTGGGTCCCTGCTGTCAGGTGGAGGAATAATTATTTTCCGTGTAATAAGGAGGCACTTCCTTGCGGCTGCCGTGGACCCAGCTGTCAGCCTCTGCACGTACAATACTCTTTCGATGGAAGTCGGTCGTTGACCATGTTGACCACGCCGCGTCGAGAGCACCAGGGCGGTGGACGACGGCGAGGACTAGGAAGGGGACGACTCGGAGCCGGGGAAGACGCAGCAGTGGACGCCCACACGAAGAGGAGTACGAGGGTTCACTGGTTCGGCTGCGGTGTGAGGCTGCTGTCGCCGCAGATTAATAGGGGGTGTGGGTGAGTAGAGGGATGGCCTGGCCAGCGGTGGGAGTAGTAGGGGGCGGTGAGGCCTCCGCGGCATCACAGCCGGCCATGGGAGGCAGGAGCACGCAGCACAACCGGCGCTGGTTTGGGCGGCTGGAGCAAGAAGACCAGAGGTTGAAGAAGCACTACGGCCGTTGGATGAACATCGTACGGTAATAGGAGCTAGAATCGTTCATATTGACTAAGTTGACAAAGCCCTCCGTCCCCATCAACATGGTAGGCCCACAAGTCAGCCTCCCACTATGCTGGGTTCCAGCTGGCAGGCGGAATACTCATTTTTTGTGCGTAATAAGGAGGCACTTCCTTGCGTGCGAAGATAGCTAGTGGGTCCGACATGTCAGCGGGGGGCACTTTATTTCGTGAAATACAGAGGCCCTTCCGGTGGGTCCCAGATGTCAGGTGGAGGAATCATTATTTTCCGCGTAATAAGGAGGCACTTCCTTGCTGCCGCCGTGGACCCAGCTGTCAGCCTCTCCACGTATAGTCCACGTCCGATGGAAGTCGTTCCTTGACCATGTTGACCACGCCGCGCCGAGAGCACCAGGGCAGTGGACGACGGCGAGGCCTAGGAAGGGGATGACACGGAGGCAGGGAAGACTCGACAGTTGTTTCCCACGCGGAGAGGAGTACGACTGTACGAGGGTTTACTAGTTCGTCTGCCATCGCCAGAGAATAACAGCAGGTGTGGGTGAGTAGAGGGATGGCTGGGCCAGCGATGGGAGTACGGTCGGGCGGTGAGGCCTGCGCGGCAGCACAGCCGGTGGCAAGGAGGAGGGAGCAGGCAGTCCCGTCGGCGCTTGTTTGACCGGCTGGAGCAGGAAGAGCAGAGATTGAAGAAGCACGATGGTCGTTGGATGGACATCCAACAGTTAGTGCTTGTGCATCAACCTTTTTCTAGGAAAGCCTCAAATTTGTGGAAAACAGCATACAGCCCATCTGCCATTATTTCTAATAATTTACAGCCCATTTGCTAACTCTAAAGGGTTTTTTTGGAGCCCATATTCTTTTTGTTAGCATTGCAGCCCATATTGTGGCAACGGTTAAAAAATTATACGAAATTTTGCATATTTCGGTGTGGTCCGAACTCTTTTTAATCCCGAAATATCGACTCACATTCAAACTAATTTTAAAAATAAATGTATATCAATATAAAATCCAACAAATTCTCCACCATAAAAATTAATGTAATTTAAAATCTTGAAATGAAAAAAAAGATATTTGAAACTAATTGCCGGTTTGATGTGTTTTAAAAATGTACAACCCATTTCTCATTACTGATGGGCCATTTTCTCGGCCAGCCGAATGAAAGCTCTCCTCGTCTTGAAAGATTTGCAGCCCAACAGGCCTGACAAAGCGACTTACTTGGCAAATCACAAAAAAACTGGTTGTGGCCGTGGACCCAGCTGTCAGCCTCTCCATACAGTACTCTTCTGATGGAAGTCGTTCCTTGACCATGTTGACCACGCCACGACGGAGAGCACCACGGCAGGTGGACGACGCGAGCCTAGGAAGGGGACGAGCCGGCAGTGGAAGCCCGCGCGGAGAGGACTACGAGGGTTCACTGGTTCGGCTGCGGTGGGAGGCTGCCGTCGCCGCAGGGCCTGGCCAGCGGTGGGAATAGTAGGGGGCGGTGAGGCCTCTGCGGCAGCATAGCCGGCCACGGGAGGCAGGAGCATGCGACACGACCGACGCTGCTTTGGGCGGCTGGAGCAAGAAGACCAGAGGTTGAAGAAGCACTACGGCCGTTGGATGGACATCGTACGGTCACTGGAGCTAGAATCGTTCATATTGACTAAGTTGACAAAGCCCTTCGTCCCCGTCAACTTAGTAGGCCCACAAGTCAGCCTCCCAGCAAGGTGGTCCCAGCTAGCCGGGGGAGTATTCATTTTTTTGTGCATAATAAGGAGGCACTTCCGGTGGTCCCGAGTTGACAGCGGGGGGAACGTTTTTTTGGTGAAATACGGTGGCCCGTCCGGTGGGTCCCAGCAGTTAGGGGGAAACAATTTTTTTCGCAAAATACTGGTGGCCCCTCTGGTGGGTCCCTGCTGTCAGGTGGAGGAATCATCATTTTTTGAGTAATAAGGAGGCACTTCCTTTCTGCCGCCGTGGACCCAGCTGTCAGCCTCTCCACGTACAAGTACTCTTCCGATGGAAGTCGGTCGTTGACCATGTTGACCACGCGCGCGAGAGCACCAGGCGGCGGTGGACGACGGCGAGGACTAGGAAGGGGACGACTCGGAGCCGGGGAAGACGCAGCAGTGGATGCCCACGCGAAGAGGAGTACGAGGGTTCACTGGTTCGGCTGCGGTGTGAGGCTGCTGTCGCCGCAGAATAACAAGGGGGTGTGGGTGAGTAGAGGGATGGCCTGGCCAGCGGTGGGAGTAGTAGGGGGCGGTGAGGCCTCCGCGGCATCACAGCCGGCCATGGGAGGCAGGAGCACGCAGCACAACCGGCGCTGGTTTGGGCGGCTGGAGCAAGAAGACCAGAGGTTGAAGAAGCACTACGGCCGTTGGATGAACATCGTACGGTAATAGGAGCTAGAATCGTTCATATTGACTAAGTTGACAAAGCCCTCCGTCCCCATCAACATGGTAGGCCCACAAGTCAGCCTCCCACTATGCTGGGTTCCAGCTGGCAGGCGGAATACTCATTTTTTGTGCGTAATAAGGAGGCACTTCCTTGCGTGCGAAGATAGCTAGTGGGTCTGACATGTCAGCGGGGGGCACTTTATTTCGCGAAATATAGAGGCCCTTCCGGTGGGTCCCAGATGTCAGGTGGAGGAATCATTATTTTACGTGTAATAAGGAGGCATTTCCTTGTGTGCGGTCGTGGACCCAGCTGTCAGCCTCTCCACGCACAGTCTACTTCCGATGCTGTCGTTTGTTGACCATGTTGACCATGCCGCGCCAAGCGCATCCAAGGTGGTGGACGAGGGTTTACTGGTTCTAGTATGGTGTGGTTCGGCAGTCGGTGGAGAAGAACAGGAGGTGTGGAGGGGTGGAGGGATGGCCTGGCCAACGGTGGAGTAGCACTTCATAGCGAAGCGTGCTAAGTAGAGCTGCTAGCAGCAGGAGGCGGGAGGTGGTCCCGAGGGCGCTGGAGGAAGAAGACGAGAGATTGAAGATGGATGCGTGTCGTTGGATTTAAATCCAACGGCTAACATGTCAGAACCATTTTTTGACTAAACTGACAACGACTTGCATTGGCTTCGACCTATTGGCCCACATTTCAGCCTCCAAAAATGTGGCATGTATTCAACCCATTTTTCAGAATTTATAGTCTTTTTTTGCACGGTAGAATTTAAAGTCAATTTGATCTTTGTTTTGAATTACAGCCATTAGCTGGGCTGGGTGAACAAATAATGTAGCGTCCATGCGGCCCGTTTATTTTATTTCCTAAAAAATTACAGGCCATTTGCATTTTCTCGAAATACACGATTTTGCTGGGCTGATTCTAATTATAATGTTGGGTTGGGCCAGCAATGTTATCAAAAAAATAAAAAGGGGTTGAGCATTTTGTTATAAATATATTTAATTAATAAGTGATATTGTTACATTCGTCCTTAAATCTTACCAAGCTTTTGTACACAATCACTAGGATTTTCGTGCCAAAACAATCCAGGATTTTATTTGTTAAGAAATTATTTTTATAAGTTAATAAGATGTGGGATATTGTTTTCTTACATATGTAAGTATCTGTTAAATATATGATGACAATAAAAATAATATATAATAACATATGAAATAATTTTTTTTAGAAAAACAGGGAGCATCTCCCCGGTTCCATTGCTGAGAATGAAACCATAACATATTCTGATACAGCAGCTCAAAGAGCAGTTCGAAAGCAAAGGTAGAAAAGCTACAAACTAGGGGGTGGATGAACAAGTTCTCTGAATAACACAAATCACCCGAGCGGTGCCAAAGGCAGAGCGGATAGAGCACTCAAATGACACAAGGAGGGTCCAGCAAAGCCTTCATGGTCTTCAGCCGAGGGGTCGTGTCAGCCTGCGGCGACCAGTAAGCAAGCAGAGTGACTGGGCTGGAAGGCGTAGCATGGTTGATGTCCCTCTTTTTTGGTGCCAGGTGCCCATCATCTTCATCAGAGATCTTGAGATGAGCCCACGGGTCCAGCCCCAGAGCAGGTCGAGCCTTGTTCAGCCACAAGTGATCGCCAACGGTTTCTGGAGGGATCTTGTTAGGGTTTCCACGACACTCATCAACTTGTCCTTGTCCGATCCGGAGGAGAGAATCGCCCAGTTCCTCACCATGTTCCTGATCAACCTCAAGACCTGCGGAATGGAAATCCAGGAGGTGTTACTGAAAATCATAGCATTTCTATATTTCCAGAGGCACCAAAGGACAGCTGAGCTAACAGTGTTTAAAACCGAGCACTTTTTGGTAGCAATCCAGAAACTGGCGACAGATTCGAATGATGAGCCAATCTGACTAGAGAAATATTCCCTAATGTGGGCCCAGAGATGTTTAGCAACTATACATTCAAAAAATAGGTGAGAACAGGACTCTTGTTCCAAGCAGTAAACACAATCAAGGGGTTTGATGATGTGTCTCTTCCTAAGCCATAGAAATACATGAATTTTAGGGGGAACTCTCAATTTCCAGACAGCAGGGATAAACACGGGTTGAACCCCTCTAAAGTTGATAACATGGTAGAGGGAGCTGGAGGAATACTTCCCCTTATTGTCCAGCTGCCAAATCAGGGCATCCGGCTCGGCAGTAAAGGTAATGCTTTTGTTAAAGAGAGTTTTAGGCATTGACCGTCCCAAACTTCATTGAAACTTTTGTTAAGCTCATTGCGGACAGAGTAAATAGGCCAAAATTGGACTGCTAGGGGGGATGTGCCAAACCAACTATCTTCCCAGAACCTGGTTCTGCTCCCATCCCCTATGTTCCATCTGTAGCCAAATTTCACAGCATGCATAATAGATTTTAATCCTTTCCAGAATCTAGAGGTCTTAGGGTTGGAGAAAGGGACAAAAATATTAGGTTTATTTCCTAGGTATTTATGGGCAATAAGAAGCTTCCAGGGTTTCAGGTCTTCCTCATAGAATCTTTTAATCCAAGACCCTAGAAGACAGATGTTAATTTCTTGGAGGTTAGGTATGCCTAGGCCTCCAAAATCTTTTTTCATAGAGACTAGGGCCCAATTAGCAAGGTGTAGCTTCCTATTTCCCTCAAAATCATTCCACAAGCAATGAGACATCTGAGAATTGATGAGGTTCACTGCCCATTTAGGGAACTTGAAGAAGGAGAGGAGATACACTGGAATGCTAGCCAAACAAGCTTGTATGAGGATCAATCTACCTCGGTAAGAGAGAAGTTTGCCACTCCACCCAGCAATCCTTTTAATGATTTTATCCAGAAGGGGTTGGATATCCTCTCTCCTCAGTTTATCATAGTGGAGAGGGATACCTAGGTACTTAATGGGGAAGTTACGTTTATTACAGACTAGAATAGAGAAGAAGTCAGCTAACTCCTGATCATCCATGTTGATAGGGATGAGTTCACTTTTAGAGTAGTTGATTCTCATGCCTGAGACTTGTTCAAACCAGGTTAGAACAGTTTTTAGATTGCTAGCATGTGTGGAGTCATTGTCTAAGAAAAGGATGGTATCATCTACATATTGAAGGCAGATGATGCCACCAGGGCAGACCTCAGGACAGAGCCCTGCAATCAGACTATGATCAGCAGCTTTGCTCAGCATTTTAGTAAGAACGTCCACTACTAAACTAAACAAAAGCGGGGAGATGGGGTAACCTTGCCTAAGGCCTTTAGCAGCAAGGAAAAAATCACTTTCACAGTTATTTAACTTGACCCCAACAGACCCCCATGAGTAAGTTGCTGGATCCAACTCTCCTCTATGAAAGGCTTGGAAAAGATCTAAGAGATCATTTTTCACCAAGTCCCAAAAATGCTGGTAAAACAAGAAGGGAATTACATCAGGACCAGGAGCCCCATCAGGATAAGAGCTACAAATGGCTTCCTTCATCTCTGTCTCTGAAAAGGGGGCTTCTAGCAGCTCATTTTCAGGAGGAGAGACTTTTTAAGAAGCAGAGAAAAAATTGTTTTGTAGAGAGAACCCAGAAGAGTTTTCTTTCTTAAACAGGTCTTTGTAGAAGTCACTAGCCACATCCAGCATCTCATCTACCTCAGTAACAGGGCCATTAGGGCCATCAAGGGAGTGAATGAGGGTTTTCCTCCTCCTCTGGTTAGCTACCGCATGGAAGTAAACAGTATTTCTATCACTTCCAACATATCTAGTAGAACTGTGGGTTTTCCTTCTGACAGGGCAATTCTCAACTTTATGGGTAACCATTTTGCAGATAAAACAACTCTTGGGCTTGACACATTTATCCAAATGATGCCCAGGCTCCCCACAGTTGTAGCAGATCACCTCAGAGTATGCCATAAGGCCCGAAGCAGGGGCAGGAGCAGTTTTCTGGATGTCCTATCTCTTCTTTTGCTGATTCTTGTCTTGAGATTTCCCACTGATCTGAGAGTCAGAACCACCAGCAGATTGATCTTGGGCAATTACAGGAGCATGCCCAGATTGTGCCCGCATTTGGGGAGGAGGTGGGCTGTACCACTGCCCAACCGGCGCTCCCCCCATTGTGATAGGGGAAATTCATCGAAGATCCTGGTTCCTGCTCATCCTCCAGCCAGATGTTGTCTCTCAGGAAGCAGAAATAACCACTAGACAGCTCAATTGAAGCAGATTGCAAGCCTAATTTCAATCTTCTGCAGGTTTGGGGGAGAGGTAAGGTAGGGGATCCACCTGCTCTGGCTCCGGTGGCGTGCTGGTGGGCAGGAGTCCAGTCAAGCATTCCCATCTCGCAGCACGGCGTGGATCTCCTGAATTCACTTCTCCTTTCGCCCATCGAACGAACGCAATCGGCGGCTCACTGGGGTGGGGCATCCTGTGCTTCTCCGAGAAATCTCCTTCGAAGTAGATCCGCAGGGCTAGATTCAGCAGCTCCCAATCCACATGATCCTTGCACATCCGAGCATACCTGCGCGAGTTAGAGAATGGATTCGGTCCCTCCTCGGCTTCCTCCTCTGCTTCCCTCCATTCGCGCGTGCACTGGGTCCAGGAGAGAGCGTCGTCGCGGATCCGCATCGCCCGCTCCCTCCATCTCCTCCCTCGAGTCTCCCGTAGCACCGCCGGTGCGACGGAGTCGAGCGGCTGGAGCATCCGCGGGAAGACTTTGTAGACATGTGGGAGATGCATCATGTACATCTGCCTGTCTTCCAGCCATTCCCCTGTGGATATGGCCGGCGACTCCATGGGGCGCGCGAGCGGACTTGCTGAGGGGGGCAGGCATGCCCGGAGTCAGGAGGCGAGGGGTGGCGGCGAGATCTATTTGCCAATTACTCTCTCCTTTTCGGTTTATAGGGCTCAATTCAAAAATCTCACCAACCAAGGTAGATGATGAATGGTGGAATACTTTTTGTAGTTTGCAAAAGCACCTAATTAATGCACTTGTTTTCCTCAAAAAATTATGTTTATCAATGCATAAATTGCAATGCATGCATGCATAAAGTACATGCATTGGTCAATTTTCTCTTAACACTTGCATGCAATGATTTAATGCACCTTGGAATCTGAACATGTGATGGAAAACAACCAAATTGAGCCTTATAAAATTGAAAAACAAAAATTTGGAGATAAGCCCTATAAACCGAAAAGGAGGGAGTATGTGAACTAAACAGTCAACATATAAAATAATTTAAATATATATAATATAGTTAGAAGGGAAACATAAGTTGGACCTGGCGTTCCTATTCTTATATAGAAAAATAGAACATACCCCTGCGTTTTCTTCAAAAAAATACATAAATTGGGCTGCCAAAAATAAAACCCCGGTTGGGAGGTCCATAGGCCGGTCGATACATGACGGCCCTAGGAAAATACAAACAGGCCTATGGACCTCCCATCCGAGGTCGTGGGCTGCGCATGTTAAAAATGAAAGCCTAGACAGGGCAGCCCAAAACCACATCCAACACTTGCCAAAACTCCGTCCCTCGTTTTCTCTGTGTTTCGCACACTCGACATTGTATGGGCATTTTGACTGTGCATCATATGAAGATGTGCTATGCATGAATGTTGATCAGCATGATGTTAACTGGCTGGTATTTCCATTTTCGACCATGAATAAAACTTCCAACATGATGTTAACCCTGTTTGAAAAGGCCATGTTAATATAAATGTTCTGCCTCTGAAAGTTGCAGTTTCTTATCTCAAACTGAACTTGCAGTTTCTAATCTGAAACTGAAACTTGAAGTTTCTTCTCTAAGAATCACATTGTCTGCACTTTTATACTCCTATGAAACTACATTTTTTAAGTGCTAAAAATAGATCTCTACAATTCATAAAATACTTCATATGCTCAATACTGCAAATCTGAAATTCAAAAGACATTCATATCTGAAAGTACTCTCAAAATACACAACACAAAACACAATTCACAACCTGCAAATACTGACCACCCTAAGCTCCTCCTGACAATTCACAACCTGCCCGACTATTGGGCTGGGGGGGAGGGGGCAGCCCCCTCCTATTCCTCGGTGGTAGACAGCCGCCCCGTGAGACGATGTGAACGGCGAGGGAGATGATGGCGGGGAAGCATCATCGGGCCAACTGCTTTTCTCCTCTTGCAGTTGGGTTCGGTCGACGAAGACTCCACCGGCTCGCTCTGGCAGGACACCCTCACAAACGGCACCCTGTAGATGCTCGATCCTTGAATCTCTGGTGGATGCTCCATCTGGGATCGATACTCCCACCACCGCTCCCTCACGATCGGATTCGGTGAATCTGTTTGCTCCATGGCCCAGAGGAGCAGCTCTATGTACTCCAGCGCGACTCCCTCCAGGAGTATCGCCGCCTTTTCCCTCTGTTGCAGATATTTGGCCATGGATGTCGCCGTCGCCGCTAGTTGGTCCTTGTTGTCAAACCAAGACTGTATCTCCAACATCCTAGCTAGCTTCACAGGGTCGTCGTCTGCGATCCTCACGTATCGGTTGTACTCCTCCATCGATCTACTTCTCCACAGCACCTTCACTTGCCGGTGGTGGTTTTTGAATGGAAGAGGAGAGGAGCAGCACTAGTTTTGGATTACAACGGGAGAGGAGCGACGCTGGTTTTGGACTGGAACATGAGAGGAGGGGCGGTGGTTTTGAAATGGAAGAGGAGAGGAGCGGCGCTGCATTTAGATTGGGAGACTAGTTAATGTGGGGTCGCTTTCTTAATTGAAGGGTAAATTGCTTTTTATTTTGATCCAGTCAGAGCGCGCCGGCCCTCTCATCCAATCCTAAATCGCTGCCGCACGCTCCTCTCCCTCTTCTCCATTGGAAAACCATCTCCTCTCCTCTCCATCATCTCCATTCCAAAACCACCGTCTCGCCTCTCCCTCTTCTCTATTGCAAGACCACCGTGTCTCCTCCGTTTTCTAGACGCTTTGCTCCATGGCGCGGGCACAATCCATGGATACAAAATTAGTATACTGTATACTATTTAAAAGTCGAGGGTAGGGCTTTTCCTGCGCGGTAGGCGGCTGGGCAGCTCCGCCTAGTCGGTTCGACATAGACGCGAGAAGACAAGGGAGTAGGCTGCTGCAAATGTAGGGTTGTGTGATTTGACAGTGAGTTACTGCTGGCCAGGTGGGGCCCCGTGATTTGACTTGCCATTATCATTTTAACTGCGACGCTACGGCCAGCGTGAGTCTCCCAGATTCCTGACCACCTCCATACAGGTGCCTCTCCCAATGCTCCACCATGTAGTAGAGGCTGGCTCTTGCATGAGAGCCCACTTCTCCACTTTTTCCTTGCCTCTCTTTCCTCCACATATGCAAAAATGCCATGTAAAGCGCACTATTGTACTTACTTTTACTTGCTCCTGCAGGTGCTTAAGCTTGCCACATAGGCATAAAGTCTGATGTGGCAAGTTAATCAAGAAGAGAGAGACTAGTTTGGTGACCCAAGGAAGAAACGGTGCTAAGCGCGTGTACCTAGGTGAAAAGACAATTTTGAGTCTATAGCTAATTAAATGAAGCAAACTTAGCAACACCATTTCATTGGAAGAGGTCACTCCTTGGCAAATGCAATAAATACACGCGCTTACTAGCACCGTTTCTTCCTTGAGTACAAAGAAAGAGATAGAGAGGAGTAACAAAAAATACACTTATAGCCAACCTTGTTGTAGTATGAGTGACTAAGTGATGACTATGTATGACATGCCAACATCAGATAGCCTAACGCACCGTGTTAAATCTCCAAGGGCACGACCACGCGAGCGACGTGACGGTCATGGTAGGCGCGACCATGATACGGGCTGCTGGCAGCCCTTGGATCTGAGATCAAACGGTCGCATGCTAAGTTGCTGACAATTTGCAGAATAACCCTCCAAGATAGGATATTCACCCATAGGTCTAGAATCACGCCATGCAACCGTTCGATCTCAGACCCAAGGGCTCTCGGAAGACCGTATCATGGGAGAATGGAAAGCCACTACCCTGCCGTTCACACGCTGGCAGTTCGCTCCTACTCGTCCCCGCACGTCCTTCAATACTACGGAGGTTCGCTCCTAGTCGTCCCGTCCATTCACATTACGGTAGTTCCACTAATCCTAACCCTCCTCCCAAATCCATGGCGTTCCAAATCTCCATGATCGGCGGTGAGTACAAGGTTAGAACCATCACCGGCGATGAGTTCGACGTCATCTACACCCGTTCTTCCGCAACGGTGAAAGGATGCCTTTCTCGCTTCAGGCGCATGTTCGAAAACTCAGGTGATGAGTGGGTCGCTGGGCTAGATGTTGAGTACACCACAGTCCTGGGACGAGAGAAGGATCTAAAGGACGAAGAGAGGAAGAAGCATGCTGTGATCCAGGTTTGCGTGCATGACTTATGCTTGGTCTACCACATATGCCATGCCGACGTTGAGTGCAAGGATTTTAAGGACTTCCTCGGGAGCAACCTAGTCAAATTCGTTACTATAGACTTTGGTAACGACAAAGAAATCCTGGGTCGGATAGGCCTCGTAGTAGGCAACCCCTTCGACCTCCAGAAGAATCGGCTGGTGCCCTCTCGTCAGCCTTCAATGTTGACCCTGGTAGGAGCCATGGTTCATCCTTCATACGGTAAACTGGTGAATCCTCCATACACGTTTCATCGTCATGCATGGCAGCGGAATGTACTAGATATAGACCACATCTAGTACGCTGCAATGGATGGCTACCTTTGCTTCAATATCTACAAGGGTTGGATGAAGAGCAACAGCCAAGTGTGCGGTTCAAGCAAAGAAGTATCGGCCAAGAGGAAGAGGGACAAGGACGAAGTCGAGGACGTGGACGAGGACTCCGAGTAAGGTGGCAGTTTCGTTGCTCATAGTGGTTCTAATGTAGTGTCTACCGGAACAGTTGCAAAGTTTAATTTCAGGTGTGCTTAATTTAATTTTAGGGGTGTGTTGTGCTGAGCCCCCAGCAGAACTATGTTATGTTTCTTCTCGTTACTTTAACTCTTTAGTACATACATACTAGTATTTCTTACATTTCATCTATTAGTTGGTATAGTACTACCACTCATTTCTTCACATTATATACGTACAATATATATGGCCAACATCATATAGCCAGTAGTTTAGTTGTCAAAGAATTTCAGGGTGCTTAGTTTTGTCAAAGAATTCCAGGATGCTTAGAGGGTGCTTGGATACAAGGGACTTATTTTAGTCTGACTAAAAATAGTCTCTTAAAGAGGCTAAAGTTCCAAGCACCCCTGACTAAAGAGGGGCTAAAACTAGTCTTGAGACTAAACTTTTTTAGTCAGGTTTACCCCTACTAAAATGTGGATGTGTCGGGTGGTAGGTGCGACATATGCCAACGGGTGGCTTATCATTGTGGGAGCTAGTAAGACGTCGCCGGTGCCTGGAAGCGGGATGAGGCGAAGACATGCACGCCGGCGAATCTTACCCAGGTTCGGGGCTCTCCGTGGAGATAACACCCCTACTGCTGCTCTGTGGGGTCTCCGTATGATCGCTAGATGAACAAGTAGCTACACGATGCTCCTTGAGCTGTTTTGTGAGGAGAAGAAGTAGAGCACGGATAGCCCTCCTCCCCTCTCTATGTGGTGTCTAGAACTAGCTTGGATCAACCCTTTGCATGGGTGTCCCGGGGGGTTTATATAGGCCTACCCCCCGGGGTTACAATGGTAATCCGGCTGGGCGTGGGGCCCAACCGTCTGTGTCTACACTCGCCGGCTTCTGCGCCGGCTGCTGGGGCCCGCCGGCTGGTGGGTCCCGCCGGCTGCCAGCTCCTTGGTCGACAGGCAGGCCCCACCGTCCAGGGCCTTGTCGGCGGCTGGTTACTGTTGCTCAATCCTGGTGACGAGGGCTTCGCCGAGGTGGGCGTGGCTACAGTGCCGCCGTCCGGCGGGTGATCGCTGTAGCCTCACCGCGTCTTGTCTCCGTAATGGGGCGTCTCCTTCGAGGGAGGTGGCAAGCCGGCTGTGGAGAGCCGGCTCTGTCGTGGGCCGACTGGGGGAGGCCTAGCCGCCTTCGGGTGTCTCTCTGCCTGAAGGGGCCCACCGCCCGTGGGCCACACTGGCAGCCCGTCATGGATGACATCAGGGTCAACGTGGCAACAGTGCCATGCCGGACGGGTCATGGTCACCCGTACGGCGCACTGTGCCAGGCGTGCTCTGGGATTCGGGGGTGGCAGGCTTTACTGTAGCCACGCCCCATCACATCGCCATTATGTGGATGCAGACTTCGAGGGTACGATCTTGACCGCTTTGTGGGAGCCGGCTTCTTGGAGTCGGCCTTCTCGCGGCCGGCTCCTCGGGGCCGGCCCTCCCGCGGCTTTCTTCATGAGGGCTAAAGTCGGGTCGCCTTCCGATAGCCGGCCTGGGAGACAGCCGGCAAAGGGAAGGCGGCCCCACATCTTGGATTCTTGAGGGCCGGATCGGCTTGTAATTTTTTCAGAAGGGCCAGGGGGAGCCGGCTAGGCTACCCGTGGCCATTTACTCCGAAAGTAGTCCCCGAAGCTGATCGAGCTTCGAGGCTAACAAAGGGACGAGAAGCTTGGTCAGCTTCCTATCCTGAGGGGCCGACTTTTCTTGTGCTCGCCGCCTTCGGAAAGCCCCATTCCTCGTAGGCGGGAACGCGGGTCGGCCTGCGAGCTGACCGCGCGCCATCATGCGGGCCACGTGGCAAGGAAATCCTGCCAACGCACGCGCGCGACGGGACGCCGCCGCAGGCCCGGGCCCGCCACTCCCAGGCCTTGGCCCGAGCGCGGATCTTCTGCGGCCCACACGGACCGCTTGCCTTCCCGCGGTGGTTTTATTACGCCATCAGGGCGCAGTAATCTCGGGACGTGGGGGAGTGGGTGCAGTTGATCCCCACGTTCCCCCACGCCACGCCTCCTCGGCTCCTCCGCGCGGGTTTATAAGTAGGGGGAGGAGGGGGAGCGGCAGAGGCTCGCACGCTCTCCCTCGCTCCGCCCCTTCTGGCCTTCCTTCTTCTTCCTTCCGCCGCCGCAGCAACCCATTGCCGCGCCGTTCCGCCGCCGGACCTCTCGGCTCCCTTGGTCCCGCCGTAGCGGGGTCATGCACGTCTCCGCCGTCGCATCGTCTTGCTCGTCGCCGTGTCGCTCCAATGGCGCTGTCGAGCTCGTGGGATGGCTCCAACGTCCAGAGGACCACGTCGAGTTCCTCCGCCGGACGCGGCGCCTGCCGGGCAAGAAGTTCGTGCGGGTTCGTCAAGCGCCGGCGAGGGAGATTTCGCCGGCACCGGAGGAGGGCGAGTGGGTGATCTTCCGCTTGCACTGCCTGCGCGGCTTCGGCCTCCCGGCGAGCGGATTCCTTCGAGCCTTCCTTGAATTCTACCACCTCGGTGATGCTGCTGTCGGCTTTCGTCACCCTGTGTGAGGGCTTTCTTGGGGTTCTCCCCACGCTCGAGCTCTGGGGAGAATTCTTCCAGAGCATGCTCGGCACTGTCCTCGCGGGCATGCCCGCCCCCTGCGGAGCCTTCATTGCCATGAGGCGGGCGGGCGAGAACAATCCGTTCACGCCCATCCCGCTGATCCAGTCGGTGAAGCTCTGGCAGAAGTCCTACTTTTACGTGAGGAACGTCGCCCCGCAAGGCGACTACGTCAACCTGCCAGCTTACATAGTCGGCCCGCCGGCTGGGAGGCAACCTTCATGGAGCTACCGGGCCAGGTCGCTGTCTCAGGCCGGGAACACAGCCGTCTCCCGGCTCCGGGTGATGATCCAGTCGGAGGGCCTGACTGGAGCCGACTTGGTGGCCACCTTCGTGGAGCGCCGGGTACTTCCGCTCCAAGTCCGGCCTCACATGATTTTACAGATGAGCGGCCGCTTCGACCCATGCCGGCTGAGCACCAGGGAGATGCCTCATGCAGAGGTGTCTTACATGGTGAAGTACATCTCCAACTGCAAGCTCGTCGAGGACTGGCAATACAGCAAGGAGCCGTATTCTCGCGCCAACCCTCCGCCTGCCGTAAGTTTTTCTTATTTTCTTCCTTTTTGTAGCCGGCCTCATGATAGCCGACCTTTGATCAGTTGGTTTGCCTTTAGCAGAACCCTCTTCTTCCGCCGACAGCCGGGGCCGCAGGGGTAGAGTGCCAACTCCTCCCCGACCGCACGGTGGACGACGCTGACGATCCGGACCTGGGAGGGGCCGCCATGGAAGACGCCATCGTGGGGGAAGGCGACGAGGCCGGAGGCGCGGGGCTCGGGGCCGGCTTCGAGGACTGGCCGGACGACGACGAGGTCGAAGCCGCCCCGCACCGCCAGCCGGCGCTTGATCATCAAGGCACGGGCCCGTCTGCCGCGCCGGCTGTCCGTGGCGGCGCGCAGAAGCACCGGGCCGCGTCGACCTTCTTCGGCAGCCGGCCGAAGAAATCCAAGGCTTGTACGACGGCGACCAAGCGGGATGAGGCGGCCATGAAGGCGGCCCGCTTCCGCAAGGCGGTGAAACAGCCGCAGGCGATCTCGGCGTAAGTCGTCGAACGTCTTGTGTATATATATTTTTTGTTGTCCTTTTCGATTGAGGCTCTTCTAAACCTTTCTTTGCTCGCCGGACAGGGCACCGCTTTCCCTTGAGCAGGGTCCTGGCGGCTCCGTAGTCGGGCCGACTGGAGGGTCTTCAGGCTCCCGCCGCGTGGATCCCCGCGCCGACCTTAGGGAGGCCACGGAGCGGAATGCACGGGAGGCGCGGGAGGAGCAGGAGGCGGCGGAGCGAAGGACCGCCCAGGCGGCGAAGGAGCAGGCCGACGCGGCGGCCAAGGCCCGGGCGGAGGCGGCAGCCGCGGAGACGGAGGCGGAGGCCTCGCACAACCAGCCTCCGCTGCTCGTCGTTCCCCTCCGTGCCGTGGCCCCCGACATCCCCGTGCCCCCGTCGGAGGAGGTCGACCAAGACCAGCCAGTGATGGAGAGGAGGGAGGACCACGTGATCTTCGTGGAGGGGGCGCCGAAGGCGACGCCGACTGTAGTGGGCCAAAGCGGCCAATCAGCCGCGGCGCCAGAGCAGCCGGCCCGGGGCAAGCCGGAGGCAGGGGCCGGCCTCGAGGTGGAGCCGGCATTGCGCCGGCGCGCAGGGGGAGGCACCTCTGCACCGGGGCCACAACGAGCTGCGGGCGCCAGCCAGACGGCGGAGGCCCTGGAGGCGGCCAGCGCCAGCACGTCCGAGTAGACTCCCAGCGGGGCGACGGGCGAGCTGAATGCGGCGGCCCAGGAGGTCCGGAACCGGCTTCAAATCCAGGCCGCCTCGCTACAGCGATACACCCAAGAGTTCCTCGCGACGCGGGCCGTCATCCGGGTGAGTCTTCTGGCCTTGGTTGTTTTGCTCTTTTTGATTTCTTTCATGGGGGCGCGTCAGCGCACCCACTGGGTGTAGTCCCCGAGTTCCGAGTCGGCTACTGCGCAGGTTGCTTGGAACTTACTAGGTCCTGACAACTGTCTTATTCTCGCCTCCTGTCTGATCTTCCAGGAGTATCATAACCTCCGCGCTGCTGCCTTCAACTCCTAGGCTCAGGAGCTGGGCCGGAGAACCGAAGACCTGACCAGCAGCCGGAGTGCGTGCTTGGTTTCATTCATCTCCTGTGGGGGCGCGTTAGCGCACCCACTGGGTGTAGTCCCCGAGATTCGGGCTGACTGCTGAGCAGCTGGGTCGGATTTTTCTCGACGACTTCTTCCTTATTGATTTTTCCTTTGTCTTCATGCTTGTAGGAGCCAATGCCGACTTGAGGGGGCAGCTCAGCGGGGCCCAGGCCGCCCTTCGCGCCAAGGAAGCCGAGTACAACGCCTTGGTCATGGAGCGTGACCGCCTGGCCAAGAAGTTGGCCGACCAGGAGGAGAGCCACAAGCCGGCCCTGAAGAAGGCGCAGGACAGCGAGGACGCCCTGAAGGCCGAGTTCGAGACCGAAGCGGCGGGCTGGGCTAAGGCGAAGCAGGCGCTGAGTGAGGGCTTCGGTCGTATCGAGGATCTGATCGATGGTAAGCCGCCTTCTTCACTCCTTGCTTGCCCCTTGATCCCTGATTAGTGTTCTGACTTGTGCTGCTTTTTGTTCTCTGTGCAGACTACTTTCCCGGCTACTCCATCTTCGCCACCCAAACCATCGAGGCCCATCGCGAGGCGCGTCGGCAGGCGGGGGCTGAAATCGCGTAGGACGCGAGCCGGACGCTTGAGGAGCAACTCTTGGCGGTCCAAGCCCGGCTGCAGCCGGCTCACCGTATGCTCCGCCGCCTCCAGCGCGCCGAGGCGCAGGTGTTGGCCGCCCTCTGGCCAGGCGAGACGATTCCCCGCACCCCGAGTCGGACTGCCGACTGGCTGGATGTTGCGGTTGGCCGCTTCGAGGCCTGGAAGGCATCGGCAGCCCGGCTTGGAGCTGGGCGGGCGCTGGAGTTTGTCCGGGCCTGGTATCCGGGGCTGAACCTGGACCAGCTACGCACCTGGCGGCTGGAGGCCGACAAGGAGATGGAGGAGGTGCGGCCGGCTATCGCTCAGCGTGCTTCAACGATCGCCGAGTGCACTGACATCAGTGTCTTCGCTCCTGAAATTAATGACGACGGCGTTGCCCAGCCGGAGGAGTGGTTCGGGTTGGACCCGGTAGCGGGTGAGGACTCGGCAGAGGAGATCGCCTCCAGCGACGAATGCGAAGACGATGAAGGAGAGGAAGGCGAAGACGTTGAGCCGGCCGGTGAAGTGGCCAGCCAGCCTTAGCCTGACCGTGCTTCGAGCAATGAGGCACGTGCTAGCACGCCCTCTGCGGGAGGTGATCATGCCGAGGTTCGTCAGCCGGCCACTCCTCCAGCCGGCACTGCCGTCTCGACTGACCTGCCCGACTCGCCAGTCGCTCCCCTGGCTTAATATGCCGTCCTTGTTTTTCTTGCTTGTTATCCTTTGAACAATTTTTATTAAACTTTCCCAGTTCCACCCACTGGGGGTGTATTCGAACTATGTTGAATGCTGACCTTTTGAAGGTCTTTTGTGTAAATATGATTGTGTGCGTGTTTGGTTTCCATTCGTGTATGCTTTTTATCCTTAGGCTGTTTCCTTTGCCGCCTTCCCCTTTTGGGAAGGCAAGTACTCGAGCTTTCTTAGATTGAAGCGAGGTGAATGGAAGCCGGCCGGCCGGCTACTCTGGTAGTCGGTCGGTGGTGGGAGAAAAACCGTCTTTTGTTATATTAGTCCGTTAGTCCCTAGCCGTTTTTCGTGTGGGCGTCCTTTCCTGCCTTTAACTCTTGCCAGCCGGACAGCCGGTTCTTCGAACTGCGACTTTTGGCAAGAGAAGGCTTGGTTGCCGGCACACTACTTGTCTGGCCACGGGTAGGACTTTTAATATAACTCTAGGCGGCCAGTCCCCGGGCCGACTAGTCGAACCCGGTGCCGGACGAAAAAAGTAAATGTGATGACAAGGTCATAAGCATGATATTCTTCATTCATAGATAAAAGATGCCAGTCCCCGAGCTCTCCTCGGGGGGGCTATTATCTCGTACTTAGTACAAAAGTTAGCGTGATACATACTGCATTTCAACTGTAAAATCTTCGGAGGAGGTTGGCGTTCCATGGTCGTTCCGACTCCTTGCCGGAGTCGTCTCTCTTTCGTGCCTTCGGCTTCTGCGCGTCGATCAGGTAGTAGGAGTCGTTGCCGAAAGCTCTGCTGATGACGAAGGGGCCCTCCCAAGGGGCTGAGAGCTTGTGCTGGCCGGCTGTTCGCTGGATCAGCCAGAGCACAAGATCACTCTCTTGGAAGGATCTTGGCTTGACCTTCCGGCTGTGGTAGCGGCGCAGGCCCTGCTGATAGATGGCAGACCGGCTAAGGGCTAACAGTCGGCCTTCTTCCAGCAGGTCGACGCCGTCTTCTCGTGCTTCCTTGGCCTCCGCCTCCGTGTACATGGTAACCCGAGGCGAGTCGAACTCGATGTCAGTTGGGATGACCGCCTCGGCACCATACACGAGGAAGAAAGGAGTGAAGCCGGTTGACTTGTTTGGGGTAGTGCGCAGACTCCACAGGACGGCCGGCAGCTCATCGAGCCAACAGCCGGCCGAACGCTCCAGTGGTACGACCAATCGGGGTTTGATGCCGGAAAGGATGAGGCCGTTGACTCGCTCGACCTGGCCGTTTGATTGCGGGTGGGCAACGGACGCCAAGTCCAATCGGATGCCTTGCGTCACACAGAAACGTGCCAAGGCTCCCTTGCCGAAATTCGTGCCATTGTCGGTGATGATGCTGTGTGGCACGCCGTACCGAGTTGTTATTTCTGCGATAAATGTCACGGCAGTCGGCCCATTCAGCTTCTTGATCGGCTTTGCCTCAATCCATTTGGTGAATTTGTCTACAGCGACAAGCAGATGTGTCATGCCGCCGCGCGCCGTCTTGTATGGGCCCACCATGTCCAGTCCCCAAACGGCGAAGGGCCAAGTGAGGGGAATGGTCTTGAGTGCTGAAGCCGGCATGTGTTGCTTGGAGCTGAAGAGTTGGCACCCTTTGCAATGTTTAACAAACTCCTTGGCGTCATCCAAAGCAGTCGGCCAAAAGAAACCATGGCGGAAAGCTTTGGCGACGAGTGATCTTGAGGCCGCATGGTGGCGCATTCTCCTTGGTAGATATCTCTGAGGATTGCAATGCCCTTCTCTTGCTCGACGCATCGCTGGAGGACTCTAGTGACACTGCGCTTGACGAGCTCTCTATTGACGATAGTGTATGCTCCGGCTCGGCGTTGGACTTGTCTTGCCTCTGTTTCGTCAGCCGGCAGATCTTGGTTTATTAGGAAGTTGAGGATGGACTGAGCCCATGATGGAGCTGCGACTTCTTCTATTGCCAACACGGCTACTGCGACCAGGGCGGGCGGGCTGGGTGGTGAAATGCAGGAGTCGGCCGCCGCCTGCTGTGTTGGTGCAGTCTCTGGGCCGACTACCGCAGTCCCCGAGCCGGGTGTGGCAGTCCCCGGGTCGGGCGTAACTACGGAAGTCCCCGAGCCGCCTGCTGATGTCCCTTGGCCGACTATCGAAGTCCCCGGGTCACCCTCTTGGTACTTCGAGCCGGTCCCGGCTGTATCGGGGTCAGGCGGCATGAAGATGGAATCGTACTCTGGAGACGGCTTGATAGACGGCTTGAGGAGGCATTGTAGAGAGACACCGGTTGGTTTTGCTTGCCGAGTGGAGCCTATTCGAGCCAGGGCATCAGCTGGCTCGTTGTCGGCTCGCGGTACGTGGAGGAACTCGCATCCTTAAAAATACCCACTGATCTGCTGAACGAGGAAGCGGTAGCTTGCCATATTTGCGTCCTTGGCATCCCAGTCGCCGGATGATTGCTGGACCACCAAGTCCGAGTCGCCATAACATAGGATCCGGCGAATGCCGAGCTCTTTGGCAAGCCGGAGCCCGTGTATGAGCGCCTCGTACTCGGCCACGTTGTTGGAGGCGGCAAAGTGAATTTGCAGCGTGTATCTGAGCTTGTCGCCTTTGGGAGAGGTGAGGATGACGCCGGCTCCCAAGCCGGTGCGCATCTTGGACCCATCGAAGTGCATGCGCCAATGAGTGGAGTCGGGAGCTGGCGGCAGGTACTGGGTCTCGGCCCAGTTGACGAGGAAGTCGGCCAATGCTTGGGACTTGATGGCGGTGCGAGGCTGGTAGAAGATCGTGTAAGGGGCCAGCTCGATGGCCCATTTCGCCACCCGGCCGGATGCATCCCGGCTGCCTATGATCTCGGCCAGCGGGGCGGTGCATACGACCGTGATGGGATGCTCTTGGAAGTAGGGCTTCAGCTTCTTGGCAGCAAAGTACACGCCGTAGCACATCTTCTGGTAGTGCGGGTAGTTCTATTTCGAGGTAGACAGCACCTCGCTCAAATAGTACACCGGCCTCTGGACCGGCTGGGCTCGGCCCTCTTTTGGGCGTTGGACTACGATGACGGTGCTGACCACCCGGCTGGTTGCGGCAATGTAGAGGAGCATGGGCTCTTTCTCAGTCGGCGCCGCCAGGACAGGCAGCGTGGCCAGCATCTTCTTCAGCTCGTGAAAAGCTTGGTCGGCTTGGTCATTCCACTCGAAGTGAGTGGTCTTCTTCATGAGGCGGTAGAGGGGGAGAGCTTTCTCTCCAAGCCGGCTGATGAAGCGGTTCAGGGAGGCCAAGCATCCGGTGAACTTCTGGACGTCTCGATGTTTGGTGGGAATCGCCATTCTCTCAATGGCCTTGATCTTTACTGGGTTGCATTCAATGTCGCATTCGGAAACCAGGAAGCCTAGGAGTTGGCCGGCTGGCACTCCGAACACGCATTTCCCGGGGGTTGAGCTTGATTTGGAACTGGTGTAGGTTCTCAAATGTTTCCTTGAGGTCTTCCAGCAAGGTGCCGCGCTTCTCCGTCTTCACCACAATGTCGTCTACATAGACGTGGGCATTTCTGCCGAGCTGCTTGAGGAGGCACTTCTGCATGCAACACTAAAAAGTGGCACCGGCATTTCTCAAGCCGAATGTCATAGTCAGGTAGCAGAAGGTTCCGAATGGCGTGATGAATGCGGTCTTCAGGCAGTCTGCCATTTCTAACTTTATCTGGTGGTATCCTGAGTACGCATCCAAGAAACTCAACAGCTCGCATCCGGCCATGGAGTCTATCACTTGATCAATCCTTGGCAGGGCAAAGGGATCTTTGGGGCAGGCCTTGTTGAGGCTCGTGTAGTCCATGCACATGCGCCACTTGTTGTTCTTCTTTAGCACGAGGACCGCGTTGGCGAGCCATTCTGGAAAGAAAACTTCCATAATGAAGCCGGCTGCCAGAAGCCGGGCTATCTCTTCTCCTATAATCCTTCTTTTCTCCTCCGACAGTCGGCGGAGGGGTTGTTTGACTGGTTTTGCGTCTTCTCGGACATGTAGCTTGTGCTCGGCGAATTCCTTCAGAATACCCGGCATGTCCTTGGGGGACCATGCAAAGATGTCCCAATTCTCACGAAGGAAATCGGCGAGCTTGCTTTCCTATTTGCTGTTTAGGTTTGCCCCGATGACGGCAAACCTCTCTGGGTGCTCGGGGTCAAGAGGTATCTTCTTCGTCTCCTTGGCCGGCTGTAAGGATCCTTGGGCATCATACTCCTTGGGATCGGGGGACAAGGCCGACTATTTGCCGGCCATGGCCACGACTCGGTCCAACATCTTCTTTTTTTCGGCAATCACAAGGGACTCGGCAGCCGGCTGTTGGCTGCTGCGCACTCGGAAGATCTCTTGTAATCGCCGGCTATGGTGATGATGCCTTTGGTGCTCGGTATCTTCATCTTGAGGTAAGCGTAGTGGGGAACAGCCATGAACCTGGCGAAGGCAGGTCGGCCAAGCAATGCATGGTAGGGGCTCTCCAGGTCCACCACTTCAAACCAGATCGCCTCCCGGCAGAAATGCTCCTTGTCCCCAAAGAGTACATCAATCTTGATCATGCCAATGGGGGCGCAGGACAGGCCGGGTACGATGCCATGGAACACAGTCCGAGTAGGCATGAGTTGCTTCGTCTTGACGTTCAGCTTCTCCAGGGTGTCACGGTACAGGATGTTGATGCTGCTCCCGCCGTCTATCAGCATGCGGGAGAAACGGGCGGCGCGTCTTTCCGTTGCAAGGGTGGCATCCAGAACCAACGCATAAGAGCCGGGAGATGGCATCACCTCTGGGTGGTCGGCCCGGCTCCAGCTGATAGGTTTTTCTGACCAGTGCATGTGCTCGCCAGGGTTGGTAGCGACCATGCTGACCTCCTGGTGCTCTCGGCGTCTGCCGCGCCGGTCTTCGGGCTGGCTTGTAAAGACGACATAGGTGGCATGCTCTTCGGGGAACTCATCATGCACGGTTCTGACTGTAGGCCGAGCGGTCGGCGGCTGCGGAGCCGGAGGCGGCGGACCGGTAGGCGGCGGCGGCGCGAGCCCTTCGCCTTTGGAGATTCGGGTGAGCCAGTGGCACTTCCGGGTTGTGTGGTTCGACGGCTTTGCGCCGCTGTGGAACTTGCATGGGGCGTCGAGAGTTTGCTCGTAGGAGAAGGCCGGCTGCCAAGCCGGCTTGCCGCCCCTCTACTTCGTGGATGCGGGCCGCCCTTCGGGCTGCTCGTCTTCGACTGTGGCCACCTGCCGACTGGTGGAGGGCGGCACGGGGCCTTTGCGCTTGTGGTCGTTCTGGTGTGGGCGTCGGCCGGAATCCCCAGCCGGCGTCTTGGGCGCCGGATTGAGTACTTTCCCGAACGCGTCTACCCGGAGCCCGGTCTTCATTGAGGAGTCGGCGGTGGCGTACTTGTCCGCTATGTCCAGAAGCTCGTCGAGGGTAGTCGGCTCATCGCAGAGAAGCTTGTGCTTGAGGAGGGTGCCTTCTCGGCACCCGGCAGTGAAGTATTCTATGGCTTGCACCTCGTGCACCCCTTCGCAAGAGTTGCGGAGCTCGGCCCAACGCGTGAGGTAGTTGCGAGTGGACTCGGCAGGGCCTTGTACACACAAGGAGAGCTGTCTGGGCTTGGGAGCCCGCTTGTAGGTGCTGGTGAAGTTGCGGACGAAGGCTTCTGTGAAGTCTAGCCAGCTGTTGATGCTGTACGGCTTGAGGCTGTTGAGCCAGATCCGCATCGTGCCTTGCAGCATGAGGGGCACGTACTTCACGGCAACGCGCATGTTGCCGTTTGCTATGCTAACCACCATGGAGTAGTCGATCAACCAATCTTCCAGCTTCACGGAGCCGTTGTACTTGGGTGTGTCTCTTGGGAGCGAGAACCCTTTGGGGAAAGGCTCGTCGCGGATGCGGGGGCCGAAGCAAGGCGGGCCGACATCATCTTCTTCTTTCAGCGCCAAGGATCGCGCTAGGCGGTCGATGTGATGGCGGGCGTAGTTCTCGCCGACTCCTTCGCGGCGACCTAGTCGGCCGCTGAGAGTCGGATGCGCAACAGGCGGTGGGGTGGGATATCTCTCCCCACGGGGCCGAGGCAGAGGCGGGTTGCCCCGCCACTCCACGGCCCGGGGGTGGCCTTCTGCGTCTCGCTCGATGGAGATTCGGGTTCGGCTGGCAGCCGGCTCTTTCTCGCACCGCGCGCGGGTTTTACCCGCAGTCGGCGTCCGGGACGTCGCGCCGTGATCTCGGCACGGGGGAGGGCTTTCCACGCGGGCGTCGGCTTTGTGCCGCTGTGCGGCCGCATCGATTAGCTGCTGGATGCGTCTGGTCATGTGGGGGAGTTCTTCGGCCCCCAATCCGTCTAGCTCGTCTACGACCGCCTGGGCGGCACGCAGGTTCTCGAGTGGAGTGGCGTAGACTGGGCGGTCGACTCCTAGCGTGTCGGCGATGGCAGCGCCGCGCTGCCTGACAAGGCCGGCCCGGCTGGGCCCGCCTGGGAGCGGCATGCCAAAGGCGGCGCGGTCGGCTTCGCGCCGGTGGGCCTCAGTGAGGCGTCTCATGGAAGCCAGCTTCCGGCCCTCCGCGAGGAGGGCGAGGCGGCGAGCCTCCAGTGCTTCGGCATCGGCATCGGCCGGGAGGGGGATGGTCAAGTCGTGGACCGCCACATGCGGGGCGTCCTCGGCGCTCTCGTCGGAAGCGTCGCCGTGGCCGATGACCATCACCTCGGTGGTGACAGCGTTGCAGCCATCGGCCCGGGGAAGCGGGTCGTTGTAGATCGTGATGTCGGTGGGGAAAGTGTCGAGTGAGGCCGTGTCGGAGTCGACAGGCATCGGATCGGTGGAGCCGACCGACTCCAAGTCCACAGCAGGCTCGCCGGAGACGTGGAGCTGGCCGAGGAGGTTGACGAGGTGGTCGGTGCCCGCGTCGGAGGCGAGCTCGTCGGAGATGAGGGTCTTGTCAAGGAGATCGGCCGCTCGCTGCGCAGACATTGTTGACGCCTTGCAGCGCGTCGTGGAAAGCGCCATCGGGCGTGCCGGGCTGGCTACGCTCGCTGGGGAGGAAGAGGGTTCCCGTCCAGAACAGGTCTCCGGACGACGGTGCACCTGGCCCCACGGTGGGCGCCAAATGTCGGGTGGTAGGTGCGACATATGCCAACGGGTGGCTTATCATTGTGGGAGCCAGTAAGACGTCGCCGGTGCCTGGAAGCGGGATGAGGCGAAGACATGCACGCCGGCGAATCTTACCTAGCTTCGGGGCTATCCGTGGAGATAACGCCCCTACTGCTGCTCTGCGGGGTCTCCGCATGATCGCTAGATGAACAAGTAGCTACACGATGCTCCTTGAGCTGTTTTGTGAGGAGAAGAAGTAGAGCACGGCTAGCCCTCCTCCCCTCTCTATGTGGTGTCTAGAACTAGCTTGGATCAACCCTTTGCATGGGTGTCCCGGGGGGTTTATATAGGCCTACCCCCCGGGGGTACAATGGTAATCCGGCTGGGCGTGGGGCCCAACCGTCTGTGTCTACACTCGCCGGCTTCTGCGCCGGCTGCTGGGGCCCGCCGGCTAGTGGGTCCCGCCGGCTGCCGGCTCCTTGGTCGACAGGTAGGCCCCACCGTCCAGGGCCTTGTCGGCGGCTGGTTACTATTGCTCAATCCTGGTGACGAGGGCTTTGCCGAGGTGGGCGTGGCTATAGTGCCGCCGGCCGGCGGGTGATCGCTGTAGCCTCACCGCGTCTTGTCTCCTTAATGGGGCGTCTCCTTCGAGGGAGGTGGCAAGTCGGTTGTGGAGAGCTGGCTCTGTCGTGGGCCGACTGGGGGAGGCCTGGCCGCCTTCGGGTGTCTCTCTGCCTGAAGGGGCCCACCGCCCGTGGGCCACACTGGCAGCCCGTCATGGATGACATCAGGGTCAACGTGGCAACAGTGCCGCGCTGGACGGGTCATGGTCACCCGTACGGCGCACTGTGCCAGGCGTGCTCCAGGATTCGGGGTGGCAGGCTTTACTGTGGCCACGCCCCGTCACATCGCCGTTATGTAGATGCAGACTTTGAGGGTACGATCTTGACCGCTTTGTGGGAGCCGGCTTCTTGGAGTCGGCCTTCTTGCGGCCGGCTCCTCGGAGCCGGCCCTCCCGCGGCTTTCTTCATGAGGGCTAAAGTCGGGTCGCCTTCCGATAGCCGGCCTGGGAGACAGCCGGCAAGGGGAAGACCGCCCCACGTCTTGGATTCTTGAGGGCCGGATCGGCTCGTAATTTTTTCAGAAGGGCCAGGGGGAGCCGGCTAGGCTACCCGTGGCCATTTACTCCGACAGGATGAGTCCTCTCTCTACTCATTTAACTCCTCTCCTTTAACACAGGCGAGTTCTGGATTGGAGGGTTTGGAGGATAATAAATGCTCATTAACTTGATTTTAGCCTTTTTAGTATTTGGATCCAAGCATGGGTGAGGCTAGCATGTTTTAGTCCCACTACTTTTAGTCATGGGACTAAAACATATCCAAGCACCCTCTTAGTTTTATTTGAGGGGTCGGTTGTGCTGGACACCATTATTGTGACTAGCCTTTTTAATAGTACTATATGCATAATTTGGCGACGAGCGCTCTCTATATGTACCACTTTTTTTAATTTCAAGTTTTGCTCCATGGCGCAATCCATCGATACTACTGCTGTACAAAAGTATACATTTTTTAGAAGGCTAGAGGGCGGGGCAGTCTAGCATGGTCTGTTTCATGAGAGGCGAGGGCCTTTGTGATTTCACGGCTCATTACTGCTGGAAGGCGGGGCCTTGTGATTTTACTCCTCGTATAAATGCGTCGACGACCTGATCGAGGAGGAGCAAAGAACCGTGCGGTATACTCAAGTTTTCCACTGGAGTAGTACTGCGACGGAGGAGCACGAAACACGACAGCCCAGTGCCATATGGCAATAAAAAATGATCTAATTTGCTAGTCATCTCATTGTTAGCATTGTTCTATTCATTCCCTCAAAAAAACATTGTTCTATTCATGCCTCGCAGAGAACATGACACGTGCAGCGAAACACCCGAAGCAAAAGATGAAACACAGGAGCAAAAGAAGAAGGAAGATTATCACCCCAAATGATCTAATTCACCGCGGAGTCATAACTGCGTCTTCATCGCCTGCACGACCTCCATCTCCTTTCATGTCTCCTCCGCCATCTTCATCATTGTGTCCATGACGCGACATTTCTTGACGCAAGCCTTCATCATCTGTTCCACGGCCATATTACATACCTTGACAGCAGCCGGGTGCTCGATGCGGAGCTTCGCCAACTCTTCCTTCTGTTCCATGGCGAGGGCCTGCAGCATCTTCATCGAGGAACTACTATTCTCATGCAGCTTCTTCCAGCCGGCGTTCTTCTCCTTCAATAGGTCGATCTCGTGGAAGAGCTTCGCATTGTCCTCCCGAAGTCGCAGGATTTCGCCGGTCGCCTTCTTCTCCGAGGCAATGCTCTTCTTCAGCAGCATCACCAAGCCGGCGGTCAACTCCCCCTGCTGATGGAGCTCAGCGGGCATGTCGTCGAGGCTCTCCTTCAGCAACTCCATCAAGCCTTGGATGAACTCCTTCTGCTTATTGAGCTGATCGGGCATGCCGTCGAGGGATAACGACTCCAGCTCCGCCGGCTCGGCATGTTCGCCTCCGCATCTAGGGCGCTCCTGGGAGCCATCGCCTGCCCGTGAGAGATCTTTCGAGGTCTCTGCGTGGCGGCGAGCCCTCTCTTTTTTTCCGCAACCTTGGTTGCCGCTCCCTTGTTACGAGTAGTTCTCGACCTAGAGCTCCGCTCACCGGCCAGGCAACGACGGACGAAGAAGAAGCACTTATGAGGAGGAAAGGTAGAGTGATTTTCGGTTAGGTAGTTCCCCTTTTTATAACCTAAGTACTAGCACTAGTACTAATACCTGCATAGTGGGAAAACGTTCAGGTTTGGTACGTACTACTAGTAGGTGTGAGCAGGCTTTCGAATGTGATGGGAACAAGGTAAAGATTAATTGATGGTTTTGGTTTCGAGGCCCGAAACGGCTCCTGATGAGTTTAGCGGAACATAAATTTCAAGTACTACACTGCTCAAATACGTAAATATTGAGTAGTATGTTACTGTCAAAAATTGGCACAAAATATGAAGGAGACCAATGGAAGTACTACTAGCAACCCACGATTTAATTACTCGCATGCGCGTAGTGGAGTAATAATGTCTTTCTTCCGCCCTCACTTCCACTCAATTTGCGTGCGCTGTATTAATCGACCATCAATGAAGTGAACGACTTTACATGTGTCAAATTATCACATGGGGTGGATCTTGGTACAAAATTGCGTCCGCCCGTGTAACCGCGTGTGCGTGCGAGGAATGAGTGCATGCATGGCGTGCGTGCACATCTTCGCTTCGTGCATGTACCGCCAGTATGGCTCAGGGAGGACGAGTACATTCTTCTGGAACCAGCAGCACGTCACTGTGATCAATCCACGCAAGGAGGTCGCGACAACGCCTACACATGTGCCACGTGGCTTCATGAACTGTAAGAGAGACACTGTGTAGCGTGCCATTGGTATTCTAGTTTACGTGTTTTGCACAAATTCGAAATACTAGTAAGGTACACATGCATTGCACGCATCAGATTTTGCAACCAAATTATGAATAAATACCACACTATAGCATGTAAGCTCTAAGTCATATATGCCTGATGTAGCCCTTTGTTTAATTCTTATAGTTCATCTCATTCAAAATCAATTAGTTTTTATAAAAAAGCTAAGAACGCGGGAATAGGAAAAACATGGGATTATAGTGGAATGTCGTCTTGAATCCTACAGGATTGTACGAGTGTTTGATTGTGCATAGAAAAAATGCAGAATTCTTTCAAAGAGGTTTGAGTGGATGGGATGTTTCCTATGAAATCTAGTGCAAATGAATCATATGAAAAATTCCTATGGTTTACAATCCTACGAATCAAACAACCAAGATAGGAAAAATTCCTAATGATTAGAATCCTCCAAAATTCCTTTGAGAATCCTTTGAATCAAAGAAGCCCTTAATATATTTTATGATTCATGGAATTGTACGTTGTAAAGCATAAAGCAAAAACAAATAATGGCAATTCAACTAGAAAAAAAGTTTGGGGAGTTATGATACAGAAGAATCTAGAACAAAAGAGAACCATTGTTGTTTTGAGGTTTGTGCATTATGCTTAAGTTCAACCATGGAGTCTGCTAGATTGTACATGTGGCAAAATCGGGTGGGTGGGATAGAAGATGGTGCGAGGGGCCGAGTGGAGGGAGACTATGAAGGAATGCACAAGTGGAGATCGATATTTAGAGAGAGGGGGCGAACACGTGCGCTGATGCGCGCAGTGGAGGAGCCATGAAAAATAAATGAGCTAGGGGGCCAAGCATTGCTAATCCTTTACGAGGAGGGTCAATTCATGAACTTAAACCATTTTTAGCAGCAATTTTCTAATGATCACATTCATATTGGCCTTGATATATAGTGATGTTAGGGGGGAGGGGGGCAGGGCCCTTACTGCCCCCTGTCTTCGCCATTGTGCACGCGTCTGAGAGATGAAGAGGAAGGCATGGATGATGAGAGGGGGATGTTGGATACATAATTAATGTGGGTGTATTAGCTATATATGTTAATCCTATATAGAGAGATATAGATTGATCAATGTGGACGTGGGAAAGAGGGTGAGACCTCACTAGATATATCGATTGATCGATTTGTGTGGAAAACTATGAAAGACCTAGCTATATACACACATACATAGAGGAACATCGATCGTTGCGCATGCACGCGTGAGAGATAAAGAATGCCCGATATGATGGAGAGGGGGATGTGCGTTGGTGTGTGCCTTCATGGGAGACCGACCTGAAGAAAAAGATTGCATGCGTGCGATGGATAATGTCGACTGGTAGTGTGTGTGCATGCATGCACGAGAGAAAGTTAGTGGTACAATTATAAAGAGAAGACTACTGTGTGGGTGTAAAAGAATAGCTGAATAGGTGAGGTCACAATCAATGTAAAGTTGAATTCAAATATTTGAATAAGAGATCCTGATGTTTGAAACCCATGCATGCATGAATATAACGGAGATCTGCGCAGTGTGGTTTGGAAACGAGCATGTTGTAATGTATACACATTGAACAAGGTCAGACTGATTTGAATTTGAGATACCGATGGCACACATCATTTGGCCACATCGCATCCGTGCATGGACACACTATTCTAATTGGAGATGATGGGCGGCTTTTGCATCACATATCTATATCTATACCCCTATATATATTATATTTTTTTATATTATGTGTGGGTAACTATAACTTTGAAAGATAGTCGTTGGATGAGGCGAATCCGATGATCCAAAGATGGCAAATTTGAGCACTACTGGCCGTTGGATACCATCTAGATTTCACCAGATTTCGCCACATGTATAATCTAGAAGACTCCATGGCTGAACTTAAGCATAATGCACAAACATCAAAACACAAGCACTTCTTATTTGTTCTAGAATCTTCCGTATCAGAATTGCCCAAATGTTTTTCTACATGATTTGCCATTATTTGTTTTTACTTTATGTCTTACGACGCACAATTCCATGAATCTTAAAATAGATTAGCTTTCTTATAAAAACTAGATGATTTTGAATGAAATGAACTATAAGAATTAAACGAACATCTACATCATGCATATATGACTCAAAGCTTGCATGCTATAATGTGGTATTTATTCATAATTTGGTTGCCAAATCTCATGCGTGCAATGCACGTGTACCTTACTCTAGTCTAAATGGTGTTTGTGTGTGTGTTGTGCGTGTTGAGGTGCAAATTGTCTTTTTTGGGGGGTACACGTTAAGCTCGTTCTTCCGAAATTTCAAGTCGCGCCTTGTTATGCCGAAAATTCAAGCTAGCGTCTCTGTCTATCATGCTGCGAAACTCCCGCCTCTTCAACCCGCGCCTTGTTAGCCCGAAATATTTAAGATATATCTTTGTCTCGTTGTGCTCCGACAACTCCCTCCATGTCAACCCGCGCCTTGCTATTCCGAAATTACAACGCGCGTGAAAACTCCCACCTCCTATGAAATCCAGACATGCGAAATGCCCGTGGTACCCCTGAACCAAAAGAACCGCCTCAAATCGGTGGGGGTACTTTCGTAACTTACCCCACATTTCGGACAAGCGCGTCTCTAAGCCATGGTTCCCCACTGCCATCCCATCCGCCCACCCATTTGTACACCGAGGCCGCGAAAACCCGCGACGAAACCCCACACCCTGCTCTGTCCGCCACCCAGCCGGAGCCTCTTCCCCGACGATGTCATCCACAACGACACCTCGACGTCCCTCATCCACCGTACCGGATGAGGATCCGTCGTCAATCTCATCGTCGTGCCGGTTCAGCCACCCCGTCCGCCACCTCCAAGGAGCTTCCCCGATGTTCCCCTCGTCTTTCGGGCCACCTCCATTCCCACACCGCCGTCTTCACCTGCACCACCGGAAGAGCATCATTATCACCATTTCCTCGGATGAAGCTGCGGCCTAATCGGCGCCACCAAAGAGGTTGTACACTAATCGCCACATTTTCTTCTTGATTCGATCTCACGGTGCTGCCGGCGCTTGGTCCCGAGCTGACACGGCGCGGCTCCATCCATGGCGGCGTCGCCGGCCACTTCCTCCACGGCATCGCTCCCTCAGCGGCGACGTCCACATCAGTAGGACCTGCTGCTGCTTTAGCTCTCACTCGCGCTGCTGCTCTGCTCTTGCTCTCGGTCCCCTGCCTGGTCTGCTCTTGCTATTGCTCTTGCTCGCGCTGCTGCTCTCGCTCTTGCTCTTGCTTGCGATGCTACTCCGATTTAGCTACACTTCAGTCGACTGAATTGACTTTTGGGTTCGTGGATTTTTACGTGGTGGGGCGGGGGCTCACCGAGGTGAAGGAAGAACCAGCCGCAACGGGGAGGGGGGCTCGCCGGAGAGATACCCCACTATCTATCTTAGGGTTCAGGATGGGGGCAGTGGTCTCCGGCGGTGGCGGGGCGGTGGCGTGGGGATCGCCGGAGAAAAATCTCAGCATAGGGTGGCCGAGAGGGATGGCCGAGGCGGAGGCGGACCGGCGGTGGGGAGTGTTTTCAGGGCGGGCGGGGCGGCGCACCGCCGGCCGCGGGCGGCAGGGGGCTGCTGTTTGGCCGGCTCAGGGGTGGAGGTTGAAGATGAACCGCATGCCCTTGATTTCGTATCCAACTGCTGCAAAATCAACTGACCAGAGATGAAAAAGTCAGTCGACCGACGTGTAGCCTCACCTTGCTAGTGCGTTCAGTTTCGACAGCAAAATTCAGTTTCGACAACAAAATTCAGTTTCGACAATTAAGTTCAGTTCTGATAGTTAAGTTCAGTTTTGACAGTTAAGTTCAGTTTCGACAGTTAAGTTCAGAGATGAGCGGCTGATGTATTTTACATCTAGCACTTTGTGGTTATGTATTTTACGTCATGTATTGGAGATGCTATTAGAATTCCACTCAGGTTAACGTTGTTCGTTGTCTCTCTTGTCCTGCTTCAGCCTCGGTGTCGTAAAACTCACCGGAGCTGCTCCAACGACGAAACCCTCCATCACAGCGGAGCAGTACCTCGGGCTCCATCTCCAGACGCCTTAGATCTTCTTCCCCTCCTCCGACAGCCAAGTCAGCCGGAGCATCCTCACCGGCCAACCCAATCATGCTGAGATCGACATGGCTTCGCCAAAGAGGCTCTACACTTGTTGCATCTCTTTTTTACTCTACATGTTATATATATTGTCCACTGAGCACTTGTAGTAACGGGAAATACGATTATTTTATCCTACTATATGACAAGCAGTGAGGTACCAGGCAACTTAGCTATCCGTGATGGACTCTCTTGAACGCCATCATTATTTATCTCTGCGCGTTTCAGCTGTGCATTTGTCGATGGGCCTGGGAGTTGAGCTAGTATGGCAGTGTCCTGGGTCCAAAGTAATAGAAGTAGCACAAAAACATTTTTTGAGTGTAGGATTTTCCTTGCTCAAGCCTGCCTACTAGAATCGCCAGTGCTTGAAAGGAAAAGTGAATGAAAAACATTGGAATTGGAAAGTTTCCTATGGTACTACTTTTCATGAATTTGGTGCAAAGGAATGGAGCAAAGGAAAACTGTAGGATTTGTTCCTTTAGTGTCTCCTTGAAAGAAAAACCGTAGGAATTCTAATTTCCACTTCTCCTCCTTTTAATATTCCTATTCATCAAGCACAAAACTAAGAGATAGTAGCATTTAAATACATTAAAACTGAGCATCCTCCCAGCCCTCTCAGGCCATCAACGCTCCCAGCTGTCGGATCGGCACTTTTTAGCATTTCTAGCCATCAGATTTGCAATGAATCACTCATAATCTGGCTCCTTCGCTAATAACGATCGCTAACCATGTCGGGCCGCTGCTCCGGTAACTTTTTTGGGCGTTCGAGGTTAATATGGGCCTAATGGGCCTTTAGCAACCTCCCTGGCTTCCCCGCACACAGCGAATGCTCTGGAGAAAAAGGTACGGAGCGCGGCGATGCGGGTAAACCTAGGTACGCATTACGCGGTACGCCGCCTCCCCCGATCTCCTTTCGTCTGGAACGCTGCTACCCTTCCAGCCGTCGTTTCCACTCATCCCCAAACCCCGACCCTCCCAATCCTTCTCCACTTGTGACCGAGGGTGAATCCTTTGTGTGCTGCCACTTTTGCGAGATGTCGCCGATGCGCAAGGAAATTCGAAGGAGAAGTGCTACACTTGCAACCCCGGAGGCGGCGGCGGCCGCCCCTTCATAAAGACGTCCGTGAAGGTTGACGGTCAGGAGAGACAAGGGGCGATGAATAACTCTCGCGTCCTGATTGCAGTTCGATGTCCCTGCCATCGATGCATTTAACAGCCGTCTATAGAGTGAAGGCCAACGACTAAGGTATCTCGTGAAATTCAATCCTACCCACCTGATTCAGTTCATGACGGAGGCTGCTAACACCGATTCTGAATTTAATAGCAACAAAGCGTTAGGATTATCCCTCTGGTTCTATCAATTTTTGCAATTGTTGTGTGTCCACGCTCCGTTCATTCCCTGGTGAGTGGTGACCACTGACCAGCGAGCATCTATGTTTCCGTTGCCCTTTCATTTCAGACGTATTTTTTCGGTACAAGGTACTCTTGTGGTTGAGTTCCTACTTCACTAAACAGATTTTCAGGTCAGCAAGTAACTATTTTTCATATACCATGCAGATTCAGTTTCACATATTGGACATTTCTTTCCCGATCATTCTGGTGCTTCGATCGGAAATGCACCGTCGAATTAACGAGTTAAGCTGCCGTTAATGGTAGTGGAGGTGCACCACTCCTATGCCTCCCTCCTACTCCTATTTATATGTCATCACCCGCCTGATCACCCGGTCTTCCGTCGTCGTGTTCGATGTCTCCACTACTCCTGCGATACCTCCTAGATCAGTCATGGATCTCCAAAGCTGAATTCTTGTCGATCTTCCATTTCTTTCCCACTTCTCTCTGTATCATGCAGAACTTCTGACCACAAGAGAACGACAAGGAGGCAGTGGCGGCCAATTTCATATGCGAGGTGGTGAGTCTGGGCGAGCTGCCGCTAATGTCTCGACAGTAATTAATCGAAGTGATTGTGTTTGTTGTTCATGAACATGCTATGGCAGAACAATTCAATTTCTGGCCCAATTACTTGGTGAGAAAGGCATCTAGGTAGCAGCACCCTAATTCAGTTTGTTATCTCAAGAACCTCAAGTACATGTAAGATTTATTTCTCAGGTTGTTGATCGCTAAGCCTTCCTGTTGTATATAAAAGCTTATTTTTATTCTGTTCCTCTTGTCACTACAAGAAATTTAACAGAAACAGAACCTATAGTTTTACATGATTCACTAGCCACCATTAAATTTCCTTGCTGTTATGTATTTTGTGTCAGTCCCTTTTCCTTTTCCCTCCATGGAGTCCTGAATATTATTCGAATAATGTTGAGATGGTGCAGGTTATAGATTTGTGATTAGCTCTTCTCAAAATCTATGAACCTTGGCTTTGGAAATACGCATGTTGTCTTGACTATTCCTAGGTTCCTGCCTATTTTACCATTTGACGTTGAGTTTTAAATATATGCTGGCACCTACATATATTATGAAGTGTGATTTGATATATATTGCAAAGAAATAGCAATGCCTACTTGTTCTGGATATAAGTTTGTATTAGTTCACAGCTGATCATACATTTTTATTTGTTAACATAATAAATCTTTGGCTTCTCCATTTTTATTTGTACATAAGAAACCTTTGACTTCTCCAACCACTGAGTACTGAAGTTTCTATATGTCTGGATTTCTCAATGGTCAATCAATTTGTTACCATATAGTTGAGCACTTGAGCAGTCTGCCAATATACGATTATAATTTTACTTGCAGGAAGCTAAACAAGAAAATATAATTAACTTTGTTAGGTACGTGGAGCAATACTAACTCTTTAAATCATGTGTTAGTATTGTACTAGAATTTACGAAGATTTGTAATTTTGTTCCATGATCCATGTTATTGCATGCCCACATTATTTTTCTCCGGGTATTTTTGGATGCTTAAAAAATTACCTCCCGGAGGTTTATTGTACCAGAGATTTTATTTTGAGGCATGCTACATTTGAGTTTAACACAATAGAGGATATTTTAATTCACACAAAAAGGAAAACAATAGCTACATGGGCCGGCCCTATAGTGGTTTGCATGTGCGTTATAGCGACAATACGTCAGAAAAGGCGATGGATGGCATTTTCCGCCCTCACTGGCATATTGTTTTTTCCTCCGCAACCAAGCCAATTCTGCTAGATTGAAGTCGAGATGGCTGGTGTTCTTGGTATGGACTACTCTGAAAGCCAGTCTTCAGCAGGGTTTTTCCTCTCAGAAATGTAGTTTTTCTATAAGAATAGATACTGAATCCCGAATACTTTGATTGCTGTGTAGTGAAAGTACCGATATTCACTAGCCTTTCTGATTCAGCCCATTGAAGTCTTCTATATGTAATGCATTGAGCCATTGGCAGTGTTGAAATTGGAGTAAAGAAAAATGTCGAAATTGCTCTGATTATTACCGAATTATGTTGTACTCCTGAACTTGTTAGAGGGTGATAACTTAGAAGTTTCAGGTCTCATTTGTCCATTTTCATTTAGTCATTTTTATTTTAACTTTGAGAGGGCACCATGATCTTATTAGGAATATCAGCTTATTTTGCATGATTAATTGATGTTTTTACATTCGTATTTTGCAGCATTTTTCTCGGGGTGCTCATGCCTTTTGGCATGCGCGGAGATCAGATCTGTTACAGGCACATGCCAACAGAAATATTGTTAGCAAGACACGTAAGCAGGGGATTATGCAAAAGAATAGTAAAACGTTTGTTGCAAGAATTACATCCTGCTGATGTGCTGCGTATTAAATTGGTTTTCTGCCTATGAAATATTTCCTACATTATTTTAGTCAAACGCTCCCAAAGGACATTTAGGCTCAAATGTATTGTATTGAGACACATATTTTCATAGACTAGCAAGATTTAGAGAAAACATTGGTGTGTCAAATATACATTCATGATATCCCTTCAGTCAATACTTACCCATGTACATGGCTCTGGTTTCTTATATAAATATCAATATTTGCCATCACATTTTGATACACCATATCAAACTAAAATGTATCACCCGCAACATTTCTGCCTTAGCATGCAAAGTTATATGAGAATATCGCCTGCAAAAAAATATTATATAAGAATAGACAATCGTACTAAAGATTGTCCCTGCAACATTTAACGCATGTACTTTTAAACTCATTGATCAACGATATAGTTTTTTCGCTTTCATGTCACATGCCTTCTGAATGTGGCAAGGCGCTTGGCATTCGACTAAGTCCCTAACATTAAAATGATTGCCTCCAATATGTTTTGTTAAAATGAAATTATGCAAAAGTATATACACATAATTGGATACTAGAGTACTAATTTTTGACATTTGGATAAAATACTTCCACATTATTGCATCAACCCCTAATATTTACTATTGCTGAAAGATGGGCGCAGCAACGCGCGCCATCGATGATCTAGTAATAGCATTATAACCGTACATTTTCTTGTGGTTTGACTTAATCTCACCATGCTTTTTTGCATCCTGTGATCTTCCAATTGTTGTGAATCAAACACCCAGATTGGTAGAAATCCTGTGTTTTTAAATTCTCTGTTTTGCACGTGCATTCCTATCCTATTCCTGTCTATTTCCTATCACTGCATTGTTAGAATCCTCAAATTCAAACAAGCCCTTACTCAATTACTTCTGTTACAGATATGTGTCAAAGAAAACCTTGTGTGGTTTGTCCTGCTCCTGCGGCGCTGTGTTCCACCCCAGCTCAGCTGCTCCAACGACGGAAGGGTTCACCACAGCAGGGATCCGCTCTATAGACTGTCTTTCGCCGCCTCAGATCTTCTTCCCCGCCGCCGGCAGCCACGGCAACTGCATTACCATCATCAACTGAGCAGATGACCTTAGGGACTACACGGGTCCGCAAGAGAGGTCGCACTCTTCCGTGTCTGCTTACGTTATGCGTCGCTTAATATGATGACATGCTACATTATTGTCGTGTTCACCTATTAGACTCCGAGTCAGTTCCAAACTAATGCTGAAACTTGATTTTTTAAATGGTTGTGGGGTACATATTGGGGCAGCAATCAGTACTATCTATCTACTATATGGTTAATCTCCAGTGTCTGCTATGAGTTTCATGTTGGGTGCAAACAAACATTAAAGGAGCCATTATCTGTATTTTTTAACTAAAGCTATTATCTGCCTGTTATCATTGGTTTTGGGTCTATCCACTGTTTGCTACCATCACTCTGGATTTGTGCATGCACTCCTTACATAATCTCACTATGTTTTATTCCTATGAATGTCAGTTAATGTACACAATGGAACTGATCATGTAGAGCAAAAGAGACGAGCCTTGCGTGGCAATAAAATTTCATGCAGACGTCGTTCCATGGTGGGCGCAAAGGCAGCCCCCCTCCACCCATTTTGGATCGTAATCAAGAGGAAGATAACTGTTATGAGGGGGATTCAGAAGGATAAGACCACTCCTATTTACCCCATGAGGTCTTCGCTCTAACTTGGCATGCTGATGTTGGTAATATCATGCATATGGTGCCTTGCATTGCTTACTGTATACATTAAAGATGTCATCTGCTTAGTTTAGACATGCTTTGTGTCAATGCCATCTGTTTAGTTTCTTTATCGTATATGTGAATCATGCAATGCCATCTTGTCTAACCAGGCATCATATATGTGAATTTTGCAATGCCACCCTGGTTAGCCAGTCATCTTATATGTGAATTATATCATGCCATCATTTTTTTATTACGTGTTAAATTTGTCAACAATTTTAGTACATTCAATTACTCTTCCTGTGCATCAGCCATTTGGCACAGTCATGGAAAAATCTGGACTGGAAACAAGGTCTTCAGAGCAGAGAATGCTATCTGACGAAGCGCATGTTTTGCTGGTTACCGATAGCTCCTCAGAGGAGGATTGAGAGACAGATGACCAGTCATATTCCCCCCCCCCCCCCGAGGTGCATGCCCTAACTTGGCAGGGTTATGTTGCTCATACTGTGTGTATGGTACCTTGCATTGCTATGTCATTTGCTTAGTTTAGACATGCTTTGTGTGAATGCCACCTGTTTAGTGTCTAATTACCATATATGTGAATTATGCAATGCCATCTTGTTGCAAGACATTATATATGTGAATTATGCCATGTTATCTTGTTGCAAGGCATTATGTATGTGAATTATGCAATGCCATGCTGTTTAGGCAAGCGTCATATATGTGAATTATATCATGTCGTCCTTTTTTTGTATTTCTCATTGCTTTTGTCGACAATGTTTGTATATTCAACTGCTCTTCCTGTGCATCATCCATTTGAATTGGTGATGGAGAAATCTGGAGTGAAAACAAGGTCTTTAGAGCAGACAATGCTACCTGCTGAAGCAGATATCTTGCTGGTTACAGATAGCTCTTCAGAGGAGGATTCAGAGGCAGATGACCAGTCCTATTATCCCCCTGAGGTGTATGCTCAAACTTGGCAGGGTTATATTACTCATATAATGCATATGTTGTATTGCAATGCTTAGTTTTTACATCATATACACAATATTGAATGCCATCTCCTTAGTTGACACATCATATATGCGATTGCCCTCTGCTCACTTCCTTAGTATATAAATCATATATTTGAATTATGTCATGCTATGATGTTTACATAGACATCATGTATCTGAATTATGGCATGCCAGCCCATTTTCTAAAGACATAATATAGTTATATCATCTCATCCTGTTTACATAGTCATCATATTTAAATTATGTCATTCTATCTGTGAATTATATCATGCCATCATGTTTCCATCGACGGCATGTTTGTGATTTATGGCATGCCAACCACTTTAATAGACACATCGTATAGTTCATCCTGTTTACATAGTCATCATATTTTGATGTATGTCATTCTATCATGTTTAGTTAGCCATCATACATGTGAAATTGTGTCATGCTATCCTGTTTAATTAGCCATCATATATGTGAAATTATGTCCTGCTATTCTGTTTGCTTAGACAACATAAATGTGAATTATTTCATGCCCTGTTTTCTTCCCTACTATCCATTGCACCTGTCTATCTTACAATGTCTGTACATTCAATTACTTTTCTTGTTTATCAGCCATTTCAATTGGAGGGAGTGATGGCAGTATCTGTGGGAGTAAAAACACGGTCTTCAGAACAGATTGTGCTACCTGTCGATGCAGGTAGAACCACAGTTGTACTTGCCCAAGAACCAGCCCCACCACACATAACCCACACTCATGCAGATTGTACCCCTACCCAGTTGGACAGAGAACCAGCTACACCCCTTCTAACCCCAACCCCAGCAGATAGACACCCAGTTCCCGTTGACACAGCACCGTCTCCACCACAGAGCACCCAAACACGAGCAGTTAGTAAGGCAACTACAGTGCCCAAATCACGAGGACCACCACTCCGAACCCGAAGTCAACGCTTAAAGCAGAAGAAGAATTGTTCTCAAGTCAGGTTCCATATCTATGGTTCATACTACTTTGTTCTTGCATCACTGTATTTACTGATACCAACTAATTTCAAATTTGAAGGATGCAATTGAAACTCCAATGGCGCAACAGGTATGTTTTAAACCTGTTTCTTCAACGTGTTTGGCTGTTTGCTGTTGTAACTTGCTCTATGTTGATTTCAGTTTCAATTGAATAAACAGTTATGTTCTCATGCCATGCACATTACAAGTGTTGTTATTGCTGTGTAGTTTCCCACACTTATATTCTGTCTATGCTGCTTTGTCTTAAATAGATATGATTCGAACTGTATCTATCTTGATTTGGCAACATAAACTAGAATGATATAGGCCATACAATGACCATACTACATAGATATATGTTTGTTTCATGTTGTTATCATGTCCACCTTACTACTGAACTGGTAAACCTGAGATGTGTTTGTTTGTTTCTCTTTTAGAACGCGGATAAAATATTGGAGAAGAGTACCCTGTTATGCAATGGTAAAGGAAGCAATCCAGATAAGGTTCAAGATAGTGAGACATCCCTGTTGGTCTCCAAGAAAGCTGATAAAAACTATATTGAAGACACTGAGACAACCCCAAAGTCCTGTCTTGATGTAGTGTTTGAGTTACTGGCTACCACTGCTGGCACCAGCTCTTTGAACTCGTTGCCTGAATCAGTTCGGCTTCTTGAGTCTCAACTTCAAGTTGAAAGACATCGATCAGATGTTATGCGACAGGAAGCCGAAGGACTAAGGAAGTCCCTGCAGAATTCAGATGCATACTTTCTGGTGCAACAGCAAGCGCTGGAGGACTTAAGCGCGAAACAAGAGAAATTTAATAAGCTTGCTAAGCATCTTTCCAGCATTATGGGTACCCAGGATATTGTTTCTTGAGCTCTTCTGAAGTGGTTTCAGTTCTGGACTTGTTCTGCTGCGGCGTTTATATGCTGCTGTGTTCCCTATATTTGCACTGGTGGCGAACTTTGATGCCCAGTGGATGTAATATGTGTAATAGCCGTGATAGCCTAGTGTAAGTTTCTTGCTTATTTATTTCCTTGTTGTCTTGTTTATTTGTTTGCTTGTAGTCAGTGCAGTTCTTTTCTGCGGTTTGCTAGTGGCTGCAATAACCTATTTTTTAAAACTAGGCCACAATAACCATGGGCTAATATTTACTATAGTGACACTGGGCCTCCTACGGGCCGTAGAAACTATGGGCCTTCTACGGGCCGTATAAACAGTGGGCCTTCTACGGGCCGTAGAAGCAGTGGGCCTTCTACGGGCCATAGAAACAATGGGCCTTCTATGGGCTGTATCATCAATGGGCCTTCTACGGGCCATATCATCGATGGGCCTTATACGGGCCATATGATCAATTGGCCAAACATGGGCCGAACAGACCGCATTCTGGCCATAAACGGGCTAGAGTTGGAATCGTCTGTTCATGGGCCGACCATAACGGGCCGTCGTTAATAGGCCGTATTTGATGACGCTATGAAAACGGCCCAACATATTAACGGGCCGACTGTAACCACGGGCTGAATTTGGCCCACAAGCAGAAAATGACAGTAACGGGTCGTAAGTAAACGAATGCTGGAAATGATCCCAAGAATAAATGGGCTCTGAAGAAGGCCGGAAGATAACATGGGCTGGAAACGGCCCAACGATATAACGGGCCGTTAATGGGTATAAAGTGATACACTGTTCATCACGGGCCAGTTTCACCACGGGCCGTTAACGGGTGTAAAGTGATACACTATTCATTACGGGCCAGTTTCACCACGGGCCGTTAATAGGCCAAGAGTTACATAGGGCCTCATATGGGCCGAAAGATGTCATGGGCCATACACGGGCCAGAAGTGAAAATGGGCTGGAATCATATTGGATGGCCCAGATGACGCTACTGGGCCTAATTCGGATAGGGCGTAATGGGCCTTGGGTTAGCAGACTGTAAATGGGCTATATTCGAACAGGCCGTTAACAGGCTTTCCATGGACCGGCCCGCCAGCTTTTGATCAAGTCAAACGGGCCGACCTTTACACAGGAATGGGCCTCTGTTGGTCCATGCCACGTGTCGACGTATCATAGGCGCCTATCTGACCCACTGACGAGTTGACACGTGTTTCATCCGGCCAATAAGAATTTTACACGTGGAAATTTCCCATTGGTCGGGGCTGTTAATGGGTTATCGGATCCAAAACCTGACCCGATAGCTTAACGGCGTTCCGTTATGGTGGATGCCACGTGTCGGTCACCCTTCACGAAAGCACTTCTGTGACGCGCGATTTATCATCATGGAAATGGACACTTCCGTGATGATAATTTTGGTAATGTCATGGAACACTTCTACGACAGCACAGGTATGACTATCCTGATTCTGTCATAAATTTGTCATGGATGTACATGCATGACAAAAAAAAGCGACCTACTGTGACAAACATGTATCATCACGGAAGTGTTTTTTTGTAGTGTATGTGAAACTAGATGGTATAAATTTAGCGACAATATAATTAGCATAATCAGCATACCATGGAGCAGTATGAGAAGCATTTATGACAACTAATTGTTCATCAGGAAAGCTATCATCTATAGGTAGTGGGTCATCAAGAACATTCTCTAACCTAGACAAGTTGTCTGCAATGGGGTTCTCAGGTCCCTTTCTATCAATAATATGCAAATCAAATTCTTGTAGTAGGAGAACCCATCTAATAAGTCTAGGTTTAGCATCTTTCTTTTCCACAAGATATTTAATAGCAGCATGATCAGTGTGAACAATTACTTTAGAATCAACAATATAAGGTATGAACTTATCGCAAGCAAATACAACTGCTAAAAATTCTTTTTCAGTAGTAGCATAATTTCTCTGGGCACTGTCTAGAGTTTTACTAGCATATTGGATGACATTTAATTTCTTATCAACTCTTTGTCCTAGAACAGCACCTACAACACAATCACTAGCATCACACATAATTTCAAAGGGTAAATTTCAATCAGGTGGCTGAACAACGGGTGCAGAAATCAAAGCTTTCTTAAGTATTTCAAATGCTTCTACGCAATCATCATCAAAGACAAAAGGAACATCTTTTTGTAAGAGATTAGTCAGAGGCCTAGAAATTTTTGAGAAGTATTTAATGAACCTCCTATAAAAACCAGCATGACCAAGGAAACTTCTTATACCTTTAATGTCCTTTGGACACGACATCTTTTCAATAGCATCAACTTTAGCTTTATCAACTTCAAAACCTCTTTCAGAAATTTTATGCCCCAAGACAATACCTTCATTAACCATAAAGTGGCACTTCTCCCAATTCAAGACAAGATTAGTTTCTTCACATCTCTGCAAAACTCGATCAAGGTTGCTTAAGCAATCATCAAAAGAAGTTCCATATACGGAGAAATCATCCATGAAAACCTCAACAATCTATTCACAAAATTCAGAGAATATGGCGTCTTTGAAAGGTAGAAGGTGCATTACATAGACCAGAAGGCATACGTCTGTAAGCAAAGGTACCGAAAGGACAAGTAAAGGTGGTATTTTCTTGATCCTCTTTTGACACAGGTATTTGAGAGAAACCAGAATAACCATCAATGAAAGGTAAAGGGTAATGATCCTTTTTAGTAGCTTTATTTAGTTTGCGGAAATCAATTACTATTCTATAACATGTAACAATTCTTTGTGGGATCAATTCATATTTATCATTAGGAACAACAGTAATACCTCCCTTCTTAGGGACACAATGGACATGACTTACCCACTGACTATCAGCAACGGGATAAATTATACCTGCATCAAGAAGCTTTAGTATTTTCTTTCTTGCCACTTCTTTCATCTTGGGATTTAACCGTCGTTAGTGATCAATGACAGGTTTAGTGTATTTCTCCAATTTTATTTTGTGCTGGCATAGAGTGGGACTAATGCCCTTAAGATCATCAAGAGTATATCCAATAGCAACACGGTGCTTCTTTAGAGTTTTCAATAATTACTCTTCTTCGTGCTCTGAAAGGTTAGCACTAATAATAACATGATATATCTTCTTTTCATCAAGATAAGTATATTTAAGAGTATCAGGCAATGGTTTAAGCTCAAACACGGGATCACCTTTGTGTGGAGGAGGATCCCCTAGAATTTCAACAGGTAAGTTGTGTTTCAAAGTAGGTCCCTGTTTAAAGAATACTTCATCTATCTCCCTTCTTTCATTCATAAACATATCATTTTCATGGTCTAGCAAATATTTTAATAAAGGATCATTAGGAGGCACGACAATAGAAGCAAGACCAATAATTTCATATTTACTAGGCAATTCTTTATCATGGGGTTGTCTACAAAATTTAGCAAAATTAAAATCATGAGACATATCCCCTAGTCCAATAGAAACAATATCCTTTTTGCAGTCTATCTTAGCATTAACAGTATTCAAGAAGGGTCTACCAAATATAATGGGACAAAAGTCATCTTGTGGGGAACCAAGAACAAGAAAATCAGCAGGATATTTAACTTTCCCACACAAGACTTCAACATCTCTAACAATCCCAACCTGTGAAATAGTATCTTTATTGGCAAGCTTAATTGTAACATCATTACCTTCTAATCAGTAGGTGCAATAGCATGCATAATTTCTTCATATAAAGAATGAGGTATAGCACTCGCACTAGCACCCATATCACATAAGTCATGATAGCAATGATCTCCTATTTTAACAAAAATAACATGCATGCCTACAATAGGTCTATGTTTATTTTTAGTATCAGGTCTAGCAATTCTAGGAGCTTCATCACAAAAGTAAATAACATGCCCATCAATTTTATCGACCAAGAGATCCTTAACCATAGCAATACTAGGTTCAACTTTAATTTGATCAGAGGGTGTAGGTGTTCTAGTATTACTCTTACGAACCACATTTGAAGCTTTAGCATGATCGTTTATTCTAGTAGGGAAAGGTGGTTTCTCAATATAAGCGGTAGGAACAACAGGGTCAACATTATAAGTGATAGTCTTTTCTTCAACTTTAATAGGTTCAACTACTTTTACTTCAATGGGAGGATGATATTTAAGCCACTTCTCCTTAGGGATATCAACATGAGTAGCAAATGATTCACAGAAAGAAGCTACTATCTCAGAGTCAAGTCCATATTTGGTGCTAAATTCACGAAAAACATCGGTATCCATAAAAGATTTAACACAATCAAACTTAGGTGTTATACCAGAATCCTTACCTTCGTCGAGTTCCCAATCTTCAGAGTTGCATTTAATTCTTTCCAGTAAATCCCATTTGGATTCAATAGTATTCATCATAAAAGAACCAGTACAAGAAGTATCGAGCATGGAGCAATATTGAGATAAAGTCGAGCATAATTTTTTTGAATAATAATTTCTATTGAGAGCTCATGATTGGGGCATGAATATAACATTGACTTAAGCCTCCCCCAAGCTTGAGCGATGCTTTCTCCTTCGCGAGGACAAAAATTATATATATAATTACGATCACGATGAACCAGATGCATAGGATAAAACTTCTGATGAAATTCCAATTTCAATCGGTTGTAGTTCCATGATACAATATCATCACATAGCCTAAACCATGTTAATGCATTTCCCTTCAAAGATAAAGGGAAGACCTTCTTCTTGATAACATCCTCGAGCATATCTACAAGCTTAAATAATCCATAAACTTCATCCACATAGATTAGGTGCAAATCGGGATGTAATGTTCCATCTCCTGTAAAAGGATTAGCTAGCAGTTTCTCTATCATCCCCGAAGGAATTTCAAAATAAACATTTTCAGTAGGTTCAGTAGGTTGAGGAGCAACTCTTTGCTCTATTGGTCGGGGTGAAGATACCCCGAATAAGCCCCTCAAAGGATTACTTTCCATTGTAACAAGTGACAGTAAATTTCAGCACACTATATAAATTTATCCTTACCAAATTCCACCTACCAAAGGCGCTTCACTCCCCGGCAACAGCGCCAGAAAAGAGTCTTGATGACCCACAAGTATAGGGGATCTATCGTAGTCCTTTCGATAAGTAAGAGTGTCGAACCCAACAAGAGTAGCAGGAAATGATAAGCAATTTTCAGTAAGGTATTCTCTGCAAGCATTGAAATTATCGGTAACAGATATGTTTTGTGCTAAGGTAATTTGTAATGGGTAACAAGTAATAAAAGTAAATAAGGTGCAGCAAGATGGCCCAACCCTTTTTGTAGCAAAGGACAAGCCTGGACAAACTCTTATATAAAGGAAAGCGCTCCCGAGGACACCTGGGAATTATCGTCAAGCTAGTTTTCATCACATTCATATGATTCACGTTCGGTACTTTGATAATTTGATATGTGGGTGGACCGGTGCTTGCGTACTGTCCTTACAGGGACAAGCATCCCACTTATGATTAACCCCTCTTGCAAGCATCCACAACTACAAAAGAAGTATTAAGGTAAACCTAAGCATAGCATAAAACATATGGATCCAAATCAGCCCCTTACGAAGCAACACATAAACTAGGGTTTAAGCTTCTTTCACTCTAGCAACCCATCATCTAATTATTACTTCCCAATGCCTTCCCTTAGGCCCAAACAGTGGTGAAGTGTCATGTAGTCAATGTTCACATGACACCACTAGAGGAAAGACAACATACATCTCATCAAAATATCGAACGAATACCAAATTCACATGACTACCTATAGCAAGACTTGTCCCATGTCCTCGGGAACAAACGTAACTACTCACAAAGCATATTCATGTTCATAATCAAAGGGGTATTAATATGCATAAAGGATCTGAACATATGATCTTCCACCAAATAAACCAACTAGCATCAACTACAAGGAGTAATCAACACTACTAGCAACCCACAGGTACCAATCTGAGGTTTTGAGACTAAGATCGGATACAAGAGATGAACTAGGGTTTGAGATGAGATGGTGCCGGTGAAGATGTTGATGGGGATTGACCCCCTCCCGATGAGAGGATCGATGGTGATGACGATGGTGATGGTTTCCCCCTCCCGAAGGGATGTTTCCCCGGTAGAGCAGCTCCGTCGGAGCCCTAGATTGGTTCCGCCAAGGTTCCACCTCGTGGCAGCGGAGTTTCATCCCGAGAGCTTGCTTATGATTTTTTTTCAGGGCGAAAGACTTCATATAGCCAAATATGGGCACCGGAGGCCTGCTAGGGGGGTGCACCCAGGGGGGTAGGGTGCGCCCCCACCCTCGTGGATGGTGGGTGGCCCCCCTCTGGTGCTTCTTCGCCCAATATTTTTTATATATATTTCGAAACTGACTTCCGTGGAGTTTCAGGACTTTTGAGTTGTGCAGAATAGGTCTCTAATATTTGCTCCTTTTCCAACCCAGAATTCCTGCTGCCAGCATTCTCCCTCTTCGTGCAAACCTTGTAAAATAAGAGAGAATAGGCATAAGTATTGTGACATAATGTGTAATAACAACCCATAATGAAACAAATATCGATATAAAATCATGATGCAAAATGGACGTATCAGAATGAAAATAAAGATGTGGTGAGACATGAAGGGAGACTTGTAGCATAGGAGTTCACGCAGAGACCTGACATCATTTATGATGAAACCTATTCTCCTGTTATTGGTGGATTAATGTTCCAATATTTCATATCACTGGCAGAGAACGGAGATTTCGATATCAATATGATAGTCCCCAAGGGAACGGAGATTTCGAGTTTAATCACAACATGTGTTGTGTAAAGCTTCAAAAGTCATTTTATGGCTTGAGGTAGTCGGCAATGATGTTGTAGAACCGATTGGGTGACTTCCTTTGTTAGAAGTATTACTCAAACATTGATGATTGCTCATAGGTTTTCATCAAGAAATTTAAAGATGGATTTTGCCTCATTTATGTGTATGTTGATGATCTGAATGTTATTAGAACCACACAGGAAACATACGAGACAAGAAAATCATCTTAAGACGGAGTGTGAGATGAAAGATTTGCTTGAGACCAAACTTTGCTTGAGTTTGGAACTTGATCTTATTCCTTCGGGAATATTTGTTCATCAATTTGCATCTATCCATAAGATTGTTGAAAAGTTCAACATGGATAAATCATATCCGCCAAAGAACTGTGGTTGTGAGATCTCTTAATTAATAGAGATTAAGACCCATTTACACCTAAGGGTGATGATGAAAGGACATTGGGATTTGAGTTTCCATATCTTGATGCAACCAAAGCACCAACGTATCTAGCAAACTGCATCAGGCCTGGCATATTATTTGTAGTAAATTCATCTGCTAGATATTGTGCATCGCCAATGAAATGGGATTAGGTTGGTGTGAAGAGTATTTTTAAGATATCTTCGGGGCACCATAGATCTTGGTTTGTTCTATGAGAAAAATCAAGAAATGACCATAGTTGGATGTAGTGATGTTGGGCATGTATCAAATCCCCATAACCCACATCATAGACTGATTTTCTTCTTGAATGGTACGACCTTCTCTTGGAAACCGAGAAGACAAACTTTAGTGGCTGCATCCACTAGTCATTCTGAAATCATTGATTTGTATGAAGCATCTGTTGTAAATATACCCTAGAGGCAATAATAAAAGGTTATTATTATATTTCCTTGTTCATGATAATTGTCTATTGTTCATGCTATAATTGTGTTATCCGGAAATCGTAATACATGTGTGAATACATAGACCACAACATGTCCCTAGTGAGCCTCTAGTTGACTAGCTCGTTGATCAACAGATAGTCATGGTTTCCTGACTATGGACATTAGATGTCATTGATAACGGGATCACATCATTAGGAGAATGATGTGATGGACAAGACCCAATCTTAAGCATAGCACAAGATCGTGTAGTTCGTCTGCTAGAGCTTTTCTAATATATAGTATCCTTTCCTTAGACCATGAGATTGTGCAACTCCCGGATACTGTAGGAATACTTTGGGTGTGCCAAACATCACAACGTAACTGGGTGACTATAAAGGTGCACTATGGGTATCTCCGAAAGTGTCTGTTGGGTTGGCATGAATCGAGACTGGGATTTGTCACTCTGCATGACGGAGAGGTATCTCTAGGCCCACTCGGTAAGACATCATCGTAATGAGCTCAATGTGACTAAGGGTTGGTCACGGGATGATGTGTTGCAGAACAAGTAAAGTGACTTGCCGGTAACGAGATTAAACGAGGTATTGGGATACCGACGATCGAATCTCGAGCAAGTAACGTACCGATTGACAAAGGGAATTGAATACGGGATTGATTGAATCCTCGACATCGTGGTTCATCCAATGAGATCATCATGGAACATGTGGGAGCCAACATGGGCATCCAGATCCCGCTGTTGGTTATTGGCCGGAGAGTTGTCTCGATCATGTCTGCATGGTTCCCGAACCCGTAGGGTCTACACACTTAAGGTTCGGTGACGCTAGGGTTGTAGGGATATTAGTATGCGGTAACCTGAAAATTGTTTGGAGTCCCGGATGAGATCCTGGACATCACGAGGAGTTCCGGAATGGTCCGGAGGTAAATATTTGTATATAGGAAGTCCAGTTTCAGCCACAAGGAAAGTTTCGGGGGTCACCGGTATTGTACCGGGACCACCGGAAGGGTCCCGGGGTTCCACCGGGTGGGGCCACCTATCCCGGAGGGCCCAATGGGCTGAAGTGGGAAGGGAACCAGCCCTTGGCGGGCTGGTGCGCCCCCCTTGGGCCTCCCTTGCGCCTAGGTGTAACACCCCAGATGTAATTTACCTGCCGTTTCCGGCGCTAAGTTGTTTTATTTCCTCGGGTTCGTTTTTTGTCTCCGTGTGTTGTTGTCGTTTTCATGCATCTCACATCATGTCATCATGTGCATTGCATTTGCATACGTGTTCATCTCATGCATCCGAGCATTTTCCCCGTTGTCCGTTTTGCATTCCAGCGCTCCTATCTCCTCCGGTGGTCCTTTCTACCTTCTTTTCGTGTGTGCGGGTTAAACATTTCCGGATTGGACCGAGACTTGCCAAGCGGCCTTGGTTTACTACCGGTAGACCGCCTGTCAAGTTTCGTACCATTTGGACTTCGTTTGATGCTCCAACGGTTAACCGAGGGACCGAGAAGGCCTCGTGTGTGTTGCAGCCCAACCCCCCTCCAATTTGGCCCAAAACCCACCAAAAACCTCTCCATCATCTAGAGCGTTCGATCACGATCGCGTGGCCAAAAACCACACCTCATTTGGACTCTCCTAGCTCCTCCTATGTCTATAAATAGCACCCCGTCCGAAATTCACGGTTCTTCTCCCCCCTAAACCCTAGATCCATCTTCCCCACGCCGTCGGACGCGTCCGAACCGGGTCGGACATGTCCAACATCCCCGCGCCGCCACCATGTGTCGCCCCATGAGTCGCCAGCGTCCCGCGCCCACTTCGCCGGCCCGCCGGGCCCAAGGCCGGCCCCCGCGGCCCGAGCCGCACCGCGCCCGCACCCGAGCGCCCCGCCGCCTTCTTCCTCGGAGCCGGCCACCGCCGCCCGCGCGCCGCCTCTCCACCGGCGAAGCTCCGCCATGCCGGACCCCGTGCCGAACCTCGCCGCCGACGCCGCCACACCGCCCGCCGCCACATTACTCGCCACCCTGCCGCGCCGCGGCCGGATCCGACTCCGGCGAGCCTCCCTCCGACTCCGGCGACCACGCCCCCGCCGGCCCCTTCCATCTCCGGCCGCCGTCCGTGCGAACTCCGGCAAGTCCTCCGGCGAGCTCGGATCTGACCTCGGGAAGCGTGCCGATCAAGATCTGAGTTTATCTCCTCGGTTGACTTTCTACCGAAATCCTAGATAAATTGCATTTTTCATCATGCTATATCTTTGCATCCGTAGCTCCGTTTTCGGAGTGTAGCATATCAAAATGTTCGTCTCAGAGAGTACATCATTTCATCTCATTGCATCATTGTCATTTAAGCTCATCTTGAGGCCTGAAATGCTGTTTGAAGAGAGCTATTTGAGTTAATTGTCAGATCTGTTACCTGTTTATCAATTGCACTTTTGCCATGCTTGTTTGAACCTGTTAATGGATGAATTGGCCGTAGCTCAGTGCTCATCTTTTGTCAAGCATCATGAGTGGATCCCTGTCATGTATTTTGTTGTCATGCTTGGGTGCTGTAGCATAATTATCTTGATGCATTTAGATGGCTACTTGCTGTTTATCGCAGACCGGTGCCATATTTGTTTTGCTTGCCATTTCCAAACCGTGCATCCGATTCCGGTGTTCTCTATAACGATTTCAACCGAAATCACCTCACCTTTCCAGTGGCACACTTGTATTTCCAAGTTGAGGCCAGGTTCAATCATTCCTTGTCAAATCTTGCATATGCATCACATATCGCATCCCGCATAGCATACCATGTTTTGCATCATGTTGTTTGAGCTTTGCACATGGTTGATTGTGTTCTTTTTGCTTGTTTGTCTTGTTTGGGTAGAGCCGGGAGACGAGTTTCCTAACGAGGAGCCCGTTTAGTTTGCTTTTGAGGATCCAGTCAACTCTGACAACTTTGCAGGCAAGATGATCATACCCTCGAAATCACTTCTATCTTTGCTTGCTAGGTGCTCGCTCTTTTGCTATGCCTATGCTATGATGCCTACCACTTTCTTATCATGCCTCCCAAATTTCCATGTCAAAACCTCTAGCCCACCATGTCCTAGCAATCCGTTGATTGGCTATGTTACCGCTTTTCTCAGCCCCTCTTATAGCGTTGCTAGTTGCAGGTGAAGATTGGAGATCGTTCCTTGTTGGAACATTGTTTATTGTTGGGATATCATTATATTATCTTGTTATCTTAATGCATCTATATACTTGGTAAAGGGTGGAAGGCTCGGCTTTTGCCTAGTGTTTTGTTCCACTCTTGCTGCCCTAGTTTCCGTCATATCGGTGTTATGTTCCCGGATTTTGCGTTCCTTACGCGGCTGGGCAATAATGGGAACCCCTTGACATTTCGCCTTGAATAAAACTCCTCCAGCAATGCCCAACCTTGGTTTTACCATTTGCCACCTAGCCTCTTTTTTCCCTTGGGTTTCCGGAGCCCAAGGGTCATCTTATTTAAACCCCCCGGGCCAGTGCTCCTCTGAGTGTTGGTCCAACCTGTCAGCTGCCGGTGGCCACCAGGGGCAACTCTGGGCTGGCCTACCCGTACCTTGGACAATCTGAGTGTGCCCTGAGAAAGAGATATGTGCAGCTCCTATTGGGATTTGTCGGCACATTCGACCGGTGTTGCTGGTTTAGTTTTACTTTGTCGAAATGTCTTGTAACCGGGATTCCGAGTCTGATCGGGTCTTCCCGCTAGAAGGAATATCCTTCGTTGACCGTGAGAGCTTGTCATGGGCTAAGTTGGGACTCCCCTGCAGGGATTTGAACTTTCGAAAGCCGTGCCCGCGGTTATGGGCAGATGGGAATTTGTTAATGTCCGGTTGTAGATAACTTGAACCTCAACTTAATTAAAATGAATCAACCGCGTGTGTAACCGTGATGGTCTCTTCTCGGCGGAGTCTGGGAAGTGAACATGGTGTTGGAGTAATGTTTGTCGTAGGTTGTCCTCTAGTTCTTCGTTCGTGCTTTGCCTTCTCTTCTCGCTCTGTTTTGCGAACAGGTTAGCCACCATATATGCTAGTCGCTTGCTGCAGCTCCACATATTACCTTACCTTACCTATAAGCTTAAATAGTCTTGATCGCGAGGGTGCGAGATTGCTGAGTCCCCGTGGCTCACAGATTACTTCCAAACCAGATGCAGGGCCCGATGACTCCGTTCCAGATGATGCGCTTGAGCTCAAGTGGGAGTTCGACGAAGACTCACGCCGTTACTATGTGTCTTTCCCTGATGATCAGTAGTGGTGCCCAGTTGGGGTGATCGGGACCATGTCGCATGTTGGGGTTGATCTTTTATTTTGGTACCATAGTCGGACCATGAGTGTATTGGATGATGTAATGTTATTTATGTATTTGTATGACGTGGCGAGTGTAAGCCAACTATGTTCCTTTCCCCCTTATTATCTATTTCATGGGTTGTTGTGAAGATTACCTTACTTGCGACATTGCTTTCAATGCGGTTATGCCTCTAAGTCGTGCTTCGACACGTAGGAGATATAGCCGCATCGAGGGCATTACAAGTTGGTATCAGAACCTTCCCCGACCTTAGGAGCCCCATTGCTTGATTGAATTAGCGGACGAGTTGAGTCTAGAAAAATGTTTTGAGTCATTTAGGAATTATATATCGGAGAGTTTAGGAATTCTTTTTTACTTCCCAGCCCCTTCATCGCTCTGGTGAGGCATCCTGACGTAGAGTTTTCACTCTTCTCTTCTCTAATTTCACTAAAAAAATTTAGGATCACGCGGGTATCTTGGAATCGTTCCGATGGTTTTGTGACGAGAACATTGTTCTTGGTGCCTGCTGTCATTTAGGGGTTGTGGCAGTGTCCCGGGGAGTTGAGCTCCGAGGTGTTGTCATCACAATTTTATCGTTGCAGTTCTGGAATACCTGAGTTTAGTTCGCCGACATCGAAAATCTCTTTTATGCAGTTGTTGGTGAGATAACCTCGATGCCACCCAGTACTGGGGCAGGAGTTCGGGAGTATTGCCATAACTTGTATAACGGATGCTTTTCGAAGGTTGAGGTAGACAATTTCCGAAGTTTTTCTCGGTTATGTGTTGAAGGATGGATACAGCTGGATGTAGGATTTGCTAGATTTGGGTGAGATATTATGCTTCCCCTGTATCCCCAACACCTGATTGCATAACCGGAAAGGTTCGGGAGTTTCATAGGTGGGAATTCTTGTAGCTCTAGTTCTTCTTCCACGGATATTTGGTTTGAGATTGGGTGATCCTTACCGAGTATTCGTTCTTGCTCCGAACCTTGTTGATTTTATTCCTCTACCTAAATTCTAAGTGGCTTCTCAATTTATGGATATGTGACCATTTCAAGTGGAATGCATTCGTTCATTTTGTTTGGATGTGAAGACGAAATGTTGCAAATTTGAACCCGCTTGATTCAGCTTCAATTTTATCTATCAATGTGCTAAAGGATGTCAACCTCTTCAGGATGGCTCCTCCAACGCGCACGACTCCGAATCCTGATCCGCCACCACCACCCCCTCCTCCGGAGGCATGGCAAGCTGTGATGGGCGCTACCAATGCAAACACGCAGTTGATCATGCAAATTCTTCAAGAGCGCAATCAAGCGAACCAAGGCAACCAAGGCAACCAGGGCAACAATCAGAATCGCTTTGCTACACTCAACCAGTTCCTTGCTAACCAGCCAAAGACTTTCAGCAATTGTGTTGAGGCAACTGACGCTGATGATTGGCTCATGGACTTGTGCAAGCATTTCGAGTGCAGTAATGTCAGGCCTGAGGACTTTGTCAAGTTCGCTTCCTTCCAACTCAGAGACCAAGCTGCAGAATGGTTTCAGCAGTACAAAGATTCCAGAGGAGGCCGTGAGATTACCTGGGATGAATTCCTTCAACACTTCAAAGCTCATCATATTCCTCAGAGCGTGGTTGAAAGCAAGCGTGAGGAATTCCGCAACCTGAAGCAAGGCTCTACGTTTGTCTATGACTACAACAAGTTGTTTCAGAAGCTCGCCCGCTTTGCTAAGCAGGACGTCCCTGACGAGAAGAGCATGATATATCAGTTCAGGGGTGGTCTCAGAGAACAAATCCAGATAGCTCTTGTACTCTTTGAGCCCAGGAGGTACGATGAGTTTTACAACATGGCATTGAAGCAAGAAGCCGCTCAACTGAAGTGTGATGCTTCCAAGAAGCGAGTCAGAGATGCTACTCCTTCTTCCTCAACTCAAGTGGCTAAGCAGCAGAAGTATTGGCTTCCTCCTCCGTTTCGTCAGCCTTTTCAACAGAAGCGCAAGTGTGGCAGTGGATCTTCCCACCCACCCAACCCTGGCTTTCAGAACAAGACTTCGTCTCAAGCTCCAAGATCGAGTGCTCTGTATCACCGTCCGCTTTCAGAGGTCAAGTGCAACAAGTGCCAACAGAAGGGTCACTATGCCAACAAATGCTTCAATCAGAGGTGTCTCCCTCCTCCTCCTCCTGTGAGATCGGCAAGTACAGCTGTGGTCAAGCATAACCCCAAGCACGCCAAGGTCAATTTGATGAATGCAGCTCAAGCAGAGGACTCGCCAGATGTCATCATGGGTAACCTTCCTGTTAACGATATTCCAGCTAAAGTTCTTTTTGACATTGGTGCATCGCATTGTTTCATCTCGAGACCTTTTTCATCTAAGCATGAGTTGGCCTTGCAAGTTTTGCCTAGACCGTTAGCAGTTGTCTCTCCCGGTAGGCGCATGCATGCTAACTCCATTGTTCCAGATGTTACTATCACTTTAGGTGACTACAAATTTCTGTCTTCTCCTACGGTTCTTGGTGACTCGGATATTGATCTTATTCTCGGAATGGATTGGCTTTCTAAGCACAAGGCTCAGCTTGATTGTGCAGCCAGGCAGATTCAATTGACTCATTCGTCTGAGGATGTAATTGTCTTTGCCGCTCGTGATGATACCATCCGTCTGTTTTCCCTCAATGAGAAGGGTGAACTGGATGCCATCTCTCAAATTCCAGTCGTTTGCGAATATCAAGATGTCTTTCCAGAAGAGCTTCCAGGAATGCCTCCGCACCGGCCAGTTGAATTCATCATGGATCTTGAGCCTGGCACGGAACCGGTTTGCAAGCGTCCTTACAAGCTCGGACCTGAAGAGTTGAAGGAGCTGAAGAAGCAACTCGATATTCAAGAGCGAATGGGTCTCATCCGACCTAGTTCTTCTCCGTGGGGTTGTGGAGTACTTTTTGTGAAGAAGAGGGATGGAACGGACCGACTTTGTGTTGACTACCGTCCATTGAACAAGAAGACTATCAAGAACAAGTACCCACTTCCCAACATCAATGAGCTGTTCGAACAACTCAAAGGTGCCCAAGTATTCTCCAAGCTTGATCTCCGTATGGGTTATCATCAGATTCGAATCTGTGAGCAAGATATTCCAAGACGGCTTTCAGAACAAGCATGGTTCATACGAATACACTGTCATGTCTTTTGGCCTCGTCAACGCTCCTCCGACTTTCTCTCGCATGATGAACTTCATCTTCAACGCCTACACAAATGACTTCGTTTTGGTCTATCTCGACGACATTTTGGTCTTTTTGAAGAACAAGGAAGATCATGCCAAGCACTTGCGTTTGGTGCTCGATAAGCTCAGGGAACATCAGTTCTACGCCAAGTTCTCAAAGTGCGAGTTTTGGCTCGATGAGGTTCTTTATCTTGGGCATATCATCTCCTCTAAGGGCATTGCGGTGAATCCTGAGAAGGTGTCTGCAATTCTGAATTGGGAACCACCTCAGAACGCGAAGCAACTCCGTAGCTTCCTTGGTCTCTCAAGCTACTATCGAAGGTTCGTTGAGAACTTTTCAAAGATCACGAAGCCTCTTTCAAACCTTCTCCAGAAGCACGTCAAGTACGTTTGGTCTCCGGAATGTGACATCGCTTTCAACTCTTTGAAAGAGAAATTGGTCACTGCTCCAGTTCTGACTCCTCCTGATGAATCCAAACCGTTCGAGGTCGTCTGCGATGCCTCTCTTCAAGGTCTTGGTGCAGTGTTGATGCAAGAGAAGAAAGTTGTGGCTTATACCTCTAGCCAGTTGAAGCCCAACGAGAAGAACTACCCCACTCATGACCTCGAGTTGGCGGCAGTTGTGCATGATCTTTTGACTTGGAGACATCTCTTATTGGGAAGAAAGGTGGACATCTTCACTGACCACAAGAGTCTCAAGTACATCTTCACTCAGCCTAATCTCAACCTCAGGCAGACTCGTTGGGTCGAAATGATTCAAGATTATAATCCGAGTATCGAGTATACTCCAGGCAACGCCAATGTGATTGCTGACGCATTGAGCAGGAAGGCTTACTGCAACAGTCTGATTCTCAAGCCTTATCAACCCGAGCTTTGTGAAGCTTTCCGCAAACTCAATCTGCAAGTTGTTCCTCAAGGTTTCCTCGCCAACCTTCAAGTCTCTCCTACTTTGGAAGATTAGATTCGCGAGGCTCAACTTCTTGATGCTATGGTGAAGAAGGTGAAGATTGGGATTGCCAAGAGTCAACCCAAGTACAAGTGCTATCGCCTTGGTGACAAGGATACTCTCTTCTTCGAGGATCGTATTGTTGTGCCTAAAGGTGACCTTCGTAAAGTTATCATGAATGAGGCTCACAATTCACTCCTCGCCATCCACCCTGGGAGTACGAAGATGTATCAGGACCTCAAGCAGGCTTATTGGTGGACTCGAATGAAGCGAGAGATTGCTAAGTTCGTGAATGAGTGTGATGTCTTCAGAAGAGTGAAGGCAGAACCCCAAAGGCCAGCTGGTCTCCTCCAACCTCTTGCCATTCCAGAATGGAAGTTTGACCACATTGAGATGGACTTCGTGACTGGGTTTCCAAAGTCCAAGCGTGGCAATGATGCTATATTCGTTGTCATCGACAAACTCACTAAAGTGGCTCACTTTCTGCCTATCAAAGAGTCTATCACTGCAGCTCAATTGGTGGAGCTGTATACCTCTCGAATTGTCTCTCTGCACGGTATTCCACAGGTGATCTATTCAGACCATGGCAGCATCTTTACCTCCAAGTTTTGGGATTCTTTTTAGAAGGCCATGGGCACCAACATCCGCTTTAGCACAGCTTTCCATCCTCAAACTAGCGGTCAAGTCGAGCGTGTCAATCAGATTCTTGCAGATATGCTCAGGGCTTGCGTTATCTCCTTCGGTATGAAGTGGGAAGATTGTCTTCCATATGCCGAATTCTCCTACAACAACAGTTTTCAAGCGAGTTCGGGCAAGGCCCCATTCGAAATTCTGTATGGCAGGAAGTGTCGTACTCCTCTTTACTGGTCAGAAACCGGTGAACGTCAACTTCTTGGAAATGACTTAATCACAGAGGCAGAGGAGATGTGCAAAGTCATTCGAGATAACCTCAAAGCAGCGCAATCGCGCTAGAAGAGCTACTATGATAGTAAGCACCGTGATTTGGCTTTCGAGATCAAAGACCATGTTTACCTCCGCGTCTCTCCAATGAAAGGTACTCGTCGCTTCGGTATCAAAGGGAAGCTTGCCCCTAGATACGTGGGTCCTTTCAAAATCGTCAGCAAGAGAGGCGATCTCGCCTATCAACTCGAGCTTCCTTCAAACTTTGCAAATGTGCACGACGTGTTCCATGTCTCTCAGCTCCGCAAGTGCTTCAAGACTCCTGACCGCACCATCAACTTCGAAGACATTAATCTCCAAGAAGATCTCTCTTATCGTGAGCACCCCGTTGCTATTCTTGAAGAGACTAAACGCAAGACTCGCAATAAGTCAATCAAATTCCTCAAAGTCAAGTGGACACACCATTCCGACCGTGAAGCCACCTGGGAACGCGAGGATCACCTCTGTTCTGAGTACCCGGCGTTCTTCCAGTCCTAGATCTCGGGACGAGATCCTTTCGTAGTGGTGGAGTGTTGTAACACCCCGGATGTAATTTACCTTATATGTACTCCAACTCATGCCGTTTCCGGCGCTAAGTTATTTTATTTCCTCGGGTTCGGGTTTTTGTCTCCGTGTGTTGTTATCGTTGTCATGCATCTCATATCATGTCATCATGTGCATTGCATTTGCATACGTGTTCGTCTCATGCATCCGAGCATTTTCCCCGTTGTCCGTTTTGCATTCCGGCGCTCCTATCTCCTCCGGTGGTCCTTTCTACCTTCTTTTCGTGTGTGCGGGTTAAACATTACCGGATTGGACCGAGACTTGCCAAGCAGCCTTGGTTTACTACCGGTAGACCGCCTGTCAAGTTTCGTACCATTTGGACTTCGTTTGATGCTCCAACGGTTAACCGAGGGACCGAGAAGGCCTCGTGTGTGTTGCAGCCCAACACCCCTCCAATTTGGCCCAAAACCCACCAAAACCCTCTCCACCATCTAGAGCGTTCGATCATGATTGCATGGCCGAAAACCGTACCTCATTTGGACTCTCCTAGCTCCTCCTATGTCTATAAATAGCACCCCCTCCGAAATTCACGGTTCTTCTCCCCCCTAAACCCTAGATCCATCTTCCCCGCGCCATCGGACGCGTCCGAACCGGGCCGGACATGTCCAACGTCCCCGCGCCGCCGCCACGTGTCGCCCTGTGAGTCGCTAGCGTCCCGCGCCCACTTCGCCGGCCCACCGAGCCCAAGGCCAGCCCCCGCGGCCCGAGCCGCCCCGCGCCCGCGCCCGAGCGCCCCGCCGCCTTCTTCCTCGGAGCCGGCCACCGCTGCCCGCGCGCCGCCTCTCCGCCGGCGAAGCTCCGCCTCGCCGGACCCCGCGCCGAACCTCGCCGCTGACGCCGCCACACCGCCCGCCGCCACGTTCCTCGCCGCCCTGCCGCGCCGCGCCGCGGCCGGATCCGACTCCGACGACCACGCCCCCGCGGGCCCCTTCCATCTCCGGCCACCGTCCGCGCGAACTCCGAAAAGTCCTCTAGCGAGCTCGGATCGGACCTCGGGATGCATGCCGATCCAGATCTGAGTTTATCTCCTCGGTTGACTTTCTCCCGAAACCCTAGATAAATTGCAATTTTCATCATGCTATATCTTTGCATCCGTAGCTCCGTTTTGGCGTGTAGCATATCAAAGTGTTCGTCTCAGAGAGTACATCATTTCATCTCATTGCATCATTGTCATTTGAGCTCATCTTGAGGCCCGAAATGCTGTTTGAAGAGAGCTATTTGAGTTAATTGTCAGATCTGCTGCACCAAATAGCTATTTGTCATTTTTGCCATGATTTTTGTGTGCATGATATGGTCCTGAGGTCTACATGAGTTTTGTTATATGACATGCCATCTTTCCAGAGGTGCTATCCATGTATTTTTGTGATATATGTGGTGACTAGCACAAGCTTGCAAAGTGGGGCATTCATTAATGCTGATTTCAGGGACTCAGAATTTCTCTAAGTCCTTCATCTGTTTTTATCAATATGCCATATGTTCATGTTCTTTCCTAGTGATCCGTGCCTATTTTGAGGATGATCAGTAAGGATGATTTGTTATTATTGTGGTGCTCTATCCATCCATGTCCTTGTTTGCAATTATGGAGCACCGTAGCTTGAGTCAATCGAGCTCTACTTTTGCTATTTCATGATTCCTGGCAGATTGTCTACTTGTTAGCGATTTTGCCGAGGATGTTGTTGTTGATCCATGCATGCTATGTTATTGTTCTTGCCATGTCTAGCTTATATAATATGTATTCTTGATGGGTGTATGATTAGATTTTCATGCCTTGCTCTGTAGTGAGTGCATCGAGCTCGTAAACATGCCTACTCGTTAACAGATTTGCATGCTCCAGTTTTTCACTAAGTCTGTAATCTGATTATGTTTTTGCCATGTTCACATGCTTGCAATTGTATTTTCTGATCCCTTTTGGCTCAAGGTCACTAAGGGACTTTTGTTAAGATCTTTGAGTAGCCCGATTCCATGCCTTGATTTGCCATGTTAAGTTCCTGTAGCTTATAGTTTTCATACTCCAAAATGTGCTACCTGATCTGAAATTCCAGACTAGTGTTAATTTCACGAAGTCTGAAACCTGTTTATCAATTGCACTCTTGCCATGCTTGTTTGAACCTGTTAATGGATGAATTGGCCGTAGCTCAGTGTTCATCTTTTGTCAAGCATCATGAGTGGATCCCTGTCATGTATTTTTTGTCATGTTTGGGTGCTGTAGCATAATTACCTTGATGCATTTAGATGGCTACTTGCTGTTTATCGCAGACCGGTGCCATATTTGTTTTGCTTGCCATTTCCAAACCGTGCATCCGATTCCGGTGTTCTTTATATCGATTTCAACCGAAATCACCTCACCTTTCCAGTGACACACTTGGATTTCCATGTTGAGGACAGGTTCAGTCAATCCTTGTCAAATCTTGCATATGCATCACATATCGCATCCCGCATATCATACCATGTTTTGCATCATGTTGTTTGAGCTTTGCAAGTGGTTGATTTTGTTCCTTTTGCTTGTTTGTCTTTTTTGGGTAGAGCCGGGAGACGAGTTTGCTAACGAGCAGCCCATTGAGTTTGCTTTTGAGGATCCAGTCAACTCTGACAACTTTGCAGGCAAGATGATCATACCCTCGAAATCACTTCTATCTTTGCTTGCTAGATGCTCGCTCTTTTTCTATGCCTATGCTACAATGCCGACCACTTGCTTATCATGCCTCCCAAATTTCCATGTCAAAACCTCTAACCCACCATGTCCTAGAAAACCGTTGATTGGCTATGTTACCGCTTTGCTCAGCCCCTCTTATAGCATTGCTAGTTGCAGGTGAAGATTGGAGATCGTTCCTTGTTGGAACATTGTTTATTGTTGGGATATCATTATATTATCTTGTTATCTTAATGCATCTATATACTTGGTAAAGGGTGGAAGGCTCGGCCTTTTTCCTAGTGTTTTGTTCCACTCTTGCCGCCCTAGTTTCCGTCATATCGGTGTTATGTTCCCGGATTTTGCGTTCCTTACGCGGTTGGGCAATAATGGGAACCCCTTGACATTTCGCCTTGAATAAAACTCCTCCAGCAATGCCCAACCTTGGTTTTACCATTTTCCACCGAGCCACTTTTTTCCCTTGGGTTTCCGGAGCCCAAGGGTCATCTTATTTAACCCCCCCGGGGCCAGAGCTCCTCTGAGTGTTGGTCCAACCTGTCAGCTGCCGGTGGCCACCAGGGGCAACTCTGGGCTGGCCTACCCATACCTTGGACAATCTGAGTGTGCCCTGAGAAAGATATATGTGCAGCTCCTATCGGGATTTGTAGGCACATTCGGGCGGTGTTGCTGGTTTAGTTTTACCTTGTCGAAATGTCTTGTAACCGGGATTCCGAGTCTGATCGGGTCTTCCTGCTAGAAGGAATATCCTTCGTTGACCGTGAGAGCTTGTCATGGGCTAAGTTGGGACTCCCCTGCAGGGATTTGAACTTTCGAAAGTCGTGCCCGCGGTTATGGGCAGATGGGAATTTGTTAATGTCCGGTTGTAGATAACTTGAACCTCAACTTAATTAAAATGAATCAACCGCGTGTGTAACCATGATGGTCTCTTCTCGGCGGAGTCTGGGAAGTGAACACGGTGTTGGAGTAATGTTTGCCGTAGGTTGTCCTCTAGTTCTTCGTTCGTGCTTTGCCTTCTCTTCTCGCTCTGTTTTGCGAACAGGTTAGCCACCATATATGCCAGTCGCTTGCTGCAGCTCCACATATTACCTTACCTTACCTATAAGCTTAAATAGTCTTGATTGCGAGGGTGCGAGATTGCTGAGTCCCCGTGGCTCACATATTACTTACAAACCAGATGCAGGGCCCGATGACTCCGTTCCAGATGATGCGCTTGAGCTCAAGTGGGAGTTCGACAAAGACTCACGCCGTTACTATGTGTCTTTCCCTGATTATCAGTAGTGGTGCCCAGTTGGGGCGATCGGGGCCATGTCGCATGTTGGGGTTGATCTTTTATTTTGGTACCATAGTCAGACCATGAGTGTATTGGATGATGTAATGTTATTTATGTATTTGTGTGACGTGGCGAGTGTAAGCCAACTATGTTTCTTTCCCCCTTATTATCTATTTACATGGGTTGTTGTGAAGATTACCTTACTTGCGACATTGCTTTCAATGCGGTTATGCCTCTAAGTCGTGCTTCGACACATAGGAGACATAGCCGCATCGAGGGCGTTACACTAGGGTTGGAAACCCTAAGGGGGTGGGGGCGCCTCCACCTGGCTTGGGGGCCAAGCCACCCCCTAGTCCCCCCCCCATTAGATGGGATCTCTAGGGGCCGGCGCCCCCCAGGCCCCCTATATATAGTGGAGGGGAGGGAGGGCAGCCGCACCCAAGTCCCTGGCGCCTCCCTCCCTCCCGTGACACCTTTTCCTCCCCGCTTGCGCTTGGCGAAGCCCTGCCGGGATCCCGCTACTTCCACCACCACGCCGTCGTGCTGCTGGATCTCCATGAACCTCTCCTTCCCTTGCTGGATCAAGAAGGAGGAGACGTCTCTCCCAACCGTACGTGTGTTGAATGCGGAGGTGCCGTCCGTTCGGCGCTCGGTCATCGATGATTTGGATCACGACGAGTACGACTCCATCAACCCCGTTCTCTTGAACGCTTCCGCTTGCGATCTACAAGGGTATGTAGATGCACTCCTCTCCCTCTCGTTGCTAGATGACTCCATAGATTGATCTTGGTGATGCGTAGAAAATTTTAAATTTGTGCTACGATCCCCAACAGTGGCATCATGAGCTAGGTCTATGCGTAGTTTCTATGCACGAGTAGAACACAAGTTGTTGTGGGCGTTGATTTTGTCAATTTACTTGCCGTTACTAGTCTTATCTTAATTCGGCAGCATCGTGGGATGAAGCGGCCCGGACCGACCTTACACGTACGCTTACGTGAGACTGGTTCCACCGACTGACATGCAATAGTTGCATAAGGTGGCTAGCGGGTGTCTGTCTCTCCCACTTTAGTCCGATCGGATTCGATGAAAAGGGTCCTTATGAAGGGTAAATATAAATTGGCATATCACGTTGTAGTTTTGGCGTAGGTAAGAAACGTTCTTGCTAGAAACCTATAACAGGCACGTAAAAATTGCAACAACAATTAGAGGACGTCTAACTTGTTTTTGCAACATGTGCCGTGTGATGTGATATGGCCAAAAGGATGTGATGAATGATATATGTGATGTATGAGATTGATCGTGTTCTTGTAATAGGAATCACGACTTGCATGTCGATGAGTATGACAACCGGCAGGAGCCATAGGAGTTGTCTTAATTTATTTATGACATGTGTGTCAACATAAACGTCATGTAATTACTTTACTTTATTGCTAACCATTAGCCATAGTAGTAGAAGTAATAGTTGGCGAAACAACTTCATGAAGACATGATGATGGAGATCATGATGGTGGAGGTCATGGTGTCATGCTGGTGACAATGATGATCATGGCGCCCCGAAGATGGAGATCAAAAAGAGCAAAATGATATTGGCCATATCATGTCACTATTTGATTGCATGTGATGTTTATCATGTTTTACATCTTATTTGCTTAGAACGACGGTAGCATAAATAAGATGATCCCTCGCAATAATTTCAAGAAAGTGTTCCCCCTAATTGTGCACCATTGCTAAGGTCCGTTGTTCCGAAGCACCACGTGATGATCAGGTGTGATAGGTTCTAACGTTCGCATACAACGGGTGTAAGCCAGATTTACACACGCAATACACTTAGGTTGACTTGACGAGCCTAGCATGTACAGACATGGCCTCGAAACACGAAAGACCGAAAGGTCGAACATGAGTCCTATAGAAGATACGATCAACATGAAAATGTTCACCGATGATGACTAGTCCGTCTCACGTGATGATCGGACACGGCCTAGTTGACTTGGATCATGTATCACTTAGATGACTAGAGGGATGTCTATCTGAGTGGGAGTTCATTTAATAATTTGATTAGATGAACTTAATTATCATGAACATAGTCTAAAAATCTTTGCAATATGTCTTGTAGATCAAATTGCCCACGCTAATGTTGCCCTCAACTTCAACGCGTTCCTAGAGAAAACCAAGCTGAAAGACGATGGCAGCAACTACACGGACTGGGTCCGTAACCTGAGGATTATCCTCATACCTGCCAGGAAAGCATATGTCCTTGATGCACCGCTAGGTGAAGCACCTGTTTTCCCTGCAGAACAAGACGTTATGAACACTTGGCAGACGCGTAGTGATGATTACTCCCTAGTTCAGTGCGGCATGCTTTACAGCTTAGAACCGGGGCTCCAAAAGCGTTTTGAGCAACACGCAGCATATGAGATGTTCCAAGAGCTGAAAATGGTTTTCCAAGCTCATGCCCGGGTCGAGAGATATGAAGTCTCCGACAAGTTCTACAGTTGTAAGATGGAGGAGAACAGTTCTGTCAGCGAGCACATACTCAAAATGTCTGGGTTGCACAACCGCTTGTCTCAGCTGGGAGTTAATCTCCCGGATGATGCGGTCATTGACAGAATCCTTCAGTCGCTCCCACCTAGCTACAAGAGCTTTGTGATAAACTTCAATATGCAGGTGATGGAAAAGACCATTTCCGAGGTATATTCAATGCTGAAATCAGCGGAGGTGGAAATCAAAAAGGAACATCAAGTGTTGATGGTGAATAAAACCACTAAGTTCAAGAAAGGCAAGGGTAAAAAGAACTTCAAGAAGGACGGCAAGGGAGTTGCCGCGCCCAGTAAGCAAGCTGCCAGGAAGAAGCCAAAGAATGGACCCAAGCCTGAGACTGAGTGCTTTTATTGCAAGGGAAACGGTCACTGGAAGCGGAACTGCCCCAACTACTTAGCGGATAAGAAGGCCGGCAATACCAAAGGTATATGTGATATACATGTTATTGATGTGTACCTAACCAGCACTCATAGTAGCTCCTGGGTATTTGATACCAGTGTAGTTGCTCATATTTGTAACTCAAAACAGGAACTGCGGAATAAACGGAGACTGGCAAAGGACGAGGTGACGATGCGCGTCGGGAATGGTTCCAAGGTCGATGTGATCGCTGTCGGCACGCTACCTCTACATTTACCTACGGGATTAGTTTTAAACCTCAATAATTGTTATTTAGTACCAGCTTTGAGCATGAACATTGTATCTAGATCTCGTTTAATGCGAGATGGCTACTCATTTAAATCTGAGAATAATGGTTGTTCTATTTATATGAGAGACATGTTTTATGGTCATGCCCCGATGGTCAATGGTTTATTCTTATTTAATCTCGAATGTGATGTTACACATATTCATAGTGTGAATGCCAAAAGATGTAAGGTTGATAATGATAGTCCCACATACTTGTGGCACTGCCGCCTTGGTCACATTGGTGTCAAACGCATGAAGAAACTCCATGCAGATGGACTTTTGGAGTCTCTTGATTATGAATCATTTGACACATGCGAACCATGCCTCATGGGAAAAATGACCAAGACTCCGTTCTCCGGAACAATGGAGCGAGCAACCAACTTATTGGAAATCATACATACTAATGTGTGCGGTCCAATGAGCGTTGAGGCTCGCGGTGGCTATCGTTATGTGCTCACCCTCATTGATGACTTAAGTAGATATGGGTATGTCTACTTAATGAAACACAAGTCTGAGACCTTTGAAAAGTTCAAGGAATTTCAGAGTGAGGTTGAGAATCGACGTGACAAAAAAATCAAGTTCTTACGATCAGATCATGGGGGAGAATATTTGAGTCACGAATTTGGCACGCACTTAAGGAAATGTGGAATAGTTTCACAACTCACACCGCCTGGAACACCACACCGTAATGGTGTGTCCGGACGTCGTAATCGCACCCTATTGGATATGTTACGATCTATGATGTCTCTTACCGATCTACCGCTATCATTTTGGGGTTATGCTATAGAGACTGCCGCATTCACTTTAAATAGGGCTCCGTCGAAATCCGTTCAGACGACACCGTATGAATTGTGGTTTGGCAAGAAACCTAAGCTGTCGTTCCTGAAAGTTAGGGGATGCGATGCTTATGTCAAGAAACTTCAACCTGAAAAGCTTGAACCCAAATCGGAAAAATGCGTCTTCATAGGATACCCTAAATAAACTATTGGGTATCTGTCGGGGATATACCCCGCGGTGTAAACCGAACGGAAGTTAACCCGGCCGGACTTGGCGGTTTATCTGAAGACCCCGCTGACACTTGGCGAGTTACTGGCGACCCGCCCTGACCTGGCGGTTTACAAGCAACCCACCTGGTCATTATGACTCACTGGTGATCCGGCGTGCGGGATCGACGGATCAAGGCCCAAAGCCCAGAAGGCCGGTTCACGTTTAACGGTGAGCCGGTTTAAGAGGAAAGGCATGAGGAACATTATCTTGCAAGGAGCTAAGACCTAGACTTGTATCCGGTTTGTATTAGAGATAGACTAGTCCTAATCCTAATAGGACTCCACATGTAAACCGCCCCTTCAACATATATAAGGAGGGGCAGGGCTCCCCAAAAGGGGACAATATTCACAAGTTCCACAAGTTGGACAAGTTAGGTTTAGACAATAGCTCTCGAGATAGAGCACTCTTGTAACCGTGATCATCATCATCAATATCAATGAAGCAGGATGTAGGATTTTACCTCCACCGTGAGGGGCCGAACCTGGGTAAAACATCGCGTCTCTCGTCCCGCTCAACCCCTCTCAAGCTACCACATAGATGCGTTGGCCTCGCGCCTAAGTCCTGACACTAAGGACATGTGCCATGACAATTCCACGACAGTTGGCGCCCACCGTGGGGCTGACGCACGGTGGTGATGAGTTCTTGGAGGGATCTCTCAGGGATCGAGAAGTTCGCAAATTTGCCGAGGAAGAAAAATCGGTTTTGAAAGGATCTACATCGACTTTGATCAAAATCAGAAATTATGGATTAATGGAGTGTCTCCGGTCGATTAGCAAGATTAACAGAGAAGATCCCGAAGGTTTCGTTCGGTTCAAGTTGGATCACCGAAATCCAATAGGTGCAATCGTCAAACATGCATAAGGACAAACTATCATAGGTGGCTTCTGCTGTTGGTTAGTGCGACGAATCGCTGCTGCCGTAAACCGCTGGCACCTGGTCGCGTCTTCATGAGAGGGCCCACCACCATTGACAGCCGTCGGGCGGGTGCAATCATTATGTTTCAGTTTAAACCTCCACGCCTCGAAGCAGGTCTGCCTTTTTTCCCCTCGAAACCGCTTTGGAGCCACGCCTATCCCAAATCGCTCAGGCAATCTGTTTCTGCCACGTACTGTAAACCACTGCCGCCGTCATCCGCCTGGTCCTGTGATTGCTTCATTGGTCTGGATGAGCCGACAAGGCATCCCCTAGAGTTGTCGGTCCGTCTGGCACCACCACCGCGCGACCCGCATCCACACCAAGCTGCAGCCTCCTCGGCGGCCTGGCCGACCGGCCCCCAGCGGCGGCGGCGGTAAGTGCTACAACCGTGACCCAGATTCGCCGCGGTAAATCACCACAGCCTCCTCCGTCCTGTGACCACGGGATTCATCGGCGCGGCAGTCCGCTTCAGCTCTGAGTCAGCGACTCCCGCGGGTCACCTCCTACCCCGTCCACCACCACCTACCCGAGGGATACCGCCGGTTTGTTCCCCTGCATCGAAGCCGCAGCGGTCAAGCATCAGCTCTGACGGGCCATCTCCCTGCCGGATCACCTCTGTCTGAATCGCCACCGGGCCGCCATGGATTCGCCCTGCCGCCTGGACCTGCCCTACTGCTTTAAGCCGCCCCACCGCTTTACTCCAACGGGCAGCCCCACGTCGCTCGCCATGAGCCACCAAGATGGGCCTTGTTGGGCTGGCCGTGAGCCACCGCGCCTCAATGGAGAACCGTCGTCCAACTCTGAGCCGTCGGGAGTCACATCCGGGAGCCGGCCGTGCCTCGCCATCGCCTCGGCTGCAGGGAGCCACATTATCGAGCCGCCCGAATCTATCGCCGGGTCAAGGGCTGCATATCGAGTCACCGGTCTTCGCCGGCCCTGAGCCGCTTTTGCCGAGTCACCGGCAAGGTGCCCCCAGCTTCTTCCTCAATTCTGTTGTGGCCTCTGTGTGAGGCCACCTCGCCCCCCGCGTGACCCGTCCACACCGGTTCTGCCTCCACCTCTGCAAGCTGCTGCACTAATGCGCGGAGAGCTGGTTGTGAAAAGGGAGTTTTTCTGTTGACAGTGGATGAGCCGTACCATAACCAGGTGCTATCCATCTAAAGTCTATTTTATTTAGCACATGTTGTTTTCTATCAAAAGAACAAATTGCTTTGATTTGTATTTTTATACACAGGACCATTATTCATTACAAATATGGTTTATACCATGGATATGGAACACGGGCTGATAATGTTCCGCCCGGCGATAGTCTGTGACGTATTACCCGTTGAATGGACGTGCACAAGTCGCCGCCCTTGCGGCCCGGTCTACATCGACTTGCCGGGATCGCGTTTGATCGATGTTCAATGGACGTGCACAAAGCCGCCGCTTCTGCGGACCTGGTCTACATCAACACACCGGGCCGCACCTGTCTGCATGAGCTATTTATCGAGTATGAGCAAGTCGCTGCTTGGGTAGCCCGGATTTTCTTTCAATACATTGGAGGCAAATTATCATTCAGCCATCGTCTGCACTGGATGGCTCAATGGGCAGGCGGACAAGTCGCCGCCACTACAATTTTGGTTAAACTTCAAATCGCCAGTTGGAAGGAACCATTAGCCGAGTTGCTGACACGGCTCATATGGGATCATTTACAACCTGCCGTAGTCACCTCAATCTTCTATGAATTCACATCGTGCTATCAATGCCAATGATATACAAGTTATGCCGGTTTATATCACGGTCAAATATGGAGAGTCTCAAGCCAACTCCTTGAGTCACCTCTGAGACTCGGGGGCTACGATGACATGACTCAGCAAATCTTGCCAGTTTCAGCCGGTTTAAGAACCCAGGATGATGGAGGGAAAGATAACCCAGTCCTGGAGGCTACTGTTATATTGATGAAAGTTTAAAGGCCATCAGAAAATTGCCGGTTTAGAAAGTATATGACGGTTACAAAATCCCGGTTCAATGAAGAAGATCCGGGTCATCAGAAAGGATTCCGGTTTAAAATCCGGCTCAAGGGAAGTCAGTCTGACTGCAGCTCTCAAATATCTGGTTTACAGTCCGGTTCAAGGGAAATCTGTTCTCCCGCAAAGCTCTGGAGCGCTCAAATCCGGTTTAACGATGTCCGGTTCAAAAAGGAATTAACTTCTCGCAAACTCGAGTTTAAAGGTCGTCAGAAAATTTTCCGGCTAAAAATGAAGATTCCGGTTTAAAATCCGGTTTAAGGGAAAGATGTCTCCCACAAAGCTTTGAAGCTCTCAATATCCGGTTCAAGATCCTGGTTCAAGAAGAATTTATCTCTTGCAAAAAATTAAAAATTGCCGAAGAGGACCTGCTGCCACGATGCGCGGTTCAAACATGGGTATCCCGCCTTACTGGCCTGATATATTATTGATCACATGGGGGCTTCTGCTTCATAAAGCGGGGTCTCTGTTCTTTTACATCATGTGTGGTTACACGGAGTTGTTCTAAAGCGGCCTCCAGTTTACCCCTTGAGTTCGCTTTTTAAAAAGCATCATGTTATATCACTCGGAGGTTTGGTTGTGTCCGAACCAATACCATACCTCTTGATAGGCGAGAGCCACCAGATCACTTGGGGACTTGGTCACGTCTGAACCAGTCATGCCTCTTGATCGGCCTAAGGCCACATAATCACTTGGGGGCTTGGTCGAACCCGAACCATTGCCATGCCACTTGGTCGGCATAAATGCCACGGTTTCATTTGGGGACCTGGCTGACTAGAACCATAGTTACACCTAACGGGAGCTTGGTCGTGTTCGGCCATGGTAACGCCATTTGATCAGCTCAAATAACCTTTTTTGCAAACGGTTTTGTCTTTGCTTTTTCTTCGCACTTTTCTTTGCAAGATACTTTTTTCTTTTTTATTGCGTTTTTTTTAAACCGACAAAGTTTTCAATCAATCAATTGACGGAACACAGTTCACGTCAATCCGGATACTATTTGCCCGGTTTGATCCTTGTTGTTAACATCCTCTTATGGAGTAACACGGTGTTTATCATAACCCGGCACGGTTTTATCATAAACCGGCACAATATGGAAGGAGTTATCAGTACTCGAGATTTGGGTTATCACCCTTACTACAAAAAGTTGGTAAAACCAACAATGTGATTCAATGTCACAGGTATGATATATTTCATATTTGATTATTCTTTAGTGCAGCCTTGGTTATAAACCCAGGTTATATGTTGGGCATTATGACCCGTCCGGCAGTAAACTGCCAGGACATTTTAAACTTGTTGTATGCAGAAACAGGTTTGTTAAACCGGCCTGGCTTTGGACTATAAGTCGCCAGTATATATATATTTGGATTGCGCCATTGGAATCATGCGCTCATAAATCATTGGGTTATGTTATTCAAATAGCCAAGTTTGGCTGAATTTTCATTATGGTATTGAATGAATAAGGTTTTCACCGGATTATGTTATCTTAAATAGCCAACATGGCTGGATTTTATTATGGTTATTAGTAACCAGTATTATGATTAAGGTTTTCAAAGTCGCGTTAGCGCAATGGCTATTATATTATCAATGGATATGATTTATTGAAGGAATAGTCCCGAGTCGCTGCAGGCTTACGACTCGACACTTGGGGGCTACATTATTCATGTTGAGATTTCATCAAATATGCAAGTCTCATGTCGCTGCAAGCATGCACCATGACACTTGGGGGCTAATGCAAAATCATTTTTTGCTCACTTTATTGAAGACCCGACTCATCACATTGTAATGAGCTGGCCCTTGGGGGCTACCAATTGCTCCTGTCAACAATTCAAGGTACACAAGTTTTTATCCATTATATTGAACGGTCCACTCCTCAGTTGGTAAAGCACAAAGCTCTTAACCTTGTGGACGTGGGTTCAAGCCCCATGATGGGAGTTATATCATATGATGTTATTTTCAATGAAGTATATATAAAGTCACAGCTCAATATTATCTTACTGAACCGGCCCTTGGGGGCTACACTGATTGAAGTTTTTATAAGCAATTACAAGGGCCAGGTTGCTGCAAGCATGACAACCCGGCACTTGGGGGCTACATATATGGAGTATTCAGTTTATATAATTGAGATGAACAAACCGGATTTCTTCAAGGTTGAAACACTTATTGGAGCAAGTCTTAAGTTATCACTATACTCTCCTCTTAAGACTTGGGGGCTACAGGTATTATGCATATAAAGAAGGAACATCTTCATTTTATCAGTTTTAAGCAAATCAGGAAGATCAATTACATGACACGGTGTCGACAACAATAATGACCCGGTGCCATCAATATTTATAAACCGGCCATTTTGGTAATATTAAACCAGCAAGTTTTACATCTTCAAACCGGCTGAATATCAGATAAGTATTTTCATACCCATATTTCTTAAACCGACGCTTTGGGAGCTGAGTCAAAGGAGTTATTATTCACAATATTTCTCGGTGACAAACCAATGTCGGCAAATTGATTATGAAGCTGGTCTGTTGACCCGGATTTCCCAGAAGGAGGAAATAACAAGGACTTAAGGATGATCAGGTACCGGTTTACAAAATTTTTTTAACCCGGAGCATAACCTGTCAAATTTGTTCTTGTGTTTATTTTGCAGCATAAGTTTACCATGAATAAATCCAAGCTAAACTTGGGGGCTAATGTCGGGGATATACCCCGCGGTGTAAACCGGACGGAAGTTAACCCGGCCGGACTTGGCGGTTTATCTGAAGACCCCGCTGACACTTGGCGAGTTACTGGCGACCCGCCCTGACCTGGCGGTTTACAAGCAACCCACCTGGTCATTATGACTCACTGGTGATCCGGCATGCGGGATCGATGGATCAAGGCCCAAAGCCCAGAAGGCCGGTTCATGTTTAACGGTGGGCCGGTTTAAGAGGAAAGGCATGAGGAACATTATCTTGCAAGGAGCTAAGACCTGGACTTGTATCTGGTTTGTATTAGAGATAGACTAGTCCTAATCCTAATAGGACTCCACATGTAAACCGCCCCTTCAACATATATAAGGAGGGGCAGGGCTCCCCAAAAGGGGACAATATTCACAAGTTCCACAAGTTGGACAAGTTAGGTTTAGACAATAGCTCTTGAGATAGAGCACTCTTGTAACCGTGATCATCATCATCAATATCAATGAAGCAGGATGTAGGCTTTTACCTTCACCGTGAGGGGCCGAACCTGGGTAAAACATCGCGTCTCTCGTCCCGCTCAACCCCTCTCAAGCTACCACATAGATGCGTTGGCCTCACGACTAAGTCCTGACACTAAGGACATCTGCCGTGACAATTCCACGACAGTATACCTTCTACCTCAGATCCGAAGGCAAGACCTTTGTTCCAAAGAATGGATCCTTTCTAGAGAAAGAGTTTCTCTCGAAAGAAGTAAGTGGGAGGAAAGTAGAACTTGATGAAGTATTGCCTCCTGAACCGAAGAGTGGCGCAGCTCAAGAAAATGTTCATGAGGTGCCTGCACCGACTAGGGAGGAAGTTAATGATGATGATCATGAAACTTCAGATCAAGTTGCTACTGAACTTCGAAGGTCCACAAGGACACGTTTCGCACCAGAGTGGTACGGCAACCCTGTCCTGGAAATCATGTTGTTAGACAATGGTGAACCTTCGAACTATGAAGAAGCGATGGCGGGCCCAGATTCTGACAAATGGATGGAAGCCAGAAATCAAAGATAGGATCCATGTATGAAAATGAAGTATGGACTTTGACTGACTTGCCCGATGATCGGCGAGCCATAGAAAATAAATGGATCTTTAAGAAGAAGACAGACGCGGATGGTAATGTGACCATCTATAAGGCTCGGCTTGTCGCTAAGGGTTATCGACAAGTTCAAGGGGTTGACTATGATGAGACTTTCTCACCCGTACCAAAGCTGAAGTCCGTCCAAATCATGTTAGCAATTGCCGCATTCTATGATTAATATGGCAAATGGACGTCAAAACGGCATTCCCTAATGGTTTCCTTAAGGAAGAATTGTATATGATGCAGCCGGAAGGTTTTGTCGATCCTAAGAATGCTGACAAGGTGTGCAAGCTCCAACGCTCAATCTATGGGCTGGTGCAAGCATCTCGGAGTTGGAACATTCGATTTGATGAGATGATCAAAGCGTTTGGGTTTACGCAGACTTATGGAGAAGCCTGTGTTTACAAGAAAGTGAGTGGGAGCTCTGTAGCATTTCTCATATTCTATGTGGATGACATACTATTGATGGGAAATGATATAGAATTCTTGGAAAGCATAAAGGCCTACTTGAACAAGTGTTTTTCAATGAAGGACCTTGGAGAAGGTGCTTATATATTAGGCATCAAGATCTATAGAGATAGATCGAGACGCCTCATTGGTCTTTCACAAAGTACGTACCTTGACAAGATATTGAAGAAGTTCAATATCGATCAGTCCAAGAAGGGGTTCTTGCCTGTATTGCAAGGTATGAGATTGAGCACGGCTCAATGCCCGACCACGGCAGAAGATAGAGAAAAGATGAGTGTCGTCCCCTATGCCTCGGCCATAGGGTCTATCATGTATGCCATGATGTGTACCAGACCTGATGTAAACCTTGCCATAAGTTTGGTAGGAAGGTACCAAAGTAATCCCGGCATGGAACACTGGACAGCGGTCAAGAATATCCTGAAGTACCTGAAAAGGACTAAGGATATGTTTCTCGTCTATGGAGGTGACGAAGATCTCGTCGTAAAGGGTTACGTCGATGCTAGCTTCGGCACAGATCTGGATGACTCTAAGTCACAAACCGGATACGTGTATATTTTGAATGGTGGGGCAGTCAGCTGGTGCAGTTGCAAGCAAAGCGTCGTGGCGGGATCTACATGTGAAGCGGAGTACATGGTAGCCTCGGAGGCAGCACAAGAAGCAATCTGGGTGAAGGAGTTCATTACCGACCTAGGAGTTATTCCCAATGCGTCGGGCCTGATCACTCTCTTCTGTGACAACACTGGAGCTATTGCCATTGCCAAGGAGCCCAGGTTTCACAAGAAGACCATGCATATCAAGCGTCGCTTCAACTCCATTCGTGAAAATGTTCAAAATGGAGACATGGATATTTGTAGAGTGCATACGGACCTGAATGTCGCAGATCCATTGACTAAACCTCTTCCTCGAGCAAAACATGATCAACACCAGAACTCTATGGGTGTTCGATTCATCACAATGTAACTAGATTATTGACTCTAGTGCAAGTGGGAGACTGTTGGAAATATGCCCTAGAGGCAATAATAAAATGGTTATTATTATATTTCCTTGTTCATGATAATTGTCTATTGTTCATGCTATAATTGTGTTATCCGGAAATCGTAATACATGTGTGAATACATAGACCACAACATGTCCCTAGTGAGCCTCTAGTTGACTAGCTCGTTGATCAACAGATAGTCATGGTTTCCTGACTATGGACATTAGATGTCATTGATAACAGGATCACATCATTAGGAGAATGATGTGATGGACAAGACCCAATCTTAAGCATAGCACAAGATCGTGTAGTTCGTCTGCTAGAGCTTTTCTAATGTCAAGTATCCTTTCCTTAGACCATGAGACTGTGCAACTCCCAGATACTGTAGGAATACTTTGGGTGTGCCAAACGTCACAACGTAACTGGGTGACTATAAAGGTGCACTACGGGTATCTCCGAAAGTGTCTGTTGGGTTGGCACGAATCGAGACTGGGATTTGTCACTCCGCATGACGGAGAGGTATCTCTGGGCCCACTCGGTAAGACATCATCGTAATGAGCTTAGTGTGACTAAGGGTTGGTCACGGGATGATGTGTCGCGGAACGAGTAAAGTGACTTGCCGGTAACGAGATTAAACGAGGTATTGGGATACTGACGATCGAATCTCGGGCAAGTAACGTACCGATTGACAAAGGGAACTGAATACAGGATTGATTGAATCCTGGTCATCGTGGTTCATCCGATGAGATCATCGTGGAACATGTGGGAGCCAACATGGGTATCCAGATCCCGTTGTTGCTTATTGGCCGGAGAGTTGTCTCGGTCATGTCTGCATGGTTCCCGAACCCGTAGGGTCTACACACTTAAGGTTCGGTGATGCTAGGGTTGTAGAGTGAGATCCCGGACGTCACGAGGAGTTCCGGAATGGTCCGGAGGTAAATATTTGTATATAGGAAGTCCAGTTTCGGCCACCGGGAAAGTTTCGGGGGTCACCGGTATTGTACCGGGACCACCAAAAGGGTCCCGGGGGTCCACCAGGTGGGGCCACCTATCCCAGAGGGCCCCATGGGCTGAAGTGGCAAGGGAACTAGCCCCTGGTGGGCTGGTGCGCCCCCCTTGGGCCTCCCTTGCGCCTAGGGTTGGAAACCCTAAGGGGGTGGGGGCGCCGGCGCCAAGCCCCCCCCTAGCCCCCCCCCCCTGTTAGATGGGATCTCTAGGGGCCGGCGCCCCCCCCAAGGCCCCCTATATATAGTGGAGGGGAGGGAGGGCAGCCGCACCCAAGTCCCTGACGCCTCCCTCCCTCCCGTGACACCTCTTCCTCCCCGCTTGCGCTTGGCGAAGCCCTGCCGGGATCCCGCTACTTCCACCACCACGCCGTCATGCTGCTGGATCTCCATCAACCTCTCCTTCCCTTGCTGGATCAAGAAGGAGGATACGTCTCTCCCAACCATACGTGTGTTGAACGCGGAGGTGCCGTCCGTTCGGCGCTCGGTCATCGGTGATTTGGATCACGACGAGTACGACTCCATCAACCCCGTTCTCTTGAACGCTTCCGCTTGCGATCTACAAGGGTATGTAGATGCACTCCTCTCCCTCTCGTTGCTAGATGACTCCATAGATTGATCTTGGTGATGCGTAGAAAATTTTAAATTTGTGCTACGATCCCCAACAGCATCACATAGATGTATATGACTTCTGAGGATGATGAACTTTGTTGAAAGTTCAAGAGGGATTGGTTCATTGGAACTACCCACTATTATCTATGAAGATAATGTTGTTTGTATTACACAGATGCACACAGGTTATAAAGAGCAACATTACAATGTGTATTGCTTTGAAATTGTTTAGCTCCATGAATTGCAAAGAAATTGGAAGCTAAATATCTTGCAAATAAAGTCATGTGATAATCTCGATGATTTGTTCACAAAGTCTTTATGAAGTTCTTCGTTCTAGAATTATGTTAGTGAAGTTGGTATGAGACGACTTTGTGAATGCAAGATTCTCGAGGAGTGTACTCCCATATGATAGCCTGTTCAAGATTTCTGGATCTTAGATATTGTACTCTTTTCCTTTATGAGTTTTTCAGAATGGTTTCTCATAGAAGGTTTTTAAAGAGGCAATAGTAATACAAGCATTGTGATATGTTGTTTTCTTCTTATTTTCTCACTGGATTTTCGGAAGGAGTTTTTCATGGCATATTAGGCATATCTCCTCATATTTTCCGTACATAGTTTTTGGAGGAGACTATTTCAAGGATGATCACAATGACAAGGAAGGATTAGGGGGGTGTTAAGATTTAATTAATATTGTAATTAATGCGGTAATTCCTCTTGTAGAATTGCATGTGTGTTGCCAATCCGGCAAGCGTCACGACCGTTTCCCCGCTCCGCATCGAGTGTACGCGCCCTTCCCCTCGCGCCCCTCCCGTTGTATATAAGGATAGATCATTAATGAATTTGAGTGTGGTTGGATTCATTTACATCTTTCTTGAATCTCGAATCTCTCTCGTTTTACAACAGCACCAAGCACATAGAAGGTGTCGAGTTAACTTAGGTCATGTTCGTATTATGATTTATTATTATAATCTCATTCCCAACCACCTCTCTACCAATTTATTAGTGTTTGTCTATCTCGTTTTTGGCTACCTTTATGGCAAACTTTTCATCTTAAATTCTAAAATGAGCATATCATAATGATTATCGACTGCGGACCGAGTCTTAAAATGTGCACTATGATAAACCTATAAACGTCATCATGTCCAATCAATATAGGGTTTAAAATTGAGCTTGCTAGCCAAACTTTATACTCCATCCGGTTGGGTTTAGAAGTCCGGCGCGTACTTTACCAAAAACTTCGGCCATGAATTTGATCAACAAAATATGAGTTACTTGTTATAAAAATTATACCACTGAAAACTTCTCATATTTGCAAATGTGTAACTCATATTGACAGGATATTTTTTTATTTGTAAATGTGTAACTAATATTTTGTTTACAAATTAATGGTTAAACTTTTTATCAAAATGCATGAGAAACTTATAATCTCCAAGGGAGAGTAGCATGGATTGTTTCCTAGAATTATTTTTTATTTGTGAGCATTAACTGGTGGTTTACATGCATTTGAATAAATGTGTTATAAATGATATGCACAATGCTGTCTTTTTTTTCGAGAGTACGCCAAAGGCGTATCGTATTTTTATAGAAGGGAGAAACAATGATTACAAGAGACCGTGACTGACAACAAATGTCTACACAGGGACCTCGACTCCAAGAAAAAGAAGAAGAAAAACTACTCTCTCACAAATCTGGCAATCCCTCAACACCAACTCCTGCCCTTTTCCAAAGTTTGATATCCTCGAAGATTTGTTGCACTAGGCTAGCGTCCGATCTCACTTGGTCGTCCCTTTCGAATACTCTAGCGTTCCTTTGTTTTCATAAGTGTCATGCGGTTATAATGACGAAGGAGTCGAACCCTCTTTTGACCTTGCCTCGAAAGGAACCACGCGTCCTCTCCCACCACTCCATGAAAGTGTCATCGTGGTTTGGAATTTGTATGTTGACTTGAAGGAACTCGAAGCAACCGTTCCATACTTGCCTCGCATAGACGCAACGAGCCAATATGTGGTCAACTGTGTCCTCTTCCTGGCAGCAGATGTAGCATGCCGACGTGACTGTCATAATTAAGATCTACCGTTGATAGTGGTGTAATCCTACCAGAGAAGTTGAGCTACTCTTCTGATTTATAACTCATGATGCACGGCACAATGAACAAAAGTAGAGAAGGCATGTGAAGAAGAAAACACCATGATCATTCAGCACTACATAGGGAGTGTTCACAAACCATCGCCACTACATCTTGATTAGGATTGATCGAGAACCTGCCATGCACATCCAAAACAAGCGAGCCTGCATGCAGACGCCACTACCACCTCCAGGTTCCATGGAAACTCACCCACCTAAACCTTAGCCAACGCAACAACCTTAGCTACTGCTAATCCGCTACTACCATCCTCGAACACTACCTGCTACTCCTCCTGCTGCAGCTGCTATGCCGGTGCTAGCGACGATGCCGCTGGCCTAGCTTCCCTCCTCCTCGGTGCCCTTGAGGTACTCCCCGTCGCCGCTGTGCGCGCCAGAGTTGGCGCCGCGAGCGTCGGCCGACAGCGAGGTCGACCCCTCCTTGGCGCCGCTGCCGCCGCGGCCGTAGTCCGAGAAGACGCCGGCGTTCATCATGCTGTTGCCAGTGGCGCCGCCGCCGCCGCCCATGCTGGCCTCACCGTGGAGGAGGTTGAACCCGGTGGTCGCGCCGGAGGACATCCCCAGCTGGCCGTGCGAGGCCGCCTGGTGCTGCTGCTGCTGCTGCTGCTGCTGGAGCGGCGACATGGCCTGCTGCGCGTACATCATCGACGACCGCGCCGCCATCAGCGACTGCGGCGACATCATCTGCGCCGACTGCTGCGGCATGTACCGCGGCCCGGACTGCATCATCAGGTTGGACGGGTACTGCGCGGAACCACGCCAAAGCGATCAAGAAGTTCATTCAGTCCTCTTAACAACTCCAGAAAAACAAGAACCGCAGCAGGGCCAGCCTCGATGAGAACTCACCTGAGACAGCGACGCCGTCTGCGGCGGCTGGCTGTCGGCGATGGCGGCGAGGTACATGAGGTTCTGCTGGAGCTTAGCTTGGTTCCTGCAGCACCGGAGCAGTAAGTGGTAGGCAAAACAAGGCTCAGCGTGCAGGCGCTGTAGCCTGTTGGGCAATGAACATTAAGCAAAAATAATAATATGTGGGACCATTGTGCAGAGATTGGCAGGTAACCAAAGATGCGCTCCCTGTCAGTCACCACAAAGTAAGCATATGCACATGAACAGAACACGCATGAGTATGACTGAAAAATAAAGATGAAACTGTTGCGGGCACTGACAGTAGGGAAGCGGAGAAACAGTGCGCTGAACAAGATACAGTGGTACTTTTCCGCACAGTAATCACGTCTATATCAGACAGATACTTTTTCATCAATAAACATAATTTTATCAGCCTAGAACAAGCACAGATCAACCTGGGTCTCAACCAACGTACTCCTACTAAAATCAGTAGCATCACCATTAGGGCCTAGTACGACCAACGTGGATGTCATTTGCGAACACATTTGATTGTCCAACCCGGGAAGGCCCTTGAATCTCTCTCTATTAGACGACCATAGCATTTTCTAATTGTTCCTAACACTACTCCCAACTGATATGATGTTACCAAAAAGAGCTAAGATAGCAAAAACTACATAAAACACTGCAGCATTCCATCACGAGTGCAGTGCTCCAACAGCACAGTTGCTGGGGTAGTTCACAAGGATATCAGACCAGATCAAGATCAGATCAGACCAGGGATCGGACTCACCGTGCACACTCCTCCACCTTGCCGTTGTTCTGGTTGTCGAGGATGGCCAGGATCAGCTGCTTGTTCTCATCCAGGTACTGCACAGTTCCAACGCCCAAGAAACTTTTTTATGTTAGTAACACATTTCAGTGAAGGCATGTCTTGAATACTATACTGAATACAAGTACTAGTACTGCATCACAGCTGGGTGCCAACACCTCCATGTTCTGGATGTTTACCTAAATCAGTCAGTCAAGCACAGCATATGAAAACACAATCATCTATCACCAATTAGGTGCCACACAGGAGATTAGGGTGTTGCATGCACAGACACAAAAGATCTGACTGCCAACAGCCTATCCTATCAAGCCGAGGGTCAATCATTGACTGACACGGTAGCATGTAAGCAGGTTATCACAGAGGCAAGGACAAGCGCACAGCCGTGAAGCCAACTTTAGGGATCTAGCAGTCAAATACCAATGGCACAAGCGAACCTACATTCCCACTACCCACATGAACTTGGACCAGATCATGTCTGGCTCGGCCTGGCCAATAAGGCCACTCTGACCGCTAATCTTTTTCTACCAAGATATGCCAAGACACTATTCCTGGGAAAACATTCAGATTTGCATGTTGGATTAGTGGAAAGATTTATGGAAATAGCACGGCCTTTACTCGTTTCCGTTGATAGAAGATTGCACATGATGCACCTGCTAAGAAAAGGGGGCAAGATTTAATGGCGGTTTGGCAGGCCAGATGCAGGGAACGCAGGCCTGGCATGGGTTACTACTTTGCCAAAAATACTGGCGTGATCATGGGCGCCGCGGCACCGACCAAAACAAGCTGAAAATAGTACTAGGATTTTTTGGGGAAGGGGGGGAAATGATGTGGAAATACTCTCATCATATCGCAAGGAGCAAGAAAATAAAAGGGGACAAGAAAGACAGCAACAGTTTGAACTGCAGATGAAATCAGGCGTGAGGGACCATGGAGAGCAGAACAGATCTTAATATAAAAATACACATCAAGGGTATCTAGACTAGACTGGACGGAGGGTGGGGAGAAGAATAAGCATGAAGAATAAGAGGGGGTCAAACTCAGCGTGCCCTAGACTAGAGCTCCTCACAAATCTCCTAAACAAAGATCAAATGCTCCTAGAAAAGTGCGAAAACAAAAAGGGGAGAGGGAAATGATTCAAGACCACATAAAAAGAAACTGCGAAAGACCTAAAGAAGAAGAGAAGGCCAGAATAGAGCAGCGGGAACAAAAAAAGGAAACGGAAATAGAGTTGCTTCTCATTAACAGAAAGAAAAGGAAAGAGAAATGATTCAAGCACCAGATGAATGAAGAAGAATACGGAAGAAATAAGCAAGGAAAGAGAGGGATGGAGTATATAAGCACAAGAAAGAAAGTGGGGAAAAGAGGGAGGGGGATTTGGGGGATGATGAGATGACCTGCTGAATGAGATCAGTGGTGACAGTGGTAGAGGAAGCGTAGCCCCCCATCATGCTCTGGTTCATCTGCATCAGGTGTTGCTGCTGCATTCCAATCACCAACTGCAAAAAGCTTACGCCCCTCCACACAAGACCACCGCCCCTGCCGCCGCCCCTTTTGCTCTGCTTCTCCCTCTGCCTCCCCTTCCTCCCCCCCTTCCCCCTCTGATCTTGCTGCTTTAGAACAGGCCGGTGCGGAGGGAAAGAGAGAGAGGGAGGTCTGAAGGTTTCTTGGGGTTTTGGTGGTGAGAAGGAGAGCAGGCAGGGTTTTGGCCTTTGGTTTTGGAGTGGAGCTCTTTAAAAAGGGGAGGGGAGGGGAGTAGCACCACCACCGCCGGGCGACTGGGCTGCCGCTTCAAGGGGTTTCTTTTCCCAATCTTTTTTCTTTCTTGGTCAAGCAAGCATTTGGTTTGGAGGGGCAGATCTTTTTTGAACGAGCTTTAAAGGCCGAGACCCCTACCATGCAAGTAACTTTTTACTGCCGGGCGGAAAGGCCGGTAACTTTCCGGACTTGGGCACCTGCGCATTCAAGCCGATTGATTCTTTAACAATGACCACCAGCCAGAGGCGAAAATAAATCGCCATCCATCGTATCTGTAGGCGTCCGTCCGTTAGGTTGGCCTAATTTATGTCCCCCACGCCCGAGTAGTATTCATGTCTCGGGCGAGATTTCTTGAGCTTGGTGTCCAGTCTGGCCTGCCCGCCCGTCCAGGGGCTATGTGATCCGAGCGGCTTGTGATGTGATGAGCAGGCTAGGCTACCTCCATTTCTTTACGCCCTCCGATACGATTCGCAGACGGTATGTCTCGTCACCCGTCACTCCCCTACACCAACCAGTTATTATAAATAAAAAAATTACCGTACATGGTGTAACGTGCAGCAACGGAGCACGAGCGTGGTAAAATCTAGACGTGCTTACGGTGAATAGTCGTTGGAGGGCGACCAAAAAGCACGTTCCGCCGCCGCGTCTGCGCGGCGGAGCGGTGGTGCCGGAGAGGCGTAGGGCGTGCTACAGTGAGGCGTACGCGGCGGCAACGTTTGGAAATTTCAGTCTGTCGTATCCGCGGCGCTCCCGTTTACCATGGCCATGGCTGGCCACTAGGGTAATAACACCAAAAGTTACAGCGGGGCTACAGCCTAGAGACGCACGGCGTGTGTGTGTGTGTATACGCTGCACAGTCGCTGCTGGCACATGGTATCTCATCGCCGTCTCTCTCTCTCTCTCTCGGATGGGCGCGTGCATGCATGCACGCAGTGCCTGCCGCCCGGTAAGGCGTTGCGTCATCTGACTCGGATCCTCCGCGGTAAAAAAGTGACTATAGTAATTTGTTTTACCTGCCGCCCTAGGGGTGGTCACTGGTCTGGGAGGACGTGTGGTAGTTACTGTACCACTTTACGGCTGGCTCTGGGTGTTACGTTCGGTAAAAAGGTAGAGTAAAGCGCGGTACAGCAGGAAAGACTTGGGCAGGTGGAGTCAAAGGTGGCCTCCAAATGGCTCTGTCATCGCTCATTCGTCGTCTCGTCCCTGCCCTGCTGTAACTGAAGCAAGGTTTTTTTTTCCCGGCCACCTCGCGGCTGATCGTTGCAGGTGGCTATTTTTGTACTTCCTCTTTTCTGGTTTATAAAGCTCAATTCAAAAATCTCACCAACCAAGATAGATGGTGAGTGGTGGAATATTTTTTGTAGTTTGCAAAAACACCCAATTAATGCTTTTGTTTTCCTTAAAAAGTATGTTTACCAATGCATTAATTACAATGCATGCATGCATAAATTACATGCATTGGTCAATTTTCTCTCAATACTTGCATGCAACGATTTAATGCACCTTGGAATCTGAACATGTGATGGGAAACAACCAAATTGAGCCTTATAAAATGGAAAAACTAAAATTTTGAGATAAGCCCTATAAACCGGAAAGGAGGGAGTAGCAAGCTACCGCCAATGAATGGACTGATTTCGTGAGCAGGTCCGGGTAGCAAATGCACACGGAAAATACCAACGTGAAATATGTGACGCAAACGACCAGCTCCGCGACGAACGACTCGCTAGGGGCTATGGACTGCTGGTGACGCTAATGCATGGATGATACCAATGCAGAATCAACCTCGGCGGTTGCAGCGTCGGTGCTTGGGCGAGGAGGTTAGAGCATCTATAGCCGGGTGCACCAAACCCATTTCAAACGCCCGGACAAACGGCCTGGTCATGAAAATACGATCTTGATGAATGTCTTAAACGGGCCTCAAACGTCCGGACTAACTGGCACCCATCATCACTGGTAGAAAAAGGGCCTGTTGTCCCGGTTCGTAAGGGCCTTTAGTCCCGGTTCCTGAACCGGGACTAAAGGGTCCGTGCTTGGTCGACGCTACGTACTATACATACGTATAGAGAGGACTAGACACGCTAGTAGCTAGTAATCAAACGAAGGAAACAGAAGATCGTCATGAACATATATGCATACAGAGAGAAGTGATATCGACCACCTCTCTCCTTCTCCGAGAGATTGGTCGAACAACAAGTTCTCGTATATCTATCCGACACTACCGGCTACATATATACAATAATTATCTCTTACAAATATAATCATACGGACTCATGGTCCACATAGTATTCTTCGTCTTCAGCGATCATGTGGTCAAGAAAGAATGCCGCCAATTCCTCTTGAATTGCTCGCATGCGAGCTGGTGCTAGGAGTTCATCCCGCTTCTGAAACATCTAATTTGAAGAAGGGGGTCAATACAAATGATGGTAATAAAATAAAATTGTGAATGTTGTTATTTACGTACTTCATATTGTTCGTCAGAGTACCCGCCCCGCTCATAGGTCGTGTGGCGGATGGACTCGCAGACGTAGTATCCACAGAAATCATTCCCTTGTTCCTGCCACAACCACTTTAGAAGAAATAGAGGTCAATCAAACTGATAAGCAAGAATGCTAAATGGTATTGATGAAACTAGCGCTTGAATCACTAGGAGATGCGCGGAACATGCTACTATAGTACTTACTTTCGGGTGTCTAAATTCCAGCTCCTTCGGCAGTCCCGGAACTTTTCTGGTGAATTTTCTCCAAACCCTGCCGGACAAAGAAAACAATTACTTGATATCAGGAAATGAACAAAGTTGCTGATATGGTGGATAATGATCGATTTAACTTACTTCTTGAGGATTTCAGTCATGTCCGCATACTCCTGGGGATCTTTTCGTTTAGAGTCCAAGACAGTTACTACTCCCTGCTCAAGCCTAATCTCTAGGAGAATATAGTGGTACCTGCACACGCATGCATAACTCATCAATTACATTACTATAACCTGGACTAATATATAAGGGAAACCGAATATGCACAAGACAGTAACACTCACTTGAAGTTGTAAGGAAAGAGTATTATATCTTTGTTTTCATTTTTTTTGAATGATCGTAGCAAGTTGGCCTCGGTATCTTCGGGACGATGTTCAACCTCAGTTGCATCTATGAGATATGTGTTAACGAACCCAATATCACCGATTTGTCTTTTCTTCAATTCGGCGATCTTCAATCTGCATAATATAGTGAGGATAATTATAAATACATGTAATGAAAGAGATGAGCTATATAGAGAGACTTAATGACAGAAGTAGTAGTACTTACAGACAGTAGCAGGTGACCGTTGTTTTATCGAGGGCCAATTGATTGAAAAACTGATAGAACTCCTCAAATGGAATAGGCAACAATTCAATTCCAACGAGGTCATGCTTCGGTTTAACTCTCGCATACAAAGTACTCCTCCCCCCAGACTCTCTGCAGATTTTCAAGTACCAATCATGTAATCTTCGCATCATCGTTGTTAAAGATTTTTCATCTTTGACGAGAGGCTTCCCGTACTCGTATCTGTGTATCTGCACCTCCATGGGATCATAATGTACATCGTCGGGCAGGTAATCATCAACATTGCAATAACCGGGCACCATCCTCGGATCGACGATGTCGCTAGGCACCTTGAGCGGGGGGCACGATTGCTTCGCTTGTTCGCCGAGCTGGGCAATTTGTTTCCCAGCTGCTCGTCGTTCTTTCAGCCTTTGATCACTGACTGTACTTCCCGACCGCTCCGCTTCGGCCCATGTCTTTGCAATAATGCGCTCATAGTTGCCTTTCGGTGGAGACTTGGGTGGTTTTGCCAGGGCAGCCAGAGTGCGCTTCACTTTCACCGGATCTACCTTCTCCTCCGGAGGTGGATGTCTCTTTGCTTTCAACCCTTGAAAACAGTCATCCACTTCGGTTCGCGCGATCTTTGCGTTCTCCTCTGGGGTCCTCTCATATGGTAACTTCTGTGGACTCTTTAGAGAAGGACCGAATCTGTATGTCCTCCCGCCTCTGGTTGTACTGCTAGACGCCGGCCGAGCAGACGGAGCAGTTGTCTTCTTTACTTGCTTACGAGGCAGAGGAGAAGGACTATGATGCGCCGGAGCAGCTGCCGGAGCGGCGGCGGGTCTCTTCCGCCCTTGCTGACGAGGCGGAGAAGGAGGAGGTTGGCTGCTCGGGCGCACCGGCGCAGGCGGAGAATGAGGCAGAGTGCCGCCACGCCGGAGAAGGAGCCGGCCGAGGGCCCTGATCGTCACTCGCCGGAGGAGGAGGCGGTGGAGGAGGCGGAGTGCCCTGACTCGCCGGAGGAGGAGGAGGCGGAGGCGTCCAGTTCGGAAGGTTGATGAGCTCCTTCCGCCATAGGCATGGAGTCTTCAGAGCAGACCCCAGCCGAGTCTCCCCTTCACCGGTAGGGTGGTCATGCTGGAGGTCCTCAAATCCCTTCGTTATTTCATCCACCATCACCCTAGCATATCCTTCTGGAATCGGCCGGCAGTGAGAAGTTGCGCCGGGTTTAGTAGGATAAACAGAGCCAACAGCCGCCTTGACCTTCAAATTCATCCATTGCGTCATAAGGTGGCAATTTTGAGACTCCGTGATAGCATCCACGGGATAGCTGGCAGGAGCCATCAAGGCATGCTCCGGCTGAAGCAGCTCGATGGAAGCCACGTTGCTTCTACGCTGAGATGGCGGGGTAGCTTCGGGGGAAGTTTCGGCAGTACGTTTGCTGCGATTTGCTTCTCGTTCCTCTATCGCGTCTACCCTTGCTTGCAGCGCCTGCATTTGGGTCTGTTGCACTTTTTTCCTCCTCTCATGGGATTTGTAACCGCCTGCGTCCGGAAACCCAACCTTCCACGGAATGGAGCCTGGCGTGCCTCGTGTCCGTCCAGGGTGCTCAGGATTCCCGAGGGCCATTGTGAGCTCGTCGTTCTCTCTATCTGGAAAGAACGTCCCTTGCTGCGCTGCTTCGATATATTGCTTAAGCTTCCTGACTGGTATGTCCATTTGATCGTTCGTCCAAATGCACTTCCCTGTTACAGGGTCCAAGGTTCCGCCAGCCCCGAAGAACCAAGTCCGGCAACGGTCTGGCCAGTTAATTGTCTCTGGTTCGATCCCTTTATCAACCAGATCATTCTTAGTCTTGGCCCACTTAGGCCGGGCTACGAGGTAGCCACCTGACCCCGTGCGATGGTGATGCTTCTTCTTCGCAGCATTGTGCTTGTTTGTCGCCGACATCTTCTTACTCTTTTCCGATGTCTTGTGGGCCACAAATGCGGGCCAGTGATCTCTGATCTTCTCATATCTGCCCTTGAATTCTGGTATCTCATTATTTTCGACAAACTTATTCAGCTCTTTCTTCCACCTCCTGAATAGTTCTGCCATCCTCTTAAGAGCAAAAGACTTGATTAATTGCTCTTTAACTGGGTTCTCTGGATTATCCTCTGGCAGTAGGGTGAAATTTGACTTCAGCTCAGTCCAAAGATCATTTTTCTGCATATCATTGACATAAGACACCTCAGGGTCTTCTGTAGCCGGCTTAAACCATTGCTGGATGCTTATCGGGATCTTGTCCCTAACCAGAACCCCGCACTGAGCAACAAATGCGTTCTTTGTTCGGATGAGTTCAATCGGTTGGCCATCGGGCGCGATTGCTATGATCTCAAACTTTTCATCCGAGCTCAACTTTTTCTTCGGGCCTCGTCTCTTTACCGAAGTTGTGCTCGATCCGGAGGGCTAGAAAAAAGAACAAAGACTTAATTAATATGTGTACATACCAAAACAATGAATGCATCAATCAGCTAGTCAGCACAGGCTTAACTAATATATATACCTGGCCGGACTCGGTTCGGTCACCGGAGCCGTCATCACGGTCTCCTTCTTGCACCGACATTGGGTCACCGGAGCCGTCCTCATGTTCTTCTTCTTGCACCGGCATTAGGTCACCGTAGCCAGCTTCTTCACCCTCTCCTTCCAGACCATCAGTGTCGCCGAGAAACAACGAGACGGCATCACTTACTTCTGCGATTATGTCCCTCAACAACGCTTCTTTTGCTTCGTCTCGGGCAGTGTCCATAGTTTCTACAAATATTTACAACATGGCAATTATTATTCAAACATGACAGATGGATATATTAGTGGCAAACGTAGAACTAGCTACCTAATCATAGTAAGGAATCATATATATTAATTAGTGGCCTCGACGCTGCTTCTCTAGGGTTTGGGGTGGTCTCGACAACGCTTCAAGGGTTTGGGGTGGCCTCGAGAACGCTTCAAGGAGGGGGTAATATCGACCCCCCCCCCACGTGTTGAAGCTATCGGGAGGGGGTATATATCGACAACGACGACACTACATCTATGTCCCTCGACGACCCTCGTTCCCGATAAAAAAAGAGGAAGAAGAAGAAAAAAAAGAGGAGAAGAAAGAATAGAGATCCTCTATTCTTTCTCCTCCTCTTTTTTTTCTTCTTCCTCTTCTTTTTTTATCCTCTTCTTCCTCTCATGTTCGAGAGGATCGCCGAGGGGTCGGGAGGTTGCCTAGTGTCAAAGGATTCAACAAAACCATGTCTTCATCATTAGGCGAAAGTAATAGGTGCATGATGGTACGAAGCTCTCCAAAGTTATTTTGGAACGGAGTTCTAGATAGGATAATTCACTTTTTGGTACAAAGTTCAGCAAGAACCTTCCAAATATCGTTATTTGGAAGGCCTTTGCTGAAATTCATACAAAAAGGCAAATTATCCTATCTGGGGCACCATTCCAAAATAACTTTGGATGACTTTGTCATGCCCTGGTTACTTCTGGCTAATGATGAAGCCATGGATTTCTTCAATACTTTGACACTAGGAAATCTCTCTCTCGACCCCTCGGCGATCCTCGACCCCTCGAACCCTCGACGACCCTGGAACCCTCGACCCCTCGGCGATCCTCTTCTTCCTCTCATGTTCGAGAGGATCGCCGAGGGGTCGGGAGGTTGCCTAGTGTCAAAGGATTCAACAAAACCATGTCTTCATCATTAGGCAAAAGTAACAGGTGCATGATGGTACGAAGCTCTCCAAAGTTATTTTGGAACGGAGTCCTAGATAGGATAATTCGCTTTTTGGTACAAAGTTCAGCAAGAACCTTCCAAATATCGTTATTTGGAAGGCCTTTGCTAAAATTCATACAAAAAGGCAAATTATCCTATCTGGGACACCATTCCAAAATAACTTTGGAGGACTTCGTCATGCCCTGGTTACTTCCGGCTAATGATGAAGCCATGGATTTCTTCAATACTTTGACACTAGGAAACCTCTCTCGACCCCTCGGTGATCCTCGACCCCTCGAACCCTCGACGACCCTGGAACCCTCGACCCCTAGACGACCCTGGAACCCTCGACCCTCGATCCCTCGACCCTATAGAACCCTCGACCCTGAAACCCTCGACCCTTGACCCCTTAACGACCCTCGACCCTCTACCCTAGTTCCCGACCCTCGACCCCTCGGCGATCCTCGACACCCTCGTTCCCGATAAAAATTAAGAAGAAGAAGAAGAAGAAGAAGAAGAAGAAGAAAGAGGAGAAGAAGAAAGGAATAGCTAGAGGAGAAGATCGAAGAAAAAAAAGAAAAAAAGAGGAGAAGAAGAAAGGAATAATGGAGAAGAAGAAAAAATAGAATATATTCTATTTTCTCTTCTTCTCCACTATTCCTTTCTTCTTCTCCTCTTCTTTTTCTTCTTTTTTCTTCTTATTTATTTCTCCTCTTCTTCCTCTCCTCTTCTTCTTTCTAAGTCCTGCTTATATACACAGAGTATTGGTCCCGGTTTGTACCCCTCTCGACCCCTTGTCCCTCTCTCGACCCCTCGACGACCCTCGTCCCTGATAACATTTTTTTCTCCCCTCGACCCCTCTCAACCTCTCGTCCCCCTCTCGACCCCTCATCATCATCTATCACCCCCTCGTTTTCTTTAGCATATATCCATGAACAAAAAAATAATTCATATATAGAAAAAATGCTATATGAACATACATACATATGAGCATATACAGAGAGCATATACATAGCCAAATCCATATACAGAGAGCATATACATACATACAAACATACATACATACATATGAGCATATACATACATACATAGCCAAATCCAAATACATATGAGCATATACATACACATATGAAAATTTTTATCACACACAGAGAGCAGCGGTGGCGGCGATGGTCAAAACGACAGGGATCGATGGGAAGGGGGGAGCTCACTGGGGGCGCGACGGGGAGGAGGCCGGGGACGGGGAGGAGGCCGGCGACGGCGCGGGGGAGGCCGGCGACACGGCGCGGGGCGACGGGGAGGGGGCCGGAGATGGCGCACGCAGCGACGAGGAGGAGGCCGGCGACGACGCACGCAACAACGGGGAGAAGGCCTGCGGCGGCGCGGGCGACAGCGACGGGGAGCGGGCGACGACGGGCTCGGGCGGCGACGACGACGACGACGAACGGCCTGGCGGCGTCGGGGGGGGGGGGAATGGGAGCGGTTGGCGAAATTTTCACAAGTGCTACCTTATATACCCAGAGCAATGGTCCCGGTTCGTGGCACGAACCGGTACCAATGCCCCCCTATGGTCCCGATTCGTGCCACCAACCGGGACCATAGGTCTCTTTTCAACAGCCGAAAGGGCGGGAAGCAGAGGCCTATGGTCCTGGTTGGTGGCACGAACCGGGACCATAGGGGGGCATTGGTCCCGGTTGGAGCCACGAACCATGACCAATGCACCCCTTTAGTCCCGGTTGGTGCCACCAACCGGGACCAAAGGCTTTGTGCTGCCCCGCGCCCAAAAGTTTAGTCCCACCTCGCTAGTTGAGAGGGCTCGGGAGTGGTTTATAAGCGCTGCTGCGCCCACCCTCCCGAGCTCCTCTCAACTGCAGGCTTTCGAGCCTAATCTGTCACTGCAATGCCTGTGGGCCTACTGCGGGCCTGAATCCTGGCCCATGGTAGGGTTTCTAGTCGTATTCAGGCCGTGGTGGCCCAGTAGGTGGCATTTTTTTGTTTTTTTGTTACTTTATTTATTTTCTTTTGTTTTTTGCTTTATTTTTTAATTCTTTATGCTTTTAGTTTTAGAAAAATTATAAACTTTTTGTTAATGCCATTAGTTTTCAAATTTGAAAACACTTTTTTAGTTTTTTTTGTTTTCTTTGTTGCTTTATTTATTTTATTTTGTGATTATCTTTACTATAAAAATAGTTTTTTCCTGTTTTTTTGATTTGTTTTTTGCATTATTTATTTTCTTTTGTTTTTTTCTTTCATTTTTAATTCTGTTTGCTTTTAGGTTAGCAAAATTATAAACTTTCTGTTAGTGCCATTAGTTTTAGAAAAATTATAAACTTTCTGTTAGTGCCATTAGCTTTCAAATTTGAAAACACTTTTTTAGTTTTCTTTGTTGCTTTATTTATTTTATTTTGTGATTAACTTTACTATAAAAATAGTTTTTTCCTGTTTTTCTGATTTGTTTTTGCATTATTTATTTTCTTTTGTTTTTTGCTTTAATTTTTAATTCTGTTTGCTTTTAGGTTAGCAAAATTATAAACTTTCTGTTAGTGCCATTAGTTTTAGAAAAATTATAAACTTTCTGTTAGTGCCATTAGTTTTCAAATTTGAATAGTTAAAATTTGAATTCTTTGAAAATTGTTTGAATCACAAGTTTGTGATTAACTTACTAAAAAAATGAGAATAGATGCGCTTATAGAGAAAATTCAACCTAAATTCCTAGTAAATTTCTATGAATTTCAGAGAAATTCACTATGAATTTAGGTTAAACTTTTCTCTATTAGGGCATCTATTTTCACTTCGAGGGGAGCTCAACAAGGCAGAGAAGGAAGGGCTTATAAACTGGTGTGAGCCCGCTTCGGTTGGCGAGGTGGGACTAAACTCTGCCCGCAACGAGGACCAACCCTTTAGTCCCGGTTTGTGGCACAAACCGGGACTAATGGTCATGGGCCAGGGGCGAACCATAAGGCATGAAAGCATTTCAAATGAACTCTGAAAAAGATGAAAGTTGGGATGGTATCATAATTTCACCCACATAGCATGTGCATGTACAAAACGGATAATGGTAGCATGTTCGTGTGTTACAAAGTTGGCATGGTATCATCATAATAGTTGCGGGAGAAAGTCTTCACTTTTTCTTCGCTTGTGTCATTTGCTTATTGCGCCGTAACCATGGATAATCTTCATTGTTTATCAGGATGCTTGGGTCAGCCTTGACATTGAAGGGAGGAATTTCATGAAACTTTTCATAATCTTCAGACATGTCTGTCTTGCCGTCCACTCCCAGGATGTCCCTTTTTCCTGAAAGAACTATGTGGCGCTTTGGCTCATAGTATGATGTATTCGCTTCCTTATCTTTTCTTTTTCTCGGTTTGGTAGACATGTCCTTCACATAGATAACCTGTGCCACATCATTGGCTAGGACGAACGGTTCGTCAGTGTACCCAAGATTTTTCAGATCCACTGTTATCATTCCGTACTGTGGGTCTACCTGTACCCTGCCGCCTAACAGACTGACCCATTTGCACTTAAACAAAGGGACCTTAAAATCAGGTCCATAGTCAAGTTCCCATATGTCCACTATGTAACCATAATATGTGTCCTTTCCGCTCTCGGTTGCTGCATCAAAGCGGACACCGCTGTTTTGGTTGGTGCTCTTTTGATCTTGGGCGATCGTGTAAAATGTATTGCCATTTATCTTGTATCCTTTGTAAGTCAATACAGTCAAAGATGGTCCCCTGGACAACAAGTACAACTCATCACAAACAGTGTTGTCACCTCTAAGACGTGTTTCCAACCAACTGCTGAAAGTCCTGATGTGTTCACATGTAATCCAGTCGTCGCACTGCTCCGGGTGTTTGGAGCGCAGACTGTTCTTGTGTTCATCGACATATGGGGTCACCAAGGTAGAGTTCTGTAGAACTGTGTAGTGTGCTTGAGACCAAAAATATCCGTCCTTGCATATTATTGAGTCTCTTCCAAGAGTGCCTTTTCCAGTCAGTCTCCCCTCATACCGCGATTTAGGGAGACCTATCTTCTTAAGGCCAGGAATGAAGTCAACACAAAACCCGATAACATCCTCTGTTTGATGTCCCATGGAGATGCTTCCTTCTGGCCTAGCGCGGTTACGGACATATTTCTTTAGGATTCCCATGAACCTCTCAAAGGGGAATATATTGTGTAGAAATACGGGCCCCAGGATGACAATCTCGTCGACTAGATGAACTAGGACATGCATCATGATATTGAAGAAGGATGGTGGGAACTGTTGGAAATATGCCCTAGAGGCAATAATAAAAGGATTATTACTGTATTTCCTTGTTCATGATAATTGTCTTTTATTCATGCTATAATTGTGTTATCCGGAAATCGTAATACATGTGTGAATACATAGACACCAACATGTCCCTAGTAAGCCTCTAGTTGACTAGCTCGTTGATCAACAGATAGTCATGGTTTCCTGATTATGGACATTGAATGTCATTGATAACGAGATCACATCATTAGGAGAATGATGTGATGGACAAGACCCAATCCTAAACATAGCACAAGATCATATAGTTCGTTTGCTAGAGTTTTTCCAATGTCAAGTATCTTTTCCTTACACCATGAGATCGTGTAACTCTCGGATACCGTAGGATTGCTTTGGGTGTACCAAACATCACAACGTAACTGGGTGACTATAAAGGTATACTATGGGTATCTCCGAAAGTGTCTGTTGGGTTGACACGGATCAAGACTGGGATTTGTCACTCCGTATGACGGAGAGGTATCTCTGGGCCCACTCGATAATGCATCATCACAATGAGCTCAAAGTGACCAAGTGTCTGGTCACGGGATCATGCATTACGGTATGAGTAAAGTGACTTGCCGGTAACGAGATTGAACGAGGTATTGGGATATCGACGATCGAATCTCGGGCAAGTAACGTATCGATTGACAAAGGGAATTGTATACGGGGTTGCTTGAATCCTCGACATCGTGGTTCATCCGATGAGATCATCGAGGAGCATGTGGGAGCCAACATGGGTATCCAGATCCCGCTGTTGGTTATTGACCGGAGAGCCATCTCGGTCATGTCTACATGTCTCCCGAACCCGTAGGGTCTACACACTTAAGGTTCGGTGATGCTAGGGTTGTAGAAATATGAATATGCAGTAACCCGAAAGTTGTTTGGAGTCCCGGATGAGATCCTGGACGTCACGAGGAGTTCCAGAATGGTCCGGAGGTGAAGAATTATATATAGGAAGTGCAGTTTCGGCCATCGGGAGAGTTTCGGGGGTCACCGGTATTGTACCGGGACCATCGGAAGGGTCCCGGGGGTCCACCGGGTGGGGCCACCCATCCCGGAGGGCCCCATGGGCTGAAGTGGGGAGGAGAACCAGCCCATAGTGGGCTGGTGCGCCCCCCTTGGCCCACCCCCTGCGCCTAGGGTTGGAAACCCTAGGGTGGGGGGGCGCCCCACTTGCCTTGGGCCACCCTTGGCCGCCGCCCCCTAGGAGATCCCATCTCCTAGGGCCGGCGCCCCCCCTAGGGGAGCATATATAAAGGGGGGGGAGGGGCAGCCACACCCTTGAGTCTTGGCGCCTCCCTCTCCCCTGCTACACCTCCCCCTCTTACAGTAGAACGGCGAAGCCCTGCTGCGGTGACCCCTGCATCCACCACCACGCCGTCGTGCTGCTGGATCTTCATCAACCTCTCCTTCCCCTTGCTGGATCAAGAAGGAGGAGACGTCACGCTGACCGTACGTGTGTTGAACGCGGAGGTGCCGTCCATTCGGCGCTAGGATCTCCGGTGATTTGGATCACGTCGAGTACGACTTCCTCATCCCCGTTCTTTGAACGCTTCCGCGCATGATCTACAAAGGTATGTAGATGTAATCCGATCACTCGTTGCTAGATGAACTCATAGATGGATCTTGGTGAAACCGTAGGAAATTTTTTGTTTTCTGCAATGTTCCCCAACAGTGGCATCATGAGCTAGGTTTATGCGTAGTTCTCTTTGCACGAGTAGAACACAATTTGTTGTGGGCGTAGATGTTGTCAACTTTCTTGCCGCTACTAGTCTTATTTTGCTTCAGTGGTATTGTGGGATGAAGCGGCCTGGACCAACCTTACACGTACGCTTACGTGAGACCGGATCCACCGACTGACATGCACTAGTTGCATAAGGTGGCTGGCGGGTGTCTGTCTCTCCCACTTTAGTTGGAGCGGATTCGATGAAAAGGGTCCTTATGAAGGGTAAATAGAAGTTGACAAATCACGTTGTGGCTTTCACATAGGTAAGAAAATGTTCTTGCTAGAACCCTATTGCAGCCACGTAAAACTTGCAACAACAATTAGAGGACGTCTAACTTGTTTTTGCAGCAAGTGTTTTGTGATGTGATATGGCCAAAGTTGTGATGAATGATGAATGATATATATGTGATGTATGAGATGTTCATGCTATTGTAATAGGAATCACGACTTGCATGTCGATGAGTATGACAACCGGCAGGAGCCATAGGAGTTGTCTTTATTTTTTTGTATGACCTGCGTGTCATTGAGAAACGCCATATAAATTACTTTACTTTATTGATAAACGTGTTAGCCATAGTAGTAGAAGTAATAGTTGGCGAGCAACTTCATTGAGACACGATGATGGAGATCATGGTGTCATGCCGGTGACAAGATGATCATGGAGCCCCAAGATGGAGATCAAAGGAGCTATGTGATATTGGCCATATCATGTCACTATTATTATTTGATTGCATGTGATGTTTACCAAGTTTTTGCATCTTGTTTACTTAGAACGATGGTAGTAAATAAGATGATCCCTCATAATAATTTCAAGAAAGTGTTCCCCCTAACTGTGCACCGTTGCGACAGTTTGTTGTTTCGAAGCACCACGTGATGATCGGGTGTGATAGATTCCAACATTCACATACAACGGGTGTAAGACAGATTTACACATGCAAACACTTAGGTTGACTTGACGAGCCTAGCATGTACAGACATGGCCTCGGAACACAGAAGACCGAAAGGTCGAGCATGAGTCGTATAGAAGATACGATCAACATGAAGATGTTCACCGATGTTGGCTAGTCTGTCTCACGTGATGATCGGACACGGCCTAGTTAACTCGGATCATGTTATACTTAGATGACTGGAGGGATGTCTATCTGAGTGGGAGTTCATTGAATAATTTGATTTAGACGAACTTAATTATCATGAACTTAGTCTAAAATCTTTACAACATGTATTGTAGATCAAATGGCCAACGTTGTCCTCAACTTCAACGCGTTCCTAGAGAAAACCAAGCTGAAAGACGATGGCAGCAACTACACGGACTGGGTCCGGAACCTGAGGATCATCCTCATAGCTGCCAAGAAAGATTATGTCCTACAAGCACCGCTAGGTGACGCACCTGTTCTCCCTGCAGAACAAGACGTTATGAACGCTTGGCAGACACATACCGATGATTACTCCCTCGTTCAGTGCGGCATGCTTTACAGCTTAGAACCGGGGCTCCAAAAGCGTTTTGAGAGACACGGAGCATATGAGATGTTCGAAGAGCTGAAGATGGTTTTTCAAGCTCATGCCCGGGTCGAGAGATATGAAGTCTCCGACAAGTTCTTCAGCTGTAAGATGGAGGAAAACAGTTCTGTCAGTGAGCACATACTCACTATGTCTGGGTTACATAACCGCTTGACTTAGCTAGGAGTTAATCTCCCGGATGACGCGGTCATTGACAGAATCCTTCAGTCGCTTCCACCGAGCTACAAGAGCTTTGTGATGAACTTCAATATGCAGGGGATGGAAAAGACCATTCCTGAAGTATTTGCAATGCTGAAATCAGCAGAGGTAGAAGTCAAAAAGGAACATCAAGTGTTGATGGTGAATAAAACCACTAAGTTCAAGAAAGGCAAGGGTAAGAAGAACTTCAAGAAGGATGGCAAGGGAGTTGCCGTGCCCGGCAAGCAAGCTGCCGGGAAGAAGCCAAAGAATGGACCCAAGCCCGAGACTGAGTGCTTTTATTGCAAGGAAAGTGGTCACTGGAAGCGGAACTGCCCCAAATACTTAGCGGACAAGAAGGCCGGCAAAACGAAAGGTATATGTGATATACATGTAATTGATGTGTACCTTACCAGTACTCATAGTATCTCCTGGGTATTTGATATCGGTGCAGTTGCTCACATTTGTAACTCAAAGCAGGAGCTGCGGAATAAGCGAAGACTGGCGAATGACGAGGTGACGATGCGCGTCGGGAATGGTTCCAAGGTCGATGTGATCGCTGTCAGCACGCTACCTCTACATTTACCTACGGGATTAGTTTTAAACCTCAATAATTGTTATTTAGTACCAGCTTTGAGCATGAACATTGTATCTGGATCTCGTTTAATGCGAGATGGCTACTCATTTAAATCTGAGAATAATGGTTGTTCTATTTATATGAGAGACATGTTTTATGGTCATGCCCCGATGGTCAATGGTTTATTCTTATTTAATCTCGAACGTGATGTTACACACATTCATAGTGTGAATGCCAAAAGATGTAAGGTTGATAATGATAGTCCCACATACTTGTGGCATTGCCGCCTTGGTCACATTGGTGTCAAACGCATGAAGAAACTCCATGCAGATGGACTTTTGGAGTCTCTTGATTATGAATCATTTGACACATGCGAACCATGCCTCATGGGCAAAATGACCAAGACTCCGTTCTCCGGAACAATGGAGCGAGCAACCAACTTATTGGAAATCATACATACTGATGTGTGCGGTCCAATGAGCGTTGAGGCTCGCGGTGGCTATCGTTATGTGCTCACCCTCACTGATGACTTAAGTAGATATGGGTATGTCTACTTAATGAAACACAAGTCTGAGACCTTTGAAAAGTTCAAGGAATTTCAGAGTGAGGTTGAGAATCAACGTGACAGAAAAATCAAGTTCTTACGATCAGATCGTGGGGGAGAATATTTGAGTCACGAATTTGGCACGCACTTAAGGAAATGTGGAATAGTTTCACAACTCACACCGCCTGGAACACCACAGCGTAATGGTGTGTCTGAACGTCGTAATCGCACCCTATTGGATATGTTACGATCTATGATGTCTCTTATCGATCTACCGCTATCATTTTGGGGTTATGCTATAGAGACTGCCGCATTCACTTTAAATAGGGCTCCGTCGAAATCCGTTCAGATGACACCGTATGAATTGTGGTTTGGCAAGAAACCTAAGCTGTCGTTTCTGAAAGTTTGGGGATGCGATGCTTATGTCAAGAAACTTCAACCTGAAAAGCTCGAACCCAAGTCGGAAAAATGTGTCTTCATAGGATACCCTAAACAAACTATTGGGTATACCTTCTACCTCAGATCCGAAGGCAAGATCTTTGTTGCCAAGAATGGATCCTTTCTAGAGAAGGAGTTTCTCTCGAAAGAAGTAAGTGGGAGGAAAGTAGAACTTGATGAAGTATTACCTCTTGAACAGGAAAATGGCGCAACTCAAGAAAATGTTCCTGAGGTGCCTGCACCGACTAGAGAGGAAGTTAATGATGATGATCATGAAACTTCAGATCAGGTTGCTACTGAACTTCGTAGGTCCACAAGGACACGTTCCGCACCAGAGTGGTACGGCAACCCTGTCTTGGAAATCATGTTGTTAGACAACGGTGAACCTTCGAACTATGAAGAAGCGATGGCGGGCCCGGATTCCGACAAATGGCTGGAAGCCATGAAATCCGAGATAGGATCCATGTATGAAAACAAAGTATGGACTTTGACTGACTTGCCCGTTGAGCGGCGAGCCATAGAAAATAAATGGATCTTTAAGAAGAAGACAGACGCGGATGGTAATGTGACCATCTATAAAGCTCGGCTTGTCGCTAAGGGTTATCGACAAGTTCAAGGGGTTGACTACGATGAGACTTTCTCACCGGTAGCGAAGCTGAAGTCTGTCCGAATCATGTTAGCAATTGCCGCATTCTATGATTATGAGATATGGCAAATGGACGTCAAAACGGCATTCCTTAATGGTTTCCTTAAGGAAGAATTGTATATGATGCAGCCAGAAGGTTTTGTCGATCCTAAGAATGCTGACAAGGTGTGCAAGCTCCAACGCTCGATTTATGGGCTGGTGCAAGCATCTCGGAGTTGGAACATTCGCTTTGATGAGATGATCAAAGCGTTTGGGTTTATGCAGACTTATGGAGAAGCCCGCGTTTACAAGAAAGTGAGTGGGAGCTCTGTAGCATTTCTCATATTATATGTAGATGACATACTTTTGATGGGAAATGATATAGAGCTTTTGGACAGCATTAAGGCCTACTTGAATAAGAGTTTTTCAATGAAGGACCTTGGAGAAGCTGCTTATATATTAGGCATCAAGATCTATAGAGATAGATCAAGATGCCTCATAGGTCTTTCACAAAGCACATACCTTGATAAGATATTGAAGAAGTTCAATATGGATCAGTCTAAGAAGGGGTTCTTGCCTGTGTTGCAAGGTGTGAAATTGAGCTCAGCTCAATGTCCGACCACGGCAGAAGATATAGAAGAGATGAGTGTCATCCCCTATGCCTCAGCCATAGGTTCTATTATGTATGCCATGCTGTGTACCAGACCTGATGTAAACCTTGCCGTAAGTTTGGTAGGTAGGTACCAAAGTAATCCAGGCAAGGAACACTGGACAGCGGTCAAGAATATCCTGAAGTACCTGAAAAGGACTAAGGAAATGTTTCTCGTTTATGGAGGTGACGAAAAGCTCGCCGTAAAGGGTTACATCGATGCTAGCTTCGACACAGATCTGGATGACTCTAAGTCACAAACCGGATACGTGTATATTTTGAATGGTGGGGCAGTAAGCTGGTGCAGTTGCAAGCAGAGCGTCGTGGCGGGATCTACATGTGAAGCGGAGTACATGGCAGCCTCGGAGGCAGCGCATGAAGGGATTTGGGTGAAGGAGTTCATCACTGACCTAGGAGTCATACCCAATACGTCGGGGCCGATCAAACTCTTCTGTGACAACACTGGAGCTATTGCACTTGCCAAGGAGCCCAGGTTTCACAAGAAGACCAGGCACATCAAGCGTCGCTTCAACTCCATTCGTGAAAATGTTCAAGATGGAGACATAGATATTTGTAAAGTACATACAGACCTGAATGTAGCAGATCCGTTGACTAAACCTCTCCCTAGAGCAAAACATGATCAACACCAGAATTCCATGGGTGTTCGATTCATCACAATGTAACTAGATTATTGACTCTAGTGCAAGTGGGAGACTGTTGGAAATATGCCCTAGAGGCAATAATAAAAGGATTATTATTGTATTTCCTTGTTCATGATAATTGTCTTTTATTCATGCTATAATTGTGTTATCCGGAAATCGTAATACATGTGTGAATACATAGACACCAACATGTCCCTAGTAAGCCTCTAGTTGACTAGCTCGTTGATCAACAAATAGTCATGGTTTCCTGACTATGGACATTGAATGTCATTGATAACGAGATCACATCATTAGGAGAATGATGTGATGGACAAGACCCAATCCTAAACATAGCACAAGATCGTATAGTTCGTTTGCTAGAGTTTTTCCAATGTCAAGTATCTTTTCCTTAGACCATGAGATCGTGTAACTCCCGGATACCATAGGAGTGCTTTGGGTGTACCAAACGTCACAACGTAACTGGGTGACTATAAAGGTATACTACGGGTATCTCCGAAAGTGTCTGTTGGGTTGACACGGATCAAGACTGGGATTTGTCACTCTGTATGACGGAGAGGTTTCCCTGGGCCCACTCGGTAATGCATCATCACAATGAGCTCAAAGTGACCAAGTGTCTGGTCACGGGATCATGCATTATGGTACGAGTAAAGTGACTTGCCGGTAACAAGACTGAACGAGGTATTGGGATACCGACGATCGAATCTCGGGCAAGTAACGTACCGATTGACAAAGGGAATTGTATACGGGGTTGCTTGAATCCTCGACATCGTGGTTCATCCGATGAGATCATCGAGGAGCATGTGGGAGCCAACATGGGTATCCAGATCCCGCTGTTGGTTATTGACCGGAGAGCCATCTCGGTCCTGTCTAGATGTCTCCCGAGCCCGTAGGGTCTACACACTTAAGGTTCGGTGACGCTAGGGTTGTAGAGATATGAATATGCAGTAACACGAAAGTTTTTCAGAGTCCCGGATGAGATCCTGGACGTCACGAGGAGTTCCAGAATGGTCCGGAGGTGAAGAATTATATATAGGAAGTGCAGTTTCGGCCATCGGGAGAGTTTCGGGGGTCACCAATATTGTACCGGGACCACCGGAAGGGTCCCGGGGGTCCACCGGGTGGGGCCACCCATCCCGGAGGGCCCCATGGGCTGAAGTGGGGAGGAGAACCAGCCCATAGTGGGCTGGTGCGTCCCCCTTGGCCCACCCCCTGCGCCTAGGGTTGGAAACCCTAGGGTGGGGGGGGGGGCGCCCCACTTGCCTTGGGGGCCACTCCACCCTTGGCCGCCGCCCCCCCTAGGAGATCCCATCTCCTAGGGACGGCGCCCCCCTAGGGGAGCCTATATAAAGGGGGGGAGGGAGGGGCAGCCGCACCCTTGAGTCTTGGCGCCTCCCTCTCCCCTGCTACACCTCTCCCTCTCGCAGTAGAACGGCGAAGCCCTGCTGCGGTGACCCCTGCATCCACCACCACGCTGTCGTGCTGCTGGATCTTCATCAACCTCTCCTTCCCCTTGCTGGATCAAGAAGGAGGAGACGTCACGCTGACCGTACGTGTGTTGAACACGGAGGTGCCGTCCGTTCGGCGCTAGGATCTCCGGTGGTTTGGATCACGTCGAGTACGACTTCCTCATCCGTGTTCTTTGAACGCTTCCGCGCATGATCTACAAAGGTATGTTGATGCAATCCGATCACTCGTTGCTAGATGAACTCATCGATGGATCTTGGTGAAACCGTAGGAAATTTTTTGTTTTCTGCAACGTTCCCCAACAGGAACACCAGCTCGAAACTGACAAGACATTGCGCCACATCACTCCTTAGCCTTGGTACGATTTCTGGATCGATCACCTTCTGAGAGATTGCATTGAGGAATGCACATAGCTTCACAATGGCTAATCGGACGTTTTCCGGTAGAAGCCCCCTCAATGCAACCGGAAGTAGTTGCGTCATAATCACGTGGCAGTCATGAGACTTTAGGTTCTGAAACTTTTTCTCTGGCATATTTATTATTCCCTTTATATTTGATGAGAAGCCAGTCGTGACCTTCATACTGAGCAGGCATTCAAAGAAGATTTCTTTCTCTTCTTTCGTAAGAGCGTAGCTGGCAGGACCTTTATACTGCTTCGGAGGCATGCCGTCTTTTTCGTGCAAACGTTGCAGGTCCTCCCGTGCCTCAGGTGTATCTTTTGTCTTCCCATACACGCCCAAGAAGCCTAGCAGGTTCACGCAAAGGTTCTTCGTCACGTGCATCACGTCGATTGAGGAGCGGACCTCTAGGTCTTTCTAGTAGGGTAGGTCCCAAAATATAGATTTCTTCTTCCACATGGGTGCGTGTCCCTCAGCGTCATTCGGAACAGCTAGTCCACTGGGACCCTTTCCAAAGATTACGTACTGTAAATCATTGACCATAGCAAGCACGTGATCACCGATGCGCATGGCGGGCTTCTTCCGGTGATCTGCCTCGCCTTTGAAATGCTTGCCTTTCTTTCGACATTGATGGTTGGTCGGAAGAAATCGACGATGTCCCAGGTACACATTCTCCCTGCATTTGTCCAGGTATATACTTTCAGTGTCATCTAAACAGTGCGTGCATGCGTGGTATCCTTTGTTTGTCTGTCCTGAAAGGTTACTGAGAGTGGGCCAATCGTTGATGGTCACGAACAACAATGCCTTAAGGTTAAATTCCTCCTGTCTGTGCTCATCCCACGTACGTACACCATTTCCATTCCACAGCTGTAAAAGTTCTTCAACTAATGGCCTTAGGTACACATCAATTTCGTTGCCGGGTTGCTTAGGGTCTTGGATGAGAACTGGCATCATAATGAACTTCCGCTTCATGCACATCCAAGGAGGAAGGTTATACATACATAGAGTCACAGGCCAGGTGCTGTGATTGCTGCTCTGCTCCCCGAAAGGATTAATGCCATCCGCGCTTAAAGCAAACCATACATTCCTTGGGTCCTTTGCAAACTCATCCCAGTACTTTCTCTCGATTTTTCTCCACTGCGACCCGTCAGCGGGTGCTCTCAACTTCTCATCTTTCTTTCGGTTCTCACTGTGCCATCGCATCAACTTGGCATGCTCTTCGTTTTTGAACAGACGTTTCAACCGTGGTATTATAGGAGCATACCACATCACCTTCGCAGGAACCCTCTTCCTGGGGGGCTCGCCGTCAACATCACCAGGGTCATCTCGTCTGATCTTATACTGCAATGCACCGCATACCGGGCATGCGTTCAGATCCTTGTATGCACCGCGGTAGAGGATGCAGTCATTAGGGCATGCATGTATCTTCTCCACCTCCAATCCTAGAGGGCATACGACCTTCTTTGCTGCGTATGTACTGTCGGGCAATTCGTTATCCTTTGGAAGCTTCTTCTTCAATATTTTCAGTAGCTTCTCAAATCCTTTGTCAGCCACAACATTCTCTGCCTTCCACTGCAGCAATTCCAGTACGGTACCAAGCTTTGTGTTGCCATCTTCGCAATTGGGGTATAACCCTTTTTTGTGATCCTCTAACATGCGATCGAACTTCAGCATCTCCTTTTGACTTTCGCATTGCGTCCTTGCATCAACAATGACCCGGCGGAGATCATCATCATCGGGCACATCGTCTAGTTCCTCTTGATCTTCAGCAGCTTCACCCGTTGCAGCATCATTGGGCACATCGTCTGGTTCCTCTTGATCTTCACCAGCTCCCCCCGTTGCAGCATCACCGTATTCAGGGGGCACATAGTTGTCATCGTACTCTTCTTCTTCGCCATCTTCCATCATAACCCCTATTTCTCCATGCCTCGTCCAAACATTATAGTGTGGCATGAAACCCTTGTAAAGCAGGTGGGAGTGAAGGATTTTCCGGTTAGAGTAAGACCTCGTATTCCCACATTCAGTGCATGGACAACACATAAAACCATTCTGCTTGTTTGCCTCAGCCGCATCGAGAAACTCATGCAAGCCCTTAATGTACTCGCGGGTGTGTCTGTCACCGTACATCCATTGCCGGTTCATCTGCGTGCATTATATATAATTAAGTGTCCAAATTAATAGAAGTTCATCATCACATTAAAACCAAAGTGCATACATAGTTCTCATCTAACAACATATAGCTCTCCAGAGCATCTAATTAGTTAAACCATACATTGAAACTATGTAAAACATTTCAATGAGAAAACAAATGCGATCATAATCGCAACCAAGGTAACAATTGATCCAACGGCATAATGATACCAAGCCTCGGTATGAATGGCATATTTTCTAATCTTTCTAATCTTCAAGCGCATTGCATCCATCTTGATCTTGTGATCATCGACGACATCCGCAACATGCAGCTCCAATATCATCTTCTCCTCCTCATTTTTTTTATTTTTTCCTTCAACAAATTGTTTTCTTCTTCAACTAAATTTAACCTCTCGACAATAGGGTCGGTTGGAATTTCCGATTCACATACATCCTACATAAATAAAATCTATGTCACGTTGGTCGGCATAATTTTCATAAACAATAAATGAACCAATAGTTATAAAGATAATATACATACCACATCCGAATCATAGACAGGACGAGGGCCGACGGGGGCGGATACCAAAACCATTGCACTATATAAGATGCAATAATAAAAGTAAGAAAATAATACAAGTATCTATGTAAACATACAAGTAAGAATATTTTTCCTTTCAGAAAGAAGATAAGAACAAGAGGCTCACCACGGTGGTGCCGGCGATGAGCTCGGCGCGGGTGATCAACGGCGGTGAAGACGGGGACGGGGCATGACGGACCGCTAAACCTAGACAAATATTATGGAAAATGGAGCTTGGAGGTCGAGCTTGGAGAGGAGAAAGCTTAAGTAGTGTGGCTCGGGGATTCCATCGAACACCTTGTGTGCATAGGAGGTGAGCTAGAGCACCACCAAGCCCTCTCCCCCTCGGCCAGAGAAAAACAGAGCACTTGAGTGCTCTGCTCGCGAGCGAGGGGTATATATAGGCACCTCATTGGTCCCGGTTGGTGGCATGAGCCGGGACTAAAGGGGAGCCTTTGGTCCCGGTTCAAGCCACCAACCGGGACCAATGGTGGTGGGCCAGGAGCGAGGCCCATTGGTCCCGGTTCATCCCACCAACTGGGACCAAAAGGCCCATATGAACCGGGACCAATGGCCCACGTGGCCCGGCCGACCCCCTAGGCTCATGAACTGGGACTAATGGGCTGACCCGGCCTGGACCAAAGCCCTGTTTTCTACTAGTACATATCCATCTCAAATATGGACGAATATGGGGTATCCGGGCGCGTCCGCCATGTCGGACCCGACAGGTCGACGCCAACTGAAAATGAACCAAATTCATCCCTTCTACCTACCGGATCCATTTGCTCTCTCATCTCTTCTTCCTCCTCCTTGAGGTCTATCTCGCCGCAACCGCAGCGCGCTTCCCAGCCGTCCCTAGCCTATGCACCACCAGCACCGGCACAACAGTCCTCACCGCCGGAGACGTCGTCGCCGGCCCAGACGCCTCCGCGGTACGTCCGACAACTCTCTGGATCCACCTTGTGCTCAATGTGCTCGACACGGTGTGTGACCATTTTTTTGTGGTTTTACTAGGGACAACAATGAAATCTGATGCGTTGTCCAATGAGGAGTATGGACCGACGGAGCTTGATCAAATGATTCAAGATGAGTCCTTCGATTCCTCGAATTCAGACAAAGAAGTGGATATGATCATGCTCATGAGCATGCAAGAGGAAATGGAACGACAGGTGGAGCTTATTCTCAACTTCAAGGGTTCAATCAAAGGGAGAAGAGTGATCAATCGGGATAGGGTGTCTGGAGCACGACTATAACAGAAAGACTACTTTGCTCTGAACTCAACTTTCCCGGATGATCCATGGTTTCATCGCCATTTCCACATGCAGAAACCATTGTTTTTGTGCATTGTGGAGGGAGTGGAGACACATGATGACCATTTCAAGCTTAAAAGGGATTGTTGCGGCCAAATTTCTTTCTATGCTAAGCAGGAATGCACGACTGCTATGAGGATGCTTGCACTTGGTACTACTGCAGATGCCATTAGTGAGATGGTCAGGATGGGGGAGAGCGCATGCTTGAAGACTACTGCCTAGTTTGCACGCGCCGTGGTGTAGGTGTTTGGAGCAGAGTATCTGAGAGAATTAAATGCGCAAGACACAGAAAGGTTGTTGGATATTGGAGAGGCCAGAGGGTTTCCAGGAATGCTCGGATCAATGATTGCACGCATTGGAAATGTAAGAACATCCCAAAGGTTTGTGGGGAATGTATCAAGGTCACACCAAAGAGGCCACCATCATACTAGAAGCGGTGGCATCACATGACTTATGGATTTGGCATGCTTTCTTTGAAATGTGGGGATCTTACAACGACATGAACGTGCTTCAACGATCTCTGGTGTTCAGGGGCTTTGCAATGGGGAATCGCCGCCGTGCAACTACACTGTCAATGGCCATGAGTACAACATGGGATACTATCTTGCCGATAACATATATCCTTAGTGGGCGGCGATTGTGAAGGCCATATCCGAACCACAGGGCAACAAACAAAGCCATTCTACAACAATGTAGGAAGTAGTTAGGAAGAATGTGGAGAGGTGTAGGACCAAAAGTATGTCTAGAGGGGGGGGGGTGATCTACTTGACCAAATAAAAGGTAGCCTTTTCCAAATTTTAAGCCTTGGCAGATTTTAGCAACTTAGCACAAGTCAAGCAATTAACCTATACATGCAAATCTAAGAGTATAGCAGCGGAATGTAAATCATTGCATATGAAGGTAAAGGGGAGGAGTTTGGAGGGAGCAAACACAATGTAGACACGGAGATTTTTGGCATGGTTCTGATAGGTGGTGCTATCGTACATCCACGTTGATGGAGACTTCAACCCACCAAGGGTAACGGCTGCGCGAGTCCATGGAGGGCTGGCGAGGAACGCAGTATTTCAAAAAATTTCCTACGATCACGCAAGATCTATCTAGGAGATGCATAGCAATGAGAGGGGAGAGTGTGTCTACGTACCCTCATAGACCGAAAGCAGAAGCGTTTAGTAACGCGGTTGATGTAGTCGAACGTCTTCGCGATTCAACCGATCAAGTACCAAACGCACGGCACCTCCGCGATCTGCACACGTTCAGCTCGGTGACGTCCCTCGTACTCTTGATCCAGTTGAGGCCGAGGGTGAGTTGCATCAGCACGGCGGCGTGTTGATGGTGATGATGAAGTTACCAACGCAGGGCTTCGCCTAAGCACTACGACAATATGACCGAGGTGGGAAACTATGGAGGTGGCCACCGCACACGGCTAAAGATAAACTTGTATGTCTATGGGGTGCCCCCTCCCCCGTATATAAAGGAGGGGAGGAGGAGGAGGGCCAGCCTCAAGGGTCGCGCCCAAGGGGGGATTTCTACTCCTGGTAGGAGTAGGTTTCCCCCTTTCCTAGTCCAAGTAGGAGAAGAAGGAAGGAGAGGAAGAAGAGAAGGAAAGGGGGGCCGGCCCTCCTAGCCCTAGTCCAATTCGGTTTGGGCTAGGGGGCATCCGCCACCTCTTGGCCTGTCTCCTCTCTTCCACCACTAGGCCTATAAGGCCCAATAACTTCCCGGAGGGGTTCCGGTAACCCCCGGTACTCCAAAACTTATCCGAAACGACCCGAACCATTCCGGTGTCCGAATGTAACCTTCCAATATATGAATCTTTATGTCTCGACCATTTCGAGACTCCTCGTCATGTCCGTAGTCTCATCTGGGACTCCAAACAACCTTCGGTACATCAAATCACATAACACATAATACATATCGTCATCGAACGTTAAGCGTGCGGACCCTACGTGCGGACCCTACGGTACATCAAATCACATAACACATAACACATAACACATAACACATAACACATAATACTTCTCCGGTCAATAACCAATAGCGGATCCTGGATGCTCATGTTGGTTCCTACATATTCTACGAAGATCGTTATTGGTCAACCCGCACAACAACATACGTTGTTCCCATTGTCATCGGTATGTTACTTGCCCGAGATTCGATCGTCGGTATCATCATACCTAGTTCAATCTTGTTACTCGTAAGTCTCTTTACTCGTTCTGTAATGCATCATCCCGCAACTAATTCATTAGTCACATTGCTTGCAAGTCTTATAGTGATGTGCATTATCGAGAGGGCCCAGAGATACCTCTCCGACAATCGGAGTGACAAATCCTAATCTCGATCTATGCCAACTCAACAAACACCATCGGAGACACCTGTAGAGCATCTTTATAATCACCCGGTTATGTTGTGACGTTTGATAGCACACTAAGTGTTCCTCCGGTGTTCGGGAGTTGCATAATCTCATAGTCATGGGAACATGTATTAGTCATGAAGAAATCAATAACAATAAACTAGACGATCATAGTGCTAACCTAACGGATGGGTCTAGTCCATCACATCATTCTCTAATGATGTGATCCCGTTCATCAAATGACAACACATGTCCATGGCTAGGAAACTTAACCATCTTTGATTAACAAGCTAGTCAAGTAGAGGCATACTAGGGACACTCTGTTTGTCTATGTATTCATACACGTACTAAGTTTTCAGTTAATACAATTCTAGCATGAATAATAAACATTTATCATGATATAAGGAAATATAAATAACAACTTTATTATTGCCTCTAGGGCATATTTCCTTCAGTCTCCCACTTGCACTAGAGTCAATAATCTAGATTACATAGTAATTATTCTAACACCCATGGAGTCTTGGTGTTGATCATGTTTTGCTCGTGAGAGAGGCTTAGTCAACGGTTCTGCAACATTCAGATCCATATGTATCTTGCAAATTTCTATGTCTCCCTCCTTGACTCTACCGCCATGATGCTCTACTTAGAACTGCACCAACTGACAGCTCCACCATTTAATAAAAATATGTATCTGGTTTGTGACTTAGAGTCATCCGGATCAGTGTCAAAGCTTGCATCGATGTAACTGTTTACGACGAGCTCTTTGTCACCTCCATAAACGAGAAACATATCCTTAGTCCTTTTCAGGTATTTCAGGATGTTCTTGACTGCTGTCTAGTGATCCACTCCTGGATTACTTTGGTACCTCCTTGCTAAACTAATAGCAAGGCACACATCAGGTCTGGTACACAACATTGCATACATGATAGAACCTATGGCCGAAGCATAGGGAATGACTTTCATTTTCTCTCTATCTTCTGCAGTGGTCGGGCATTGAGTCTGACTCAACTTCACGCCTTGTAACACAGGCAAGAACTCTTTCTTTGCTTCATCCATTTTGAACTTCTTCACAACTTTATCAAGGTATGTGCTTTGTGAAAGTCTAGTTAAGTGTCTTGATCTATCTCTATAGATCTTGATGCCCAATATATAAGCAGCTTCACCGAGGTCTTTCATTGAAAAATTCTTATTCAAGTATCCTTTTATGGTATTCAGAAATTCAGTATCATTTCCGATCAACAATATGTCATCCACATATAATATCAGAAATGCTACAAATCTCCCACTAACTTTGTTGTAAATACAGGCTTCTCCAAAAGTCTGTATAAAACCATATGCTTTGATCACACTATCAAAGCGTATATTCCAACTTCGATATGCTTGCACCAGTCCATAAATGGAACATTGGAGCTTGCACACTTTGTTAGCACCTTTTAGATCGACAAAACCTTCCGATTGCATCATATACAGCTCTTCTTTAAGATATCCATTAAGGAATGCAGTTTTGACATCCATTTGCCAAATTTCATAATCATAAAATGCGGCAATTGCTAACATGATTCGGACGGACTTAAGCATCGCTATGGGTGAGAAGGTCTCATTGTAGCCAACTCCTTGAACTTGTTGAAAACCTTTCGCAACAAGTCGAGCTTTGTAGACAGTAATATTATCGTTAGCGTTAGTCTTCTTCTTGAAGATCCATTTATTCACTACGGCTTGCCGATCATTGGGCAAGTCAACCAAAGTCCACAATTTGTTCTCATACATGGATCCCATCTCAGATTTCATGGCCTCAAGCCATTTTGCGAAATCTGGGCTCATCATCGCTTCCTGATAGTTCGTAGGTTCGTCATGGTCAAGTTACATGACCTCCAGAATAGGATTACCGTACCACTCTGGTGCGCATCTTACTCTGGTTGACCTACGGTGTTCGGTAGTAACTCAATCAGAAGTTTCATGATCATCATCATTAGCTTCCTCACTAATTGGTGTAGGAATCACTAGAACTGATTTCTATGATGAACTACTTGTTAGGGAACGTAGTAATTTCAAAATAATTCCTACGCACACGCAAGATCATGGTGATGCATAGCAACGAGAGGGAACAGTATCATCCACGTACCCTCGTAGACCGTAAGTGGAAGAGTTATGAGAACGCGGTTGATGTAGTCGAACGTCTTCACGATCCGACCGATCCAAGTACCGAACGCACAGCACCTCCGAGTTCAGCACACGTTCAGCTCGATGACGTCCCACGAACTTCGATCCAGCAGAGCTTCACAGGAGAGTTCCGTTAGCACGACGGCGTGATGACGGTGATGATGTTGCTACCGACGCAGGGCTTCGCCTAAGCATCACTACGATATGATCGAGGTGGATTATGGTGGAGGGGGCACCGCACACGGCTTGGAACAATCAACTTGCGTGTCCTAGGGTGCCCCTGCCCCCGTATATAAAGGATCAAGGGGGGAGGCCGGCCGGCCCCTGTAAGGCACGTCAGGAGGAGTCCTCCTCCTAGTAGGAGTAGGACTCCCCTTTCCTACTCCTACTAGGAGGAGGAAAGGAAGGAGGAGAGGGAGAAGGAAGGAGAGGGAGGAAAGGAGGAAAGGGGGGTCGGCCCCCATGTCCAATTCAGTTTGGGCTAGGTGGGTCGTGTGCCCTGCCTCCTCTCTTCCACCACTTGGCCCATGAGGCCCAATACTTCTTCCCCGTATTCCCGTAACTCCCTGGTACTCCGAAAAATACCTGAATCAATCGAAACCTTTCCGATGTCCGAATATAGTCATCCAATATATCGATCTTTATGTCTCGGCAAGTTCGAGACTCCTCGTCATATCCCCGATCTCATCCGGGAGTCCGAACTACCTTTGGTACATCAAATCACATAAACTCATAATACCGATCGTCACTGAGCGTTAAGCATGCGGACCCTACGGGTTCGAGAACTATGTAGACATGACCGAGACACGTCTCTGGTCAATAACCAATAGCGGAATCTGGATGTGCATATTGGCTCCCACATATTCTACGAAGATCTTTATCGGTCAAACCGCATAACAACATACGTTGTTCGCTTTGTCATGGGTATGTTACTTGCCCGAGATTCGATTGTCGGTATCTCAGTACCTAGTTCAATCTCATTACCAAAAAGTCTCTTTACTCGTTTCGTAATGCATCATCCCGCAACTAACTCATTAGTCACATTGCTGGCAAGGCTTATAGTGATATGCATTACCGAGAGGGCCCAGAGATACCTCTCCAACAATGGGAGTGACAAATCCTAATCTCGATCTATGCCAACTCAACAAACACCATCAAAGACACCTGTAGAGCACCTTTACAATCACCCAGTTACATTGTGACGTTTGGTAGCACACGAAGTGTTCCTCCGGTAATCGGGAGTTGCATAATCTCATAGTCATAGGAACATGTATAAGTCATGAAGAAAGCAATAGCAATATACTAAATGATCAAATGCTAAGCTAACGGAATGGGTCAAGTCAATCACATCTTTCTCTAATGATGTGATCCCGTTAATCAAATGACAACTCATGTCTATGGCTAGGAAACTTAACCATCTTTGATTCAACGAGCTAGTCAAGTAGAGGCATACTAGTGACACTCTGTTTGTCTATGTATTCACACATGCACTAAGTTTCTGGTTAATACAATTCTAGCATGAATAATAAACATTTATCATGATATAAGGAAATATAAATAACAACTTTATTATTGCCTCTAGGGCATTTTTACTTCAGTCTCCCACTTGCACTAGAGTCAATAATCTAGTTCACATCGCCATGTGATTTAACACCAATAGTTCACATCACCATGTGATTAAAATCCATTGTTCACATCGCCATGTGATCAAACTCAAATGGTTTACTAGTGTCAGTAATCTAGTTCACATCGCTATGTGATTAACACCCAAAGAGTACTAAGGTGTGATCATGTTTTGCTTGTGAGAGAAGTTTAGTCAACGGGTCTGCCAAATTCAGATCTGTGTCTACAATGCTCTGCATGGAGCTACTTTAGCTAATTGCTCCCACTTTCGATATGTATCCAGATTTAGACTTAGAGTCATCTGGATCAGTGTCAAAACTTGCATCGACGTAACCCTTTACAACGAACCTTTTGTCACCTCCATAATCGAGAAACATATCCTTATTCCACTAAGGATAATTTTGACCGCTATTCAGTGATCTACTCCTAGATCACTATTGTACTCCCTTGACAAACTCAGTGTAGGGTATATAATAGATCTGGTACACAACATGGCATACTTTATAGAACCTATGGCTGAGGCATAGGGAATGACTTTCATTCTCTACTTATCTTCTGCCGTGGTCGGGATTTGAGTCTTACTCAATTTCACACCTTGTAACACAGGCAAGAACTCTTTCTTTGATTGTTCCATTTTGAACTACTTCAAAATCTTGTCAAGGTATGTACTCATTGAAAAAACTTATCAAGCGTCTTGAGCTATCTCTATTGATCTTGATGCTCAATATGTAAGCAGCTTCACCGAGGTCTTTCTTTTGAAAAACTCCTTTCAAAAACTCCTTTATGCTTTCCAGAAAATTCTACATTATTTTCGATCAACAATATGTCATTCACATATATTTATCAGAAATGTTGTAGTGCTCCACTCACTTTCTTGTAAATACAGGCTTCACCGCAAGTTTGTATAAAACTATATGCTTTGATCAACTTATCAAAGAGTATATACCAACTCCGAGATGCTTGCACCAGTCAATAGATGGATCACTGGAGCTTGCACATTTTGTTAGCACCTTTAGGATCGACAAAACCTTTGGGTTGCATCATATACAACTCTTCTTTAAGAAATCCATTAAGGAATGTAGTTTTAACATCCATTTGCCAGATTTCATAAAATGTGGCAATTTTCTAACATGATTCGGACAGACTTAAGCATCGTTAAAAGTGAGAAAATCTCATCGTTGTCAACACTTTGAACTTTGTCAAAAACCTTTTTGTCTACAAGTCTAGCTTTGTAGGTAGTAACACTACTACCAGTGTTTGTCTTCCTCTTGAAGATCCATTTATTTTCTATGGCTTGCCGATCATCGGGCAAGTCAACCAAAGTCCACACTTTGTTCTCATACATGGATCCCATCTCAGATTTTATGTCCTCAAGCCATTTCACGGAATCTGGGCTCATCATCACTTCCTCATAGTTCGTAGGTTCATCATGGTCAAGTGACATGACCTCCAGAACAGGATTACCGTACCACTCTGGTGCAGACCGTACTCTGGTTGACCTACGAGGTTCGGTAGTAACTTGATCTGAAGTTTCATGATTATCATCATTAATCTTCCTCACTAATTGGTGTAGGCATCACTGGAACTGATTTCTGTGATGAACTATTTTCCAATTCAGGGGAAGGTACAATTACCTCATCAAGTTCTACTTTCCTCCCACTCACTTCTTTCGAGAGAAACTCCTTGTCTAGAAAGGATCCATTCTTAGCAACAAAGATCTTGCCTTCGGATCTGTGATAGAAGGTGTACCCAACATTTTCTTTGGGGTATCCTATGAAGACACACTTCTCTGATTTGGGTTTGAGCTTATCAGGTTGAAACTTTTTCATATAAGCATTGCAACCTCAAATTTTAAGAAACGACAGCTTAGGTTTCTTGCCAAACCATAGTTCATATGGTGTCATCTCAACGGATTTAGACGGTGCCCTATTTAACGTGAATGTAGCTGTCTTTAATGCATAAACCCAAAACGATAGTGGTAAATTGTAAGAGACATTATAGATTGCACTATATCCAATAAAGTATGGTTATGACGTTCGTACACACCGTTATGCTGTGGTGTTCCAGGTGGCATGAGTTTGTGAAACTATTCCACATTGTTTTAATTGAAGGCCAAACTCGTAACTCCGATATTTGCCTCTGCGATCAGATCGTAGAAACTTTATTTTCTTGTTATGATGATTTTCCACTTCACTCTGAAATTCTTTGAACTTTTCAAATGTTTCAGATTTATGTTTTATCAAGTAGATATACGCATATCTGCTCAAATCATCTGTGAAGGTCATAAAATAATGATACCCGCCGCAAGCCTCAACACTCATCGGATTGCATACATCAGTATGTATTATTTCCAATAAGTTAGTTGCTCGCTCCATTGTTCCGGAGAACGGAGTCTTAGTCATCTTTCCCATGAGGCATGGTTCGCAAGCATCAAGTGATTCCAAAAGCCCATCAGCATGGAGTCTCTTCATGCACTTTACACGAATATGACCTAAACGCCAGTGCCACAAATAAGTTGCACTATCCTTATTAACTTGGCATCTTTTGGCTTCAATATTATGAATATGTGTATCACTACGATCGAGATCCAACAAACCATTTTCATTGGGTGTATGACCATAGAAGGTTTTATTCATGTAAATAGAACAACAATTATTCTCTAACTTAAATGAATAACTATATTGCAATAAACATGATCAAATCATATTCATGCTCAATGCAAACACCAAATAACACTTATTTAGGTTCAACACTAATCCCGAAAGTATAGGGAGTGTGCGATGATGATCATATCAATCCTGGAACTACTTCCAACACACATCATCACCTTGCGCTTAACTAGTTTCTGTTCATTCTGCAACTCCCGTTTCGAGTTACTACTCTTAGCAACTGAACCATTATCAAATGCCGAGGGGTTTCTATAAACACTAGTAAAGTACACATCCATAAGTTGTATATCAAATATACCTTTGTTCACTTTTCCATCCTTCTTATCCGCCAAATACTTGGGGCAGTTCCGCTTCTAGTGACCAGTCCCTTTGCAGTAGAATCACTTAGTCTAAGGCTTAGGTCTAGTCTTGGGCTTCTTCACTTGAGCAGAAACTTGCTTGCCGTTCTTTTTGAAGTTCCCCTTCTTCCCTTTGCCCTTTTCTTGAAACTAGTGGTCTTGTCAACCATCAACACTTGATGCTTTTCTTGATTTCTACCTTCGTCAATTTCAGCATCACGAAGAGCTTGGGAATCGTTTCTGTTATCCCTTGCATATTATAGTTCATCATGGAGTTCTAGTAACTTGGTGATAGTGACTAGAGAACTCTGTCAATCACTATCTTATCTGGAAGATTAACTCCCACTTGATTCAAGTGATTGTAGTACTCAGACATTCTGAGCATATGCTCACTAGCTGAGCTATTCTCCTCCATCTTGTAGGCAAAGTGCTTGTCAAAGGTCTCATACCTTTTGACATGGGCATGAGTCTGAAATACTAATTTCAACTCTTGGAACATCTCATATGCTCTGTAGCGTTCAAAATGTCTTTGAAGCCCCGATTCTAAGACATAAAGCATGGTGCACTAAACTATCAAGTAGTCATCATATCGAGCTCGCCAAATGTTCATAACGTCTGCATCTGCTCCTATGATCGGTCTGTCACCTAGTGGTGCATCAAGGACATAATTCTTCTATGCAACAATGAGGATAATCCTCAGATCACGGATTCAATCCGCATCATTGCTACTAAAATCTTTCAACTTAGTTTTTCTCTAGGAACATATCAAAAATAAACGGGGAGCTACATCGTGAGCTATTGATCTACAACATAGTTATGCAAATATCATCAGGACTAAGTTCATGATAAATTAAAGTTCAATTAATCATATTACTTAAGAACTCCCACTTAGATAGACATCCCTCTAATCATCTAAGTGATCACATGATCCATATCAACTAAACCATGTCCGATCATCACGTGAGATGGAGTAGTTTTCAATGGTAAACATCACTATTTTGATCATATCTACTATATGATTCACGCTCGACCTTTCAGTCCCTAGTGTTCCGAGGCCATATCTTCATATGCTAGGCTCGTCAAGTTTAACCCCAGTATTTCTGCGTGTGCAAAACTGGCTTGCACCCGTTGTATATGAACGTAGAGCTTATCACACCCGATCATCACGTGGTGTCTCGGCACGACGAACTTTGGCAACGGTGCATACTCAGGGAGAACACTTGTACCTTGATATTTTAGTGAGAGATCATCTTATAATTCTACCGTCAATCAAAGCAGAATAAGATGTATAAAAGATAAACATCACATGCAATCAAAATATGTGACATGATATGGCCATCATCATCTTGTGCTTTTGATCTCCATCTCCAAAGTACTGTCATGATCCTCATTGTTACCGGCATGACACCATGATCTCCATCATCTTGATATTTTATCAACGTGTCATCACATGGTCATCTCACCATTTATTGCTTTTGCAACTATTGCTATCGCATAGCGATAAAGTAAAGCAATTACATGGCACTTGCATCTTATGCAATAAAGAGACAACCATAAGGCTCCTGCCAGTTGCCGATAACTTTAACAAAACATGATCATCTCATACAACAATTTATATCTCATCACGTCTTGACCATATCACATCAAAACATGCCCTGCAAAAATGAGTTAGACGTCCTCTACTTTGTTGTTGCAATTTTTACGTGGCTGCTACGGGTTGAGCAAGAACCATTCTTACCTACGCATCAAAACCACAACGATATTTCGTCAAGTTAGTGTTGTTTTAACCTTCAACAAGGACCGGGCATAGTCACACTCGGTTCAACTAAGTTGGACAAACTGACACCCGCCAGCCACCTATGTGCGAATCATGTTGGTAGAACTAGTCTCACGTAAGAGTACGCGTAATGTCGGTCCGAGCCGCTTCATCCAACAATACCGCCGAACCAAAGTATGACATGCTGGTAAGCAATATGACTTGTATCGCCCACAACTCACTTGTGTTCTACTCATGCATATAACATGTACGCATAAACCTGGCTCGGATGCCACTGTTAGGGAACGTAGTGATTTCAAAAAAATTCCTACGCACACGCAAGATCATGGTGATGCATAGCAACGAGAGGGAAGAGTATCGTCCACGTACCCTCGTAGACCGTAAGCGGAAGCGTTATGAGAACGCGGTTGATGTAGTCGAACGTCTTCATGATCCGACTGATCCAAGTACATAACGCACGACACCTCCAAGTTCAGCACACTTTCAGCTCGATGACGTCCCGCAAACTCCGATCCAGCAGAGCTTCACGGGAGAGTTCCGTCAGCACGACGGCGTGATGAAGGTGATGATGTTGCTACCGACGCAGGGCTTCGCCTAAGCACCGCTACGATATGATCGAGGTGGATTATGGTGGAGGGAGGCACCGCACACCGCTACGAAATAATCAAGTGATTCCAAAAGCCCATCAGTATGTATCACTACTATCTTGATTCAATAAAAATAGACCACTCATCAAGGGTGCATGACCATAAAAGATATTACTCATATAAATAGAACAACCATTATTCTCTGATTTAAATGAATAACCATCTCGCATCAAACAAGATCCAGATATAATGTTCATGCTTAATGCTGGCACCAAATAACAATTATTCAGGTCTAATACTAATCCGGAAGGTAGATGTACAGGTAGCGTGCCGACCGCGATCACATCGACTTTGGAACCATTTCCCACGCGCATCGTCACCTCGTCCTTAGCCAATCTTCGCTTAATCCGTAGCCCCTATTTCGAGTTCCAAATATGAGCAACAGAACCAGTATCAAATACCCAGGCGCTACTGCGAGCATTAGTAAGGTACACATCAATAACATGTATATCAAATATACCTTTCACTTTGCCATCCTTCTTATCTGCCAAATACTTGGGGCAGTTCCGCTTCCAATGAACAGTCCCTTTTTCAGTAGAAGCACTCAGTCTCAGGCTTAGGTCCAGACTTGGGCTTCCCTAAAAAAACTTGCTTGCCATTCTTCTTGAATTTCCCATTCTTCCCTTTGCCCTTTTTCTTGAAACTAGTGGTCATGTTAACCATCAACACTTGATGCTCCTTCTTGATTTCTACCTCCGCAGCTTTTAGCATTGCAAAGAGCTCGAGAATTGTCTTACCCATCCCTTGCATATTATAGTTCATCACAAAGCTTTTGTAGCTTGGTGGCAGTGATTGAAGAACTCTGTCAATAACACTATCATCGGGAATATTAACTCCCAGTTGAGTCAAGTGGTTGTGGTACCCAGACATTCTGAGTATATGTTCACTAACATAACTATTCTCCTCCATCTTGCAGCTGTAGTACTTATTGGATACTTCATATCTCTCAATCCGGGCATTTGCTTGAAATATTAACTTCAACTCCTGGAACATCTCATATGCTCCATGACGTTCAAAATGTCGTTGAAGTCCCGGTTCTAAGCCGTAAAGCATGGCACACTGAACTATCGAGTAGTCATCACCTTTGCTCTGCCACACGTTCTTAACGTCATCAGTAGCATCAGCAGCAGGCCTAGCACCTAGCGGTGCTTCCAGGACGTAATTCTTATATGCAACAATGAGGATAATCCTCAAGTTATGGAACCAGTCCGTTTAGTTCCTACCATCATCTTTCAACTTAGCTCTCTCTAGGAACACATTAAAATTCAAAGGAACAGTAGCACGGGCCGTTTATCTACAACAACGTAGACATGCAAAATACTATATCAGGTACTAAGTTCATGATAAATTAAAGTTCAATTAATCATATTACTTAAGAACTCCCACTTAGATAGACATCCCTCTAATCATCTAAGTGATCACGCGATCCATATCAACTAAACCATGTCCGATCATCACGTGAGATGGAGTAGTTTTCAATGGTGAACATCACTATGTTGATCATATCTACTATATGATTCATGCTAGACCTTTCGGTCTCAGTGTTCTGAGGCTATATCTGCATATGCTAGGCTCGTCATGTTTAACCCGAGTATTCTGCGTGTGCAAAACTGGCCTGCACCCGTTATATGTGAACGTAGAGCTTATCACACCTGATCATCACGTGGTGTCTCGGCACGATGAACTGTAGCAACGGTGCATACACAGGGAGAACACTTGTGCCTTGAAATTTAGTGAGAGATCATCTTATAATGCTACCGACGTACTAAGCAAAATAAGATGCATAAAGGATAAACATCACATGCAATCAATATTGATAGGATATGGCCATCATCATCATCTCGTGCCTTTGATCTCCATCTCCAAAGCACCGTCATGATCACCATCGTCACTGGCTTGACACCTTGATCTCCATCGTTGCGTCATTGTCGCTCGCCAACTATTGCTTCTACAACTATCGCTACGCATCAAAAACCACAACGATTTTTCGTCAAGTGTACTGTTTTAACCTTCAACAAGGACTAGGCATAGTCACACTCGATTCAACTAAAGCTCAAGAAACAGACACCCACTAGCCACCTGTGTGCGAAGCACGTTGGTAGAACTAGTCTCATGAATGCGGTCATGTAATGTCGGTTTGGGCCGCTGTTGGGGAACGCAGTAATTTCAAAAATTTCCTACGCACATGCAAGATCATGGTGATGCATAGCAACGAGAGGGAGAGTATTGTCTACGTACCCTCATAGACCGTAAGAGGAAGCATTATGACAACGCGGTTGATGTAGTCGTATGTCTTCATGATCCGACCGATCCTAGTACCGAAAGTATGGCACCTTCGCGATCTGCACACGTTCAGCTCGGTCACGTCCCACGAACTCACGATCCAGCAGAGTGTCGAGGGAGAGCTTCGTCAGCACGACGGCGTGATGATGGTGATGATGATACTACTGGAACAGGGTTTTGCCTAAGCACCGCTACGATCTGACCGAGGTGGATTATAGTGGAGGGGGGCACCGCACACGGCTAAGAGATCAATGATCAACTTCTGTGTCCACGGGGTGCCCCCTCCCCTGTATATAAGGGGGGGAGGAGGGGAGGGGACGGCCCTCTCTATGGCGCGCCCTAGGGGAGTCCTACTCCCACCGGGAATAGGATTCCCCCCTTCCCTAGTTGGAGTAGGAGAGGAAGGGAATGAGGAGTAGGAGAGAAGGAAAGCCCCCCAGACCTATTCCAATTTGGCCTCTTGCCCAAGGGGGGCGCACTAGCCCCTTGTGGGCTGGTGTACTTCCTTCTTATGGCCCATAAGGCCCATAACTTCCCCCGGGGGGTTCTGGTAACCTCCCGGTACTCCGAAAAATGCCCGAACCACCCGGAACCATTCCGATGTCAAAACATAGGCTTCCAATATATCAATCTTTATGTATCAACCATTTCGAGACTCCTCGTCATGCCCGTGATCACTCCGGGACTCCGAACAACCTTCGGTTCATCAAAACACATAAACTCATAATACCGATCGTCACCAAATGTTAATTGTGCGGACCCTACGGGTTCGAGACTATGTAGACATGACCGAGACTCACTTCCGGTCAATAACCAATAGTGGAACCTGGATGCTCATATTGGTTCCTACGTGTTCGACGAAGATCTTTATCGGTCAAACCTCATAACAACATACGTTGTTCCCTTTGTCATCAGTATGTTACTTGCCCGAGATTCGATCGTCGGTATATCAATACCTAGTTCAATCTAGTTACCGGCAAGTCTCTTTACTCGTTCTGTAATGCAACATCCCGTAACTAACTCATTAGTGACATTGCTTCCAAGGCTTATAGTGATGTGCATTACCGAGAGGGCCTAGAGATACCTCTCCGACAATCGGAGTGACAAATCCTAATCTCGATCTATGCGAACTCAACAAACACCATCGGAGACACCTGTAGAGCACCTTTATAATCACCCAGTTAAGTTGTGACATTTGGTACCACACAAAGTGTTCCTCCGGCATTCGGGAGTTGCATGATCTCATAGTCATAGGAACATGTATAAGTTATGGAGAAAGCAATAGCAAAAAACTAAACGATCATCATGCTAAGCTAACGGTTGGGTCAAGTCAATCACATCATTCTCTAATGATGTGATCTCGTTAATCAAATGACAACTCTATGGTTAGGAAACATAACCATCATTAATTCAACGAGCTAGTCAAGTAGAGGCATACTAGTGACATTCTGTTTGTCTATGTATTCAGACATGTACTAAGTTTCTAGTTAATACAATTCTAGCATGAATAATGAACATTTATCATGATATAAGGAAATATAAATAACAACTTTATTATTGCCTCTAGGGCATGTTTCCTTTTGTCTCCCACCTGCACTAGAGTCAATAATCTAGTTCACATCGTCATGTGATTTAACACCAATAGTTCCCATATTTATGTGATTAGTTCACATCTCCATGTGACTAACACCCAAAGGGTTTACTAGATTCAATAATCTAGTTCACATCGCTATGTGATTAACACCCAAAGAGTGATCATGTTTTGCTTGTGAGAGAAATTTAGTCAACGGGTCTGCCACATTCAGAGCCGTATGTATTTTGCAAATTTTCTATGTCTACAATGCTTTGCATGGAGATACTTTAGCTAATGGCTCCCACTTTCAATATGTATCTAGATCGAGACTTAGAGTGTCGGGGGTTGGGTGCAACATATGCCAAAGGATGGCTTATCATGGTGGGGGCGAGTAGAACGTCGCCAGTGCCTGGAAACGGGATAAGGTGAAGGCATGCACGCCGGCGAATCTTACCCAGCTTCGGGGCTCTCCGTGGAGATAATACCCCTACTGCTGCTCTGCGGGGTCTCTGCATGATCACTATGGCAAAGTGTGTACACGGTTGCTCCTTGAGCTGTTTCCTGGAGGCAGGAGAAGGCAAGGCTAGCTCTCTCCTTCCTATATGATCTGGTCTAGTGCTAATGGATTCCAACCCTTTGCATGGGTGCCCTGGGGGGTTTATATAGGCGTACCTCCTAGGGGTACAAATGGTAATCCGGCTGGACGCGGGCCCAGCCGTCAGTCTCTCTGGCCGCCGTATTATCCGCCGACTGCTGGGGCCCGCCGACTGGCTCGGTACGGAGCCGACAGGCCGCGTCCGGCGCGGGCGGGTCTCGCCGACTATAGATTACTGTAGCTGTGCCTCTAATGACGCAGGCTCGGTCATGGGGTCGTGGCGACAGCTCCGCCGTCTGGCGGGCGATCACTGTGGCCACTCCCTGTCACGTCTGGTTAATGGCACATAGGGCCCGTGGGAGGGGCCGGCCGACTCCTGGGGGCCGACTCCCAACTGGGCCGACTGGTGGCGCTCTCGCCGTCTTCCGTACGCCCGCCGACTAGTGGGACCCGTCGTTCCTGGGTCGTATCGGCAGGTCGTCATGGGCACAGGACTCCGCCCGCTGGGGCTGACGTTAGGGCCGGCATGGCAACAGTGATGCGCCGGGCGGAGATCTCCGCGGGTACGGCGTACTGTGGCCACGCCTGCCCTTGGAAAAGGGTGGGAGTGGACCTTACTGTGGCCACTCCCCGTCCCGTCCCTCTTTATGAGGGCATGGGGGTTGTTGGCGTCGCGGGCCGACTCCCCATGGCCGGCTTCTCTGGAAGTCGCCAGTCAGGAGTCGGCTCATCCTGGAGTCATCCTCGGGACTCGGCCGCGAGTGGGCAGTCGGCTGCCTCGCAGCCGACTCTCAGAAGGCGGCTCTTCGTCCTGGGGTCTTGAGGGGTGCATGAAAGTGCAACTATCCCTAGGTGGTTTTGGTAATTCATAACAACATATAGCTCATTGAGCTAATACTATTCCAAGATAATTATTTCAGGAAAGCTCAATGATTGGCATGGCATGGATGTGAAAGTGGAACCCTCAAAATGCTAAGGACAATGGATTGGCTCAAGCTCAAAAGCTCAAGACTCTTCATTTTATATTTTAGTGATCCAAGATCACATTGAGTCCATAGGAAAAGCCAATACTATTAAGGAGGGATGAGGTGTTGCTTAATGAGCCTCTTGCTTCATGTGCTTAGTGATATGCTCCAAAACCCTCAACTACTTTCCCATATCCACATATGACCTAAACCCTAAGCCAAACTCGGTCCTACCGATTCTTCCTATCCGGCGCCACCGAGTTTCACTTGTCATTAGCCACTGCCAAAACCTAGCAATTCGGTTCTACCGATAAGGATCTCGGTCCCACCGAGATGGGGTTGCAAACTCTCTGTTTCCCTTTCGTAACTTTTCGGTCCCACCGAAAGAGCGAATCGCTCCCACCGAGTTTGCCTGACCAACTCTCTGGTTAGCTAATTACCAAATTCGGTCTCACCGAGTTTGTGTAATCTGTCTCACCGAGATTACGTTATGCCCAAACCCTAACCGAATCGGTCCTACCGAGTTGCATGTCAGTCCCACCGAAATTCCTAACGGTCACTAGGTTTACTATTTCGGTCAGACCGAGTTTATTGATTCGGTCCCACCGAGATTGGAAAACTGTGTAACGGTTGGATTTTGTGTGGAGGCTATATATACCCCTCCACCTCTTTCTCATTGAGTGAGAGAGCCATCAGAACACACACATCATTCCAACTCATATGTTCTGAGAGAGAACCACCTACTCATGTGTTGAGACCAAGACATTCCATTCCTACCATATGAATCTTGATCTCTAGCCTTCCCAAGTTGCTTTCCACTCAAATCTTCTTTCCACCAAATCCAAATCCTATGAGAGAGAGTTGAGTGTTGGGGAGACTATCATTTGAAGCACAAGAGCAAGGAGTTCATTACCTACACACCATTTGTTACTTCTTGGAGAGTGGTGTCTCCTAGATTGGCTAGGTGTCACTTGGGAGCCTCTGACAAGATTGTGGAGTGGAACCAAGGAGTTTGTAAGGGCAAGGAGATCGCCTACTTCGTGAAGATCTACCGCTAGTGAGGCAAGCCTTCGTGGGCGATGGCCATGGTGGGATAGACAAGGTTGCTTCTTCGTGGACCCTTTGTGGGTGGTTGCTTCTTCGTGGACCCTTCGTGGGTGGAGCCTTTCGTGGACTCGCGCAACCGTTGCCCTTGGGTGGAGCCCTGTGTGGACTCGCGCAACCGTTACCCTTCGTGGGTTGAAGTCTCCATCAACGTGGATGTAGGATAGCACCACCTATCCGAACCACGGGAAAAACATCCGTGTCTCCAATAGCGTTTGAATTCTCCAAACCCTTCCCTTTATATTCTTGCAAGTTGCATGCTTTACTTTCCGCTGCCCATAAACTCTTTGCATGCTTGCTTGAATTGTGTGATGATTGCTTGACTTGTCCTAAAATAGCTAAAATCTGCCAAGAACTAAAATTGGGAAAAGGTTAAGTTTTTATTTGGTCAAGTAGTCTAATCACCCCCCTCTAGACATACTTTCGATCCTACAAGTGGTATAAGAGCTTTGGTCTCCATTTGCTTGATCTCCATAGCTTTTGGTGGTCATAGCCTTGGTTTCACAACCTAGGAGAGTATGGCGTCTAGCGAGGGAAATTATCACCGTAGAGGTCCTTACTTCGAGGGTACTAATTTTGCTAGTTGGAAGCATAAAATGAAAATGCATATTCTTGGACATAACCCCGCTGTTTGGGCTATTGTGTGTGTTGGTTTGCAAGGTGACTTCTTTGATGGGAGAGAACCAAACCGTGAAGCTACCGCGGATGAGTTGAAGATGTTGCAATACAATGCTCAAGCTTGTGATATTCTCTTCAACGGATTGTGCCCCGAAGAATTCAACAAAATCAGCCGCCTTGAGAATGCAAAGGAAATTTGGGACACTTTGATTGATATGCACGAAGGTACCGACTCCGTCAAGGAATCCAAGTTGGATGTGCTTCAAAGCCAACTTGACAAGTTCAAGATGAAGGATGGTGAAGGTGTCGCTGAAATGTACTCTAGGCTTGCTCTCATCACAAATGAGATTGCCGGCTTAGGAAGTGAAGAGATGACCGATAAATTCATCATCAAGAAGATCCTAAGAGCCTTGGATGGAAAATATGATACCGTGTGCACATTGATCCAAATGATGCCCAATTACAAAGATCTCAAGCCAACGGAGGTGATTGGAAGAATTGTTGCTCATGAGATGTCACTTAAGGATAAAGATGAACTTCACAACAAATCAAGTGGTGCCTATAAAGCCTCATGTGAAGCCCCTACATCATCAAGTGAGAAACAAGACTTCCATGAAGAATTGAGCTTAATGGTGAAGAACTTCAACAAGTTCTACAAGAGTAGAAGAAAAGATAGAAGCTCCAAATCAAGGTCCTACAATGACAAAAGATCTTCTAGTCAAGAGCGAAACTGTTACAATTGTGGAAGACCCAGACACTATTCCAATGAGTGTACGGCTCCCTACAAGAGAAGAGAAGATTCTCCAAAAAGAAGAAGCAAAGGATCACCACCAAGAGAGAGAAGGAGTAGAGATGATCGTTATGAACGAAGATACTCACGGAGAAGCAAGGATTCGGAAAGGAAGGAAAAATCATCAAGGAGCTACACAAGACGAAGACATCAAGCTCATGTTGGTGAATGGGTATCCGGCTCCGACTCCGACAGTCACTCCGAGAGAAGTTATCACTCCGACTCCGAAGATACTCAAGATGAAGGTGTTGCCGGTCTAGCACTTGTGTCAACCAACTCCTACGACATATTTGACTCACCAAATGAAGGAGTTGGAAGATGCTTCATGGCCAAAGGTCCTAAGGTAACACACCCCGAGTATGTTGACTTCAATAGTGATGAAGATGACTTGTTGGGTGATGATTTGCTTGGTGACAACTCTAGTGATGAATACTATGATGAAAGACCAATTAATCATGCTAATCAAGATAAAACGAGTGATAATGATAAGGAGAAGATTGAGGCTCTAACTAAAGAACTAAAAACTCTTAAGTTAGCTCATGACACTATCTTCGAAGATCATCGAGAACTTTTAAGAGCTCATGAGAAACTACGCTTTGAAAAGCTCAATCTTGAGCAAGAGCATGAGTTCTTAAAGGCAATCAATGATGATCTCCGCAAGAAAAGTTCTTCTTACATTGCCAAGCGTTTACTCTTATCCACTTACATGCCTCAAGTCAAGTCTAACAAGAAAGATTCTTCCTCTAGTTGTAACAATGATCATGCTAAATTCAATATTGTTGCTTCTAGTAGTTCTCTTGATTCCACTAATGATTCTCTTAGCCAAGTTACACTTGAGCAAGAAAATAGCTTATTGAAGGGAATTATAGAGAAAGGAGTGTACAAAAGCCTTGCCGGGAGTAAGCAATTCGAGGAAATTGTGCGCAAGCAAGGAATGCACCGGAAGAATCAAGGTGTTGGTTTTGAACGAAAGTTCAATGCCAATGGAGTTGAATGGGAAGAAGATCAATACCCCAAGACAAAGTTTGTCCCTCAACAAGAGAAGTATACTTCTTTCAAGGGGACACAAGCTCAAGATGATCTTCCACCACAAGACTACGAGCAAAAAGGCAAGGACAAGCTTCAAGAGGAAATTGATGCATTTGAAGAAGCTCCTAACACCTTAGTCAAGTGGATTCCCAAGACTTCTTCAAGTTCCACTTCATCAAGTACGACTACAACTCCAAGGATTCCCATCAAGATGATGTGGATCCAAAAGAAGAAGAACTAGAGAGTTCTTGAGGGTGACTCCGCCAACATACTTCACTCTTATCATTTTGGCAAGAACAAGGGCAATCAACTTCCACATCTTGCACTAGTTCAAGGAGTCACAAACCCTCTTGTTGGTAAGACAAGGGACAAGGTAACCTAAAAGTTTTCATGGACATCATATTTTGTGTGCATCACTCTATGTCTATGGATATCCTTGTTTGTTCCTTGTGGGACTAACCCATGTAGGTATTGAAAGTGCAATTCACTCAAATGGATAGCTCCAAGAGATCTACTCAACATTGAGCATCCACATCTTCAATATCAACATGAAGTCATCATCGACAAAACCCAAGGTTAGTTCATCCCTCTTAGGGGGGATATCACATCTAGGGGGAGCTTTACTCTAAGACTTGAGCTAAAGCAACTCTAAAGATGTGAACAAAACAATGCTTTATTTAAAAGTGGTAACCCCACTTGAGCTTAAATGATGAGTATGACCTACGATCAAGTGTTCTCACTTGACTCCTAAGTCAATATACTCATATATAGATGACCTAGTCATCGCAAATTGCTTGATAGATGCTAGAATTGGTTGTGCATGCCTTGCCACATATTTCATTTGCCATCTTATTGTGTGAGCATGCTGATTGCATATTTTACTCATTCGAGGACATCCACTTGTTGCTTTGATTGTTCGGTTTTATTTCTTTTTGCCAAGTGGATGGACAAGAATGCCTAAGAACCTCCTCTAGCTATCTATGCTTTTCTCGTCTCAAACTCTATTCATGCTGCATCACAAAATTTGATCAAGTCAGATTCGAACCACTCTGTGTGAGGAGCGCTCGGAGTCCCCAATTCGTCATAGACTTAAACTTCCAAAACCTCTTTATGATTCTCGGTCTGACCGATACTCCACTTTCGGTCCTACCGAGATCATTTAGTTGATCTAGGTTTTCGATCTCGGTGCAACCGATTTGAACCTTTCGGTCTCACCGAGTTTCAGTAACTGCACGCAGTTATGAATCTCGGTGCCACCGAGTTGTTCAACTCGGTCACACCGACAGGGTCGGGCTATATATAGTCACGGGCAAAATTTGGAAATTTCTCTGAACCCCTCCGCCCGCGTGATAGACTGCTCTGCCCTCGAGGTCTCCGGATCGTCTTCTCGCCGCCAGCAGCCTCCAGTCACTGGTCTCCGTCGCCGTCAACGGGATTTCTGCCCCGCCGTTGCCGCCGTAGCAAGTCCCCGCCGAACTAGGGTATGGACTTGATCTTTGTCCTATTCCTCAATCTGATTCCTAGCACATTGTGATCACATTGTTTCTGGCCACGTTTGATAAACTTCTATCCAGTCAAAACGCTCATAGATTAGGTTTGATTCGAAAATTCTAGGTTTAGGGTTCCGCCGAAACCATCTCAGACCCACCAAGTTGAAAAACTCGGTCCCACCGATTTGGCTTATGCCATTGCACAAGTAAAACTCGGTCTGACCGAGAATTACTTATCGGTGTGACCGATTTTTGAACTCAGTGAAACCCTAGCAGTCTCGGTGCCACCGAACTGTGACTCGGTCCTACCGAGTTCACTAGTTTAGGTTCCAAAACTGCTTCGGTATCACCGAGTTTGAAAATCGGTAGATCCGAGATGATTTCAGTGGGAAACTAAAACTAAGTTTTTGAATCATTCTTTTTGCAAAAATCTCTGCATTTTGTGATGCTCATCCACTCTATCTCCTCTATAATCTATTCACAGGGTCAGCAGTCAGTTTGCAACATGTCAGACCAGAGTGACAGCCAAAACTTGTCAGAGCAGCAAGTGCAGTTGAGTGAGGGCACTAGCCCCTCAAGTTCCCCAGATGATGGCAGCAGGAGCACACCCAGCAACCTGCCTAAAGCTGCCACGAGACAAAGGAAGAAGAAAATCTCAGATTCTGAAGATGAGGACTATGTGGCAGAGGAAGAGGCCACTTCCAAGAGAGTTGAGCCAGCTCAAGGCTCAAAGCCAGGCCTGAAAATCAATAGGCCAGCAGGCAGGCAGCCCATGTCAAAGGCTAGAGTCTCAACTGAGAAGCCTGCTCCCATTGAGCCCGTTGCAGCTGAGGGCAAGAAAAGGAAAGAGAGAGTGAAGAAGACTGTGGCTAGAGTGCTTGGGAAGGCCTCCATCATGGTAGAAGAGGAGGAGGAAGAAGAGGCAGCTGCACCAGCGCCCAAGGCAGCCAAACTTATGGGAGATGCCATAAGGTCAGGGGGAGCTGCATCCAAGCCCAAGGAAGCACCTAAAGCTGCATCTAAGCCTAAGAGTGCACCAAAGAGAAACACAAGAAGCATCCCAGCCACTGAGAAGAACAAGGCCCTAGTGCCTGAGACTGTTGCAGAGGAAGAGGAAGAGAGTGTCCTTCGGAAGCTCAAGCCCAAGATCCCAGACCACAACGATGCTCATCCTGCGGCTGAGGATATGTAGCTCAGGAGAGACTTAGGGCTCAGGAAATGGAGAGAAGCAGATCCATATGCTTCTAGGAGAAGGACTGCAGTGGACTATAGATTTCATACCAAGGAGCAGCAAGATTTCTATGAGACAGTGCTACTTGACAAGAAGCCAATCGAATGTGACATGAGATGGGTCGACTGGACCTATATCAAGGACAATGAAGAGTACTACCCAGGAGTTCAGGACAGCTTCAAGGCGTGTGGAGTAGAGGACTTTGTTGGGCAGAAGCTCACAAAGTGGAACGAGGAACTCATCATGCAGTTCTACTCCACAGCTCACTTTTATCCAGATGGGAGGATTACATGGATGTCTGAGGGTACGAGGTACCACTCTACTGTTGAGGAATGGGCGAAGCTGATCAATGCCCCAGAGGAGCAAGCAGATGACTTGGACATTTATGCCAAGAAAAAGATGGACCACAACTCCATGTCCAACATGTACAAGGAGATTCCGAATGAAGCACTTGACACGTTCAAGTTTGGCTCAGTGCATTATCTGCTCTCAGGATTGCCTACGATCAACTGGATCCTTAGGCACACCCTTCTGCCCAAGTCTGGAGATCACAAGATGATCAGAGGTCACGCGATCAATTTGCTTCATGTTTTTAACGTGCCTCAAAAATTCAAAGTTATGAGCCTTATAGTGGAAACAATCAAAAGGACTGCGGCAGATCAGAAGAGGAGCTGTGGATATGCCCCTCAGATTCAGGAGCTCATCAACTCCAAGATGGGCACGGGCGTATATTTGTTGGATAAGGAACACCTGCCCATCCGTCCAGATTTTGAGAACAATGAAGTTGTGATGACAGAGAATGAACCATCATCTGCCCATGCACAAGCTCAGAAGGAGAAGGCGAAGAAGGAGAAAGCTGCCAGGATGCCTACTCAAGCGGAGGCATCTGACTATTTCTTGAAGACCAAACAAGAGCAGCTTAGTTACTTGATTGCGTCCACCCTGCGGATTGAGCAGAGTATAGCCACCCTGACTCAGAACCAGGCGAGTTTAGAGAGGATCATGGAACAGAGGTTCTATGACTTGGACATCAAGGTAACAGAAGTTCAGTCTGTAGTGGAGCAGCTCTAGGAGGACATGAATGAGAGGAGAGGCAGGACCACGACTCATGCATTTGCGAGGGTGCCACGAGGTCCAAGGTTGTCTGCACTGCCAGTTGTTGACACCAGAGCTACAACGTCTGCACCAGCCACAGCCTCAGTTCCACCAGCTCCAGCATCCACTTCAGCTTCCACTCCGACCACGTCTACCGAAGGCTTCGTCCTTGGAGTGATCCGGACTCCACCACCACCTGAAGATCAAGCCCGAGCGTCGATCTAGTGCTATGCATTTTCTAGGAACTTTTTGGTAACTTGTTTCCAAAGGGGGAGAAGATGTATAGATCATAGGCTTCGAGAGAGAGAGAGTGTTTCTTTTCTCTCTTGCTTTATTTGGTGGTTTTTCGAACTTTGTTTGCTTGGGTGTGAGATACTACGTCCTTATGTTTGTGAGACATCGATGATCATGTGTTTGATCATAAGATACACTTAATGTTTGCTTGATGCTTGCTTAAATATTATCATTCTATCTATCGTTTGTGATCATTCACTATTCTTGGTGATGAGTGCATGTATTTCAATCTTATCATTTTGAGCGCTCCACCAAGATGTATGTGACATGGAAGAGTAAACCATGACTCTAATTCCTTGTGCATTTGCAGTCCAAAGCAAATTTTAAATATGCACAAATTTAGGGGGAGCTCTTACTTATCACATACTTCTCAAAGCGACGATATATTTCATGCTTATTATCATTTGTCGAAGCTTTGATCTATATGTTGTCATCAATTACCAAAAAGGGGGAGATTGAAAGTGCAACTATCCCTAGGTGGTTTTGGTAATTCATAACAACATATAGCTCATTGAGCTAATACTATTCCAAGATAATTATTTCAGGAAATCTCAATGATTGGCATGGCATGGATGTGAAAGTGGAACCCTCAAAATGCTAAGGACAATGGATTGGCTCAAGCTCAAAAGCTCAAGACTCTTCATTTTATATTTTAGTGATCCAAGATCACATTGAGTCCATAGGAAAAGCCAATACTATTAAGGAGGGATGAGGTGTTGCTTAATGAGCCTCTTGCTTCATGTGCTTAGTGATATGCTCCAAAACCCTCAGCTCCTTTCCCATATCCACATATGACCTAAACCCTAAGCCAAACTCGGTCCTACCGATTCTTCCTATCCGGCGTCACCGAGTTTCACTTGTCATTAGCCACTGCCAAACCCTAGCAATTCAGTTCTACCGATAAGGATCTCGGTCCCACCGAGATGGGGTTGCAAACTCTCTTTTTCCCTTTCGTAACTTTTCGGTCCCACCGAAAGAGCGAATCGGTCCCACCGAGATTGCAATGTAAACTCAATGTTTCCCCTTTGTAACTTTTCGGTATCACCGAGTTCCATTCGGTCTCACCGAAAGAGCAAATCGGTCCCACCGAGTTTGCCTGGCCAACTCTCTGGTTAGCTAATTACCAAATTCGGTCTCACCGAGTTTGTGTAATCGGTCTCACCGAGATTACGTTATGCCCAAACCCTAACCGAATCGGTCCTACCGAGTTGCATGTCAGTCCCACCAAAATTCCTAACGGTCACTAGGTTTACTATTTCTGTCAGACCGAGTTTATTGATTCGGTCCCACCGAGATTGGAAAACTGTGTAACGGTTGGATTTTGTGTGGAGGCTATATATACCCCTCCACCTTTTTCTCATTGAGTGAGAGCCATCAGAACACACACATCATTCCAACTCATATGTTCTGAGAGAGAACCACCTACTCATGTGTTGAGACCAAGACATTCCATTCCTACCATATGAATCTTGATCTCTAGCCTTCCCAAGTTGCTTTCCACTCAAATCTTCTTTCCACCAAATCCAAATCCTATGAGAGAGAGTTGAGTGTTGGGGAGACTATCATTTGAAGCACAAGAGCAAGGAGTTCATTACCTACACACCATTTGTTAGTTCTTGGAGAGTGGTGTCTCCTAGATTGGCTAGGTGTCACTTGGGAGCCTCCGACAAGATTGTGGAGTTGAACCAAGGAGTTTGTAAGGGCAAGGAGATCGCCTACTTCGTGAAGATCTACCGCTAGTGAGGCAAGTCCTTCGTGGGCGATGGCCATGGTGGGATAGACAAGGTTGCTTCTTCGTGGACCCTTTATGGGTGGTTGCTTCTTCGTGGACCCTTCGTGGGTGGAGCCCTTCGTGGACTCGCACAACCGTTGCCCTTGGGTGGAGCCCTCTATGGACTCGCGCAACCGTTACCCTTCGTGGGTTGAAGTCTCCATCAACGTGGATGTAGGATAGCACCACCTATCCGAACCACGGGAAAAACATCCGTGTCTCCAATAGCGTTTGAATTCTCCAAACCCTTCCCTTTATATTCTTGCAAGTTGCATGCTTTACTTTCCGCTGCCCATAAACTCTTTGCATGCTTGCTTGAATTGTGTGATGATTGCTTGACTTGTCCTAAAATAGCTAAAATCTGCCAAGAACTAAAATTGGGAAAAGGTTAAGTTTTTATTTGGTCAAGTAGTCTAATCACCCCCCTCTAGACATACTTTCGATCGTACAGTGCAGCCTGCCCCGATGTCTTGAAAGGTTCTGGGCCTGCGTTAGCCTACCCGTGGCCCATTACTCCGATAGTAGTTCCCGAAGCTGGTGAGGCACCGAGGGCGATATGTCGAGGAGCCTCAACAGTTTCTTCTTTCAGGCGGTTGGATCTGGGCCTCGCTAGCTGTCTTCTGTCAAGCCGACTAGTTGGAGCCGGGCTTGCTTAAGGCCGACTTGCCCCTAAAAAGTTTGAACATCGCGGCGGAGTCCAGGCGGCGTGCCTGATAAGCCTCCGGGTTGCCGCCCGTTGTGGACCTGTCGCGAGGCGCCACGTGGCTGAGCAAGTCTGCCAACCCACGTGCGCGACGGGACAGGCCTACAGGCGGGGCCCGCCACTATCGCGCCTCGGCATGTGAACAGATCCGTTGTGGCTGTGCGGACGGTTGGGGTTCCCGCGCGGTTATTGCATGCAGTAACTTTGTGTGGTAAATCGTGGGGGTCGTCGGGTCCTGGGCGCAGTTAATCCCACGACTGCCCCCTCGGCTTCTCAGCCCACGAGCCTACAAGTAGGCGGGGGGAGGGGGGCGGCGAAGCACGTGCGCCCATCCTCCCCACTCCCTTTCGCGGATGGTTGGGGTTCCTGCGCGGTTATTGCATGCAGTAACTTTGTGTGGTAAATCGTGGGGGTCGTCGGGTCCTGGGTGCAGTTAATCCCACGACTGCCCCCTCGGCTTCTCAGCCCACGAGCCTACAAGTAGGCGGGGGGAGGGGGCGGCGAAGCACGTGCGCCCATCCTCCCCACTCCCTTTCACTCCTTCTTGTTTCTCCTTCCTCTCGCGGCTGCTGCTCCGAACCACGCCGCGCCCGCAGCGATGAGCTCTTCCTCCGCCGCCGCGCCTCCTGCTGTGCGCTCCGGAGTGTGGGACGGCTCCGAGGTTGATGACGACGACGTTGAGATCCTCCGCAAGACACGGCGGCTGCCCAGTAGGGGCTTAGTGCGGGTCCGCCTCGCGCCGGAGGGGGAAATATCGCTGGCGCCGGAGGAGGGCGAGCGGGTCATATTCCGCTCGCACCTTATGTGCGGCCTAGGGCTGCCGGCGAGCGGCTTCTTCCGCTCCTTCTTGGAGTTCCACGGGCTCCAGCCGCACCACCTTACTCCGAACACGGTGGTGCTGCTGGTTGCCTTCGCCACCTTATGCGAAGGTTTCCTCGACGTTCTCCCCACCATCGAGCTCTGGGGGAGTTCTTCCAGTCCAAGCTCGGCACACACGTAGCCGGTGTGCCGGCCCAGTGCAGTGCAGTGCGTTTATCGCGATGCGGAGATCAGTGTCCGACAATCTGTTTCCCACCATCGCACTGATTAAGTCGGTGAAGATGTGGTAGCGGTCCTATTTTTATGTGAAGAACGTCACCCCAGAAGGCGACCGGGTCAACCTGCCGGCTTACGAAGCCGGCGCGCCGGCTGGAAGGCTCCCCAGCTGGTCACACCGAGCCAGGACGTTGTCTCCTGCTGGTGCCGCCACCGTCGCGCGACTCCGAGTGCTGATGCAGTCAGAGGGCTTGACCGGGGCCGACTTGCTGGCCGCCTTCGTGGCGCGCCGAGTCCTCCCACTCCAAGGCCGACCTCACCTGATCTGCCAGATGAGCGGTCATCGGGAACCGAGTCGGATGTGCTCCAAGGACATGCCCCATGCGGAGGTGGCGGACACGGTGAACTACATCGTGAACTGCGGTCTCTCGGTGGATTGGCGGTTCGGCAAGGAGCCGTACTCATGCGCCAACCCCCCTCCTATTGTAAGTTGTGTTCCTTCTTCTTCTTCTGCTTCTTTTGTTGCCGAGTCCGACTTGTCCAGTCTGACCATTTTTGTTTTGAATCAGAACCCTCTCGTCCCTCCTTCGGCCGACACCACGGGGCCGGCTCGTCAGTTTGTCCCCGATCGAGCAGAGAGCGATGTCGACGATCCTGACTTGGGGGCGGCGGCCATGGAGGCCGACGCCGAGGGAGGAGGAGGAGAAGCAGGCGGCTCCAGGCCTACGGCCACTTTCGCCGACTGGCCTGACGACGATGCCGAGGGAGAAGTCGCCCCGCGTCACCAGCCAAAGGCTGGCCAGCCAAGCGCGAGTTTCTCCACCGCCTTGGACGCTCAAGGCGGCGCGAAGAAGCGCCGGGCCGGGCTGAGTACGCTTGGTGGCCGGTCGAAGAAATTTAAGGGAGGAGCCGCCGCGACCAAGCGGGAAGAGGCGGCTGCGAAGGCCAACCGCTTCCGCAAGGAAGTGAAGAAGCCGCCGCTGGTCTCTGCGTAAGCGCCTCCGTCCCTTATCTTTATTTTCTCTTTGTTGATCTTGTCTGAGTCTTTCATATGCTTCCCTCACTTCAGGGCTCCCCTCACTCTTGAGAGGGTTGCCGCCGCCTCCGTTATGGGGTCGGCGGAGACGTCTGCCACTACTCGGCGGATTGACCCCGCCGCCGACCTCCGGGAAGCGACGGAGCGGAACGCGCAGGAGAAGCGCGAGGAGGAAAAGGCCGCCCGCCTGGAGAAAGCGGAGGCCGAGAAGGTGGAGGCCTCCGCCCTGAAAAAGCTAGAGGAGGCTGAGGCCACCGTCGCGACAAGGCGGCAGGCTAAGGAAGTTGCGCACCGGCGGTCGGCGGTGTTCGTCACCCCTCTGAACTCTGCGCCGCCGCCCCCGGAGTTCATGGGGCAATCAGGGGAAGCCGGCGGCGAGTTCCCGATCGTGGAGAGAGGCGGCGGTGACGCCTCCATGCCGGACGCGGTCGTGCCGCCACCGCTGCCCCCGCCGCCGTCTAGGAGCGCGCAAGGCAAACAGCCGGCGGACCCACCCTTGCCGCCGACTAAAGACGAGGCCGTGGAAAGGCTACTCCTTCAAGTCGGCTCACCAACGCGCCGTCGTCTTGAGAAGGCGACTTCGGCGCCACACCCCCTGGAGAACGGCACCGCAAGCTCGACGCTCCCAGACGCCGAAGCGACGAGCGCCGCTCCCATTGGGTGGGTGCGAGGAGGTGGCACGGGCCCGCTGAACCAAGCGCTTCTGGATGTCCAGACAAAGCTGCGAGCTGAGAGCAATGCTATCCAAAACTGCACCAAGGCGCACCTGGTGTCGCGGGCAGCCATCCGGGTATGCTTTCTCCTTTGTCTCTGTTTTTCTTGTTCCTCTCTATGGGGGCGCGCCAGCGCACCCACTGGGTGTAGTCCCTGAGTTTCGGGCCGGCTGCTGAGCAGGCGGCCTGGAACTCCAATTGGTGAGTTCCGGGTACTAACTTTTGTCTGAAATACTTGTCGTAGGACTATCACAACCTCCGTGTCACCGCCTTCAACCGCAACGTTGAAGAGCTGGGCAAGCGGACCGCCGACTTGTCGGAGAGCCGGAGTGAGTCCTTTTTCTTCTTTGCGGGGGCGCGCTGGCGCACCCGCGGGCTGTAGTCCCCGAGATTCGGGCCGACTGCTGAGCAGTCAGGCCGGATCTCCCCGGCGACCTTCTTTGTTGATGACTTAACGCCTTCTTCTTCTTTCTCTTTAGAGGCCAACGCCACTCTTCAACAGCAGCTGAGCGAAGCCAACACCGCGTTGCGCACCAAGGGGGAGGAGTGCAGCAAGCTCGCCGCAGAGCGTGATCTGCTGGCCACACAATTGGCAGAGCAGAAGGAGCTGCTTAAGAAGACGCAGAAGGAGGCAGAAGAGGCGGAGGCCGCCCTCTTGGCCGAGTTTGCGAGCGAGCGCTCCTCCTGGACTGACAGGGAGGCAATGCTGGCCTCTGGCTTCCACGAGATCAAGGACCTCGTCGACGGTGAGCTTCTTTGCTTTTCTTCTTCGAGCCGCCGACTATAGGTCGAGCCGACTCATGGTTTTTTGACTTGTTCTTCATTCTTTTTGTCTTGGCAGAATTCTTCCCCGGCCACTCGCAGGCCGCCATTCAAGCTATCGAGGCTGACCGCAAGGAGCGGAGGGCAGATGGCGCGAAGATCACCGCCGACGCCCCCAGACCCTTGACGAGCATATTCTGAGCATTGGGGCTCATCTGCGGCCGGCCCACCGGATGCTGTGCCGGCTTCAACGTGTCGGCGCCCACGCGATCGCCTCCCTGTGGCCAGACGTGCAGGCTCCGCGCACCCCCAGTCGGACTGCCGACTGGCTGCAGGTCGCGGCTGGCCGTCTTGAGTCCTGGAAGGGTTCCTCGGCCTGGGCTGGAGCGTGCCGAGCCTTGGAATTTGTCAGGGCATGGTATCCAGGGCTGGACCTAGACCGGCTGGCCACACTCCGGTCAGAGGCCCAGCCGGAGTTGGTAGCCGCGGAAGACGCCCTTGTCAAGCGCGCCGCAGTGATTGTCGAGTACACCGATACCAGCATTTTTGTCCCCGAGCAGGCTGAAGACGGCGGGGAGGTACCGCCGGAGTGGTTTGGGATGAACCCAGACTACGGCGAGGACTCGGCGGAGGTGAGCGGCTCCAGCGTCGAGGAGGAAGACAAGGAGGAGGACAGAAGCGAGACGGAGGCACCGAAAGACGGAGCGGACGGCCAGCCTCAGCTCGACCGCGCCTCCAGCAACGAGCCATGCCCACCCGAGCCGACTACCGCCGGAGGTGATCAAGCCGAGACCGCCCAGCCGGCCGCCCCAACTTCCAACACCGCCGTCTCCTCCGATCCTCTGAACCCGTCTGCCGCCTCCTAGGCTGCCGCCTTATCTTTGTTTTATCTGTTTTAATAGTCTTTGAAGAACTTGTTAATTCGCACAATTCCACCCGCAGGGTGTATTTTGAAATTCTGCTCGAAGATTCAGCCAAGGGCCTTTGTTATGTAAATATTCATCCGAGTTCTATATTTTCTTGCTCATTGCTCTTTTGGCTTTTTCCTTTGCCGCCTTCCCCCAGTTGTCATCTTTGTCAGTCGAACAGCGGCTCTGCGGACTGCCGCTGGATCAAATTCTTGGTCACTTTGGGAAGGCAGGTACTTAGCCGTTTTAGAGTTGTTTAGCAAGTCGGATAGAAGGCGGCAAGCCGACTGTTCAAGAGTCGGTTTGCGAAAAAAGGCTGGAAGCCGGCTTTAAGCTATGTTTATGCTTTGAGTCCTTAGCCATTTTTCATGTGGACGCCCATTCTTCCTTACTCCTGCCCACCAGACAGTCACTCTGCGAGCTGCGGCTTCTGACAGGAGACGGCTTAGGCGCCACACACTACTTGTCCGGCTGCAGGAAGCATTTCATAGCGCAGGGCGGCAAGTCCCCGGGCCGACTAGTCAAACCCGGTGCCAAGCGGCATAACAAAGAGTAATATACTCGAAGGCACAATTCTTATCATATAGATAAAAGAGGGCAGTCCCCGAGCTCTTCTCGGGGGGGGGGGCGAAGTCTTGGTACTTTTAATACAAAGGGTAGCATGGTACATACTGCGTTTAACTGTAAAATTTTCGGAGGAGGTTTGCATTCCATGGCCGCTCTGTCTCTTTGCCGGAGTCGTCCCTCTTGCGTGCTCGGGGCTTCTGAGCGTCGATCAGGTAGTAGGAGTCGTTGCCCAGCACTTTGCTGATGATGAAGGGGCCTTCCCAAGGCGCCGACAGCTTGTGCTGGCTGGCTGTTCGCTGGATCAGTCGGAGCACAAGGTCGCTCTCTTGGAAAGATCTCAGCCTGACCTTCCTGTTGTAGTATCTGCGCAGGCTTTGCTGGTAGATGCTGGACCGGCTGAGTGCCAACAGCCGGCCCTCTTCCAGCAGATCGACGCCGTCTTGACGTGCTTCTTCTGCTTCTTCCTCGGTGTACATGGTGACTCGCGGGGAATCAAACTCTATGTCCATCGGGATGACGGCTTCAGCACCGTAGACGAGGAAGAAAGGCGTGAAGCTGGTTGACTTGTTTGGAGTCGTGCGTAGACTCTAGAGGACGGCTGGCAATTCATCGAGCCAGCAGCCAGCCGAGCGCTCCAGAGGCTCGACCAGTCCGGGCTTGATGCCGGACAGGATGCGGCCATTTGCTTGCTCCACCTGGCCATTTGATTGTGGATGGGCGACGGACACTAGGTCCAGTCGGATGCCCCGTGTCGCGCAGAAACGGGCCAAGGCGCCTTTGGCAAAATTCGTGCCGTTGTCGGTGATGATGCTGTGCGGTACACCGTACCGAATTGTGATGTCAGAGATGAAAGTCACGGCAGTCGGACCATTCAGTTTCTTGATTGGCTCCGCTTCTATCCACTTGGTGAACTTGTCCACCACGACAAGTAAGTGAGTTAAGCCACCTCGTGCCGTCTTGAATGGTCCCACCGTGTCCAGGCCCCAAACTGCGAAGGGCCAGGCAATGGGGATGGTCTTGAGTGCAGAAGCCGCCTGATGCGGCTTGGAGCGGAACTTCTGGCACCCTTTGCATTTTTGGACCAATTCCTTGGCCTCTTCTAAGGCCGTTGGCCAAAAGAAACCGTGTCGGAAGGCTTTGGAGACGAGTGCTCTTGAAGCCGCATGGTGGCCGCACTCGCCTTGATGGATGTCTTTGAGAATTGCTTGGCCTTGCTCTGGCTCTACGCAGCGCTGGTAGACACCAGTGACGCTGCGCCTGACCAGCTCTCTGTTGACTATGGTGTAGGCTTCCGCTCGGCGTTGTACTTACCGAGCTAAGGTCTCATCAGTCGGCAGCTCTTTGCTCACCAGGTATTTGAGGATGGGCTGGGCCCATGAGGGTGCTGCTATTTCTTCGACTGCCAGAACTGCGACTTGGACGAGGGCGGCTGGGCTGGGAGGCGGTGGGCTGGAGTCAACAACCTCTTGCTGGATTAATGAAGTCCTCGGGCCGACTGGTGCAGCCCTCGGGCCGAGTTATGGAGTCCTCGGGCTGGCCGCCGCAGTCCCCGGGCCGGGTTCTGCAGTCCCTGGGCCGGCTTCGACTGTGGCGGCTTTGGAGCCATCTGCCAAAATCCTCGTACCGTCTGCCGTAGCTCTGGAGTCGGATCCGACTTCTTCAGGAGGAGCCGGCACAAAGATGGAGTCAGATTCTGGTGAAGGCTTGACAGACGGCTTGAGGAGGCGTTGAAGGGCGACGCCGGATGGTATTGCTTGGCGGGTAGAGCCGATTCGTGCCCGGGCGTCTACTTGGTCGTTGTCGTTTCTTGGCACATGGAGGAACTCGCACCCCTCGAAATATCCACTGATTTGCTGCACGAGGAAACGGTAACTCGCCATGTTTGCATCTTTGGCGTCCCAGTCACTAGACGACTGCTGGACCACTAAGTCGGAGTCGCCATAACACAGGATCCGGCGAATGCCAAGTTCTTTAGCAAGCCGGAGCCCGTGAATGAGCGCCTCGTATTTGGCGACGTTGTTGGAGGCGGCAAATTGGATTTGCAGTGCGTATTTGAGCTTGTCGCCTTTAGGAGAAGTGAGGACAACGCCGGCTCCCAAGCCAGTGCGCATCTTGGAGCCGTCGAAATGCATCCGCCAATGGGTGGAGTCGGGCGCTGGTGGTAGGTACTGGGTCTCGGCCTACTCGACGAGGAAGTCGGCCAGTGCTTGTGACTTGATGGCGGTGCGGGGCTGGTAGTAGATGGTGTAGGGAGCCAACTCTATGGCCCATTTGGCCACTCGGCCAGAAGCATCTCGTCTTCCGATGATCTCGGCAAGTGGGGCCGTGCAGACCACAGTGATTGGATGCTCTTGAAAGTAAGGCTTCAATTTCTTGGCGGCAAAGTGCACGCCATAGCACATCTTATGGTAGTGGGGGTAGTTCTGGTTGGAGGTCGACAGCACTTCACTCAGGTAATATACCGGTCTCTGGACAGGTAGTGCCTTGCCTTCCTCCTTGTGTTCCACTACAATGACTGTGCTGACTACCCGGCTGGTGGCGGCGATGTATAGGAGCATTGGCTCCTTAGGAGTCGGAGCTGCCAGAACGGGTGGAGTAGTCAACATCTTCTTCAACTAGAGAAAAGCTTCGTCCGCCTTGTGGTTCCACTCGAAAAAAGTGGTCTTCTTCATGAGCTGATATAAGGGGAGAGCTTTTTCGCCCAGCCGACTGATGAATCGGCTGATGGACGCCAAGCAGCCAGTGCATTTTTACACGTCCAGCAGTCGGCTGGGTACCTCCATCCTCTCAATGGCCTTGATCTTTAACGGGTTGCACTCTATGCCGCGTTCAGAGACCAGGAAGCCAAGGAGTTGGCCGGCTGGTACTCCGAAGACGCACTTCTTAGGGTTGAGCTTGATCTGGAATCGGCGCAGGTTCTCAAAGGTCTCCTTGAGGTATTCCAGCAGTGTTCCACGCTTCTCCGTCTTCACCACCACATCGTCCACATAGACGTGGGCGTTTTTGCCGAGTTGCTTGAGGAGGCACTTCTGCATGCAACGCTGAAAGGTGGCGCCGGCATTCCTCAAGCCGAACATCATGGTTAGGTAGCAGAAGGCTCCAAATGGTGTGATGAAGGCGGTCTTAAGTCTGTCAGCCGGGTTCAGCTTGACCTGGTGATATCCTGAATATGCATCCAAGAAGCTCAACAGCTCGCATCCGGCTATGGAGTATCACCTGATCAATTCTTGGCAAAGCAAACGGGTCCTTGGGGCAAGCCTTGTTGAGGCTTGTGTATTCAATACACATTCGCCACTGCTTGTTCTTCTTCAGTACCAGGACCGGGTTGGCTAGCCACTCTGGAAAGAATACTTCCATAATGAAGCCGACTGCTAGGAGTCGGATTATCTCTTTCCCGACAACTCTTCTCTTTTCTTCTGATAGGCGGCGCAAGGGCTGCCTGACTGGCTTTGCATCAGATCAGACATGTAACTTGTGCTCGGTGAATTCCGTCGGTACACCTGGCATGTATTTGGGGGACCATGCGAAGATGTCCCGATTCTCATGGAGGAAATCGACGAGCTCGCCTTCCTATTTGCTGTCAAGGTTCGCGCACACGACAGCGTACCTCTCTGGGTGCTCCGAATCCAAGGGTATCTTCTTTGTCTCTTTGGACGTCTTGAACGAACCCACAGCCTCCGACTCCTTGGGGTTAGGCGACACCTCTAGCTGCTTGCCGGCCATCGCCACAACCTGGTCAAGGAGCCTCTTCTCGGCCGCGATCACCAGGGACTCGGCCAACCTACTACTTTCACCCGCACAAGCAGACGACTTCCGGTAGTCGCCGGCTATGGTCAGAATCCCCTTGGAACTAGGCATCTTCATCTTGAGGTAGGCATAGTGGGGGACCGCCATGAACTTGGCCAGGGTGGGTCGGCCAAGTAATGCATGGTATGGGCTCTCGAAATCCACCACCTCAAACCAAACTGACTCTCGGCGGAAGTGATCTTTGTCTCCAAAGAGGACGTCAATCAGGATCTTGCCGATTGGTGAGAAGGAAAGTCCAGGAACAATGCCGTGGAATACCGTCCGGCTGTTCTGAAGCTGTCTTTGCTTGATTCCTAACTTCTCCATGGTGTCCTTGTACAGGATGTTGATGCTGCTTCCTCTGTCTATTAGAACTCGTGAGAAACGAGCAGCTCGTCTATCTATGGTAAAGGTGGCATCCAAGACTAAGGCATAGGAGTCCGGACTCGGCATCACCTCTGGGTGATCAGCTCTGCTCCAGCCGATAGGCTTCTCGGACCAGTGCATGAATTCTGGTGTCTCTGATGCTACTGCATTCACCTCTTGCTGCTCCAGCCGCCTGCTGCGTCGATCATCAACCACGCTGGTAAATACCACGTAGGCTCCGTGCTCTTCGGGGTACTCGTCTTGTACTGCACCGACTGGCCTGACAGCCGGCTGCTGGGGCGGAGGCTGCTGCCCAGCAGGCGGGGGAGCCAGGAGGCCGTCTCCTTTGGTGATCCTGGTGAGCCAGTGGCACTTCCGGGTGGTGTGATTCGACGGCTTCACGCCGCTATGGAACTTGCAAGGACCATCCAGAGTCTGCTCGTATGAGAAAGCCGGCAACCAGTTGGGCTTGCCGTCTTTCTGTCGCTTGGGTGGAGGCTTCCCATCCGGCTGCTGGTCTTCAACTGTCGCCACCTGCCGGCTGCTGGAAGCCGGCTGCGGGGCCTTGCGCTTGTGGTTGCTTGGCTGCAGTCGCCGACTGGCATATCCAGCCAGAGTTCTAGGAGCCTGAGGGGCCACTTTGCCAGTAGCACTAACTTGAATCTCCACCTTCATGGAGGAGTCGGCCGTGGCATACTTGTCTGCTATGATCAGCAGCTCGTCGAGGGTTTCTAGCTCATCGCAAAGGAGCTTGTGCTTGAGGAGTGTGCCTTCTCTGCACCCAGCAATGAAGTACTCGATAGCCTGCACCTCGTGCACGCCCTCACAAGAGTTTCGGAGCTCGGCCCAATGCGTGAGGTAGTCACGAGTCGACTCGTTGGGGCCTTGCACGCACAAGGAAAGCTGGCGAGGTTTGGGAGGACACTTATACATGCTTGTGAAGTTGCGGACGAATGCATCGGTGAAGTCGACTCAGCTGTTGATGCTGCGGGGCTTCAAGCTGTTCAGCCATGTCTGGGCCGTGCCCTGGAGCATGAGCGGAAAGTATTTTACGGCAACACACTTGTTGCCGTTCGCTATGTTGACGGCCGTGGAGTAGTCAACCAGCCAGTCCTTCGGCTTCACGGAGCCGGTGTACTTGGGCGTGTCTCTTGGCAGCGTGAACCCTTTGGGAAAGGGCTCGTCCCGAATGCGGGGCCCGAAACAAGGCGGACCCAACTCGTCTTCTTCTTCCAGCGCCAGGGATCGGTGAAGTCGGTCGATCCGGTGGCAGGCGTCGTTTTCTCCGACTCCCTCTCGGCGGCCAAGGTGGTCGCCGAGAGTCGGATGGTCAATAGGCGGCGGGGAGACTCGCCTTTCCTTGCGAGGAGGAGGAGGCGGACAGTCATCCCGTCGTTCCACTACTCTCGGGCGGCCGTCTTGGTCGCGCTCTATGGTAATGCGAGTCCGACTGCGTCTGACAGCCGGATCCTTGTCTTTCCTTCCTCGGGCGCCGCCAGTCGGCGTCCGAGACGTCGCGCCTTGGTCTCGGCATGGAGGTGGGTCATCGTTTTGTCGCTGCGGCGCCTCTGTGCGGCAGCCGGCCTCGTTCTGCGCGGCAGCCGTGTCGAGGAGCCGCCGGACTCGCTCCGCCATCAGGCGACTCTCTTCACCCTCGAAGTTGTCCAGCTCGTCCGCCGCTGCCTGGGCGGCTCGAATGTTCTCCACATGAGTGGCGTACACATGGTGATTTGCCCCGAATAGGTTGGCGATAGCCACGCCGCGCTGCTGGACCGCGCCTAGGCGGCTGGGCCCAGCCGGGGCTGGCGAGCCACCCACAGCGCGATCCATCTCACGCTGGTAGGCTTCTGACAAGCGTCTCACGCTAGCCAGCTTCTTCACGCCTTCGATGAGCTGAAGGCGGCGCGCCTCCAACGTCTCTGCATTAGTGTCTTCCGGAATGGGCGCGGTCAGGTCTTGCAATGTCGCGCCAAGTTGGTCATGCGCTCCTCCGCCGGGAGGCTCGTCATGACCGATGGCGAGCACCTCTGTGACGGTGCTTTCGTTGCTCTCCGCGCGAGGGAGCGGCTCATCTTAGACCACCACGTTGGTGGGGAACGCGTCAAGCGACGCAGTGTCGGAGTCGACCAGCATCGGGTCGGTGGAGCCTACAGACTCCAAGTCCACGGTAGGCTCGCCGGCGACGTGGAGTTGGTCAAGGAGGCCCGCGAGGAGGCTCTCGGGGCCGCCTGTGCCTGCATCGGATGCAGGCTCGTCGGAGAGGCAAACCTCACCGACAAGATCGGCAAGGCAGCTGGCTGCGCAGGCGATCTCAGCGCCGTGGAGCGCATCGGCGCAAACTCCGTCTGGCATGCCGGGTTGGCTGTGCTCGCCAGGGAGGAAAAGGGTTCCCGTCTAGAGTAGGTCTCCAGACGACGGTGCACCAGGCCCCACGGTGGGCGCCAAATGTCGAGGGTTGGGTGCGACATATGCCAAAGGATGGCTTATCATGGTGGGGGCGAGTAGAACGTCGCCGGTGCTTGGAGGGGACAAGGCGAAGGCATGCACGCCGGCGAATCTTACCCAGATTCGGGGCTCTCCGTGGAGATAATACCCCTACTGCTGCTCTGCGGGGTCTCCGCATGATCACTATGGCAAAGTGTGTACATAGTTTCTCCTTGAGCTGTTTCCTGGTGGCAGGAGAAGGCAAGGCTAGCTCTCTCCTTCCTATATGATCTGGTCTAGTGCTAATGGATTCCAACCCTTTGCATGGGTGCCCTGGGGGGTTTATATAGGCCTACCCCCAGGGGTACAATGGTAATCTGGCTGGACGCTGGCCCAGCCGTCAGTCTCTCTGGCCGCCGTCTTATCCGCCGACTCCTGGGGCTCGCCGATTGGTGGGCCCCGCCAACTGACTCGGTACGGAGCCGACAGGCCGCGTCCGCCATGGGCGGGTCTTGCCGGCTGTAGATTACTGTAGCCGTGCCTCTAATGACGCAGGCTTGGTCATGGGGTCGAGGCGACAGCTCCGCCGTCTGGCGGGCGATCACTGTGGCCACTCCGTGTCGCATCTGGTTAATGGCGCATAGGGCCTGTGGGAGGGGCCGGCCGACTCCTGGGGGCCGACTCCCAACTAGGCCAACTGGTGGCGCTCTCACCGTCTTCTGTATGCCCGCCGACTGGTGGGACCCGTCATTCCTGGGTCGTACCGGCAGGACGTCGTGGGCACAGGACTCCGCCCGCTGGGGCTGACGTCAGGGTCGGCATGGCAACAGTGACGCGCCGGGCGGAGATCTCCGCGGGTACGGCGTACTGTAGCCACGCTTGCCCTTGGAAAAGGGTGGGAGTGGACCTTACTGTGGCCACTCCCCGTCCCGTCCCTCTTTATGAGGGCATGGGGGTTGTTGGCGTCGCAGGCCGACTCCCCATGGCCGGCTTCTCTGGAAGTCGCCAGTCAGGAGTCGGCTCATCCTGGAGTCTTGAGGGGTGGGTAGTCGGCTGCCTCGCAGCCGACTCTGAGAAGGCGGCTCTTTGTCCTGGGGTCTTGAGGGGTGCAGCCTGCCCCGATGTCTTGAAAGGTTCTGGGCCTGGGTTAGCCTACCCGTGGCCCATTACTCCGACATAGAGTCATCCAGATCGGTGTCAAAGCTTGCATCGACGTTACTCTTTACGATGAACTCTTTGTCACCTCCATAACCGAGAAACATTTCCTTATTCCACTAAGGATATTTTTGACCGCTGTCCAGTGATCCACTCTTGGATCACTATTGTACCCTCTTGCCAAACTTATGGTAAGGTACACAATAGGTCTGGTACACAACATAACATACTTTATAGAACCTATGACCGAGGCATAGGGAATGACTTTTGATTCTCTTTCTATTTTCTGCCGTGATCGGGTTTTGAGTCTTTACTCAACTTCACACCTTGCAACACAGGCAAGAACTCCTTTGACTTTTCCATTTTGAACTACTTCAAAATCTTGTCAAGGTACTGTAACATCCCAAATTTCCAATTTGGAATGTTATCCATTAGATCATCATTGCATATCATATTTTATTGCATTTTGGTTTGATCCTAGAAATTCTGCACAACTCAAGGACCCATGGAGAGAGTTGGGGATTTCGTTATTTTCATATTTGAATTTTCTCAAATTTTGAAAAAAGGATCATTTGATTTTAATTATTTTCTCTTCAAATATTTCTTTTATGAAAATAAAAGAGAGGGGATAAAATGACTTCCCCAAAATAAAGAAATATTGGAGACTTAATATTAAAATCAAATAAGATTTTATTCGGAGTTTTTATCGCCATTTTATTTGAATTAGGAAAAATATGCGTATTTCAAAATTGCATTAGAGGCCCAAATAAATATTCACCTTGTCCGGCAGATTTTTAGAGGACGGGGAAAATTTATTTCAGGATTTTTGGAGTCCGTTCAGTATTTCTTTTATTCATTTTTCTGAGCGGAATTATTTTTTTTTGAAAGTTAACCGACCTAGCCGGGCCGTACCCGACTAGGACTCGCCCGGCCAGGGGCTTTAAAGCCCGCGCGCCCGAGCCTCGTAGACCATCAGCGCCAACCCGCCTCGCCTCGCCGCCCCGCTGCAAGTCATGCCGTCGCCGAAATCGCCGGACCCTGCCGGGCCCGAGGTAGCCGCCGCCGGTTTTCATTAGAAACCGATCGGTTTTTTTATAAACCCTAGTTTCGGATTTTTTTATTTTAATTGGTTTAGATCGGTTTATTTTCGGTTCGGTTAAATAGCGGACGTTCGTTCGTACATTCGTTTTAACGAACGGTTTTCGCCCGTTAGTCACAGACAGCGAATGTTCGTTCGTTAGCCTGTTCGTCAGTTTTTCTTTTTCTTGGGTTTTTCGTGATTATTTTTCGATCGCGATTTCTAATCCGATTTTCATTTTAGTTTATCTTTTTGCTCATTTATCGGAATCAGGCAATTCAAGCGCCTAGATCTTCGTCTCAAAGCCCTCTTTCCGTTTAACCAACCTAAACAAGATTTTGCTACTGTAAAATTTGACTTTAGTACAGATTAGTAAACGGATCTTATTTCTTTCGCAGTTTGAGTTTCGTTGCTTAGTATGGTTTGATTCTTTTTGCAAACCGGTGTTCTTAAGGTGAACTTTCTGGTTAGATCTCTTATTTGAGTTTTACCCGTGCTTCTAGTTGAGTGCTTATTGTATGCTTGTTTGTTTGCGTTAGAGTACACGGAGTGCGAAGCGTGCTACTACGAGTCTTTAGGTTTTGCAGGTCATCAGCAAGGCAAGTAACACTTGGATCTTACCTCTTACTGCCAGTTTTATTGCATTAGATCAATCCTCAAACACTTGCATGGTTAGGATCTGATTAAATTGTGGGTCTTGGGAAGTAGTTGAGGTAGTACCAATGCACCTGTTTATTTTCAAACCTTGGGAGTTACTTCTACGTTGCTTACATTGCTATGCTATGCTCGTAGACGTGGATTGGGTTTAAGAGTATTCATGACAGATGCGAGTTTGTTAACTAATGGTTCAACTTAAGGTGGCAACTTGAATACACATCTGGCTGGATTGCTTGTGGACACCTGGAGTACCCAATGTTGTTCTAGGATATCCCGGAGGACCCGTGTGATCATCCTACGGCCCGCCACCCAGACTCAAAGGGATCATAAGATTATTCATGCTAGAAACTTCCCTGTGGAGCCACAAGCTATTATGGGCTCTAGCATAGTTCAGTAAGTTGTGTGAAGCTCTTGAAGAGGCAGACTAGCAGATGTAGTGGGTTGTAGGTGGTATAGTCTACCCAGAGTAGAGAGTTAATGCTTTAGAAAGACTGTGTCTCGAATCTCCGACCATGGATGTATTCGAGTCTTGTGGGGAAAAGTGTGCAAACCTCTGCAGAGTGTATAAACTAATCATGGTTAGCAGTGTCCCCGATTATGGACATCTTGAGTATCTGGTTCTTGGATTATCATGATTGATCTCATCACTCTTAATTTAAATTGATTGGGTTTAATGATGATGTTTAATTGGGATTGAGTTGGAGGAACCTTCTCAGTGTTTAACAACTACCATGATAGTTAAATAAAATTTATTCCTTTGTTGTAGGGAAAAATTGGCTTTTCGCAAAACATTTTAACCATACAGCCTCCACCAGCCATATATGCATGTAGTGATAACCATTATCATGTTCATTTTTCTCTTGTCTTACATTGCCAGCATATTCCATGTGCTGACCCGTTTCGGGATGCAACGTATCATGTTGCAGACTTTTTAGACGACGAGTAAGGAGCCATAGGTCGTTGTCTTTCACTCAGTGATGCCGTTGGAGTTGATGGACTCACTTTATCTTCCAAGCCTTCCGCTGTTATCGATTTAGATGGCCTTAAGCCATATTCATTGTTTTATGTTCTCTTTTGAGACATTCGATGTAATAAGTGTGTGATTTCTACTCTGTTATAAATCCTCAAGTACTGTGCATGTCGGCATTACCGATCCAGGGATGACACTGATGCACAGAGATCGGACTGTTTGAGGTCTGGTCGCTACAAGATGGTATCAGAGCACACACTCATTGTAGGACACGACCACTAAGCTAAAACCCTAGATCACTACTCTCTTCTCATATCTGACCCATGTCCATTTTCTACTCTATAGGATGGCGGATGCAAGGAACAAGTTTGCACAACTGGATGAAGACACACCCTTTGGACGACACTTGAAGGAAGTCACTAGGTACCTGAACATTGGAATACCAAGCTTCACTGGGAGCTACAACGCCACTTTACCAGAAGAGGAGCGCTGGATGATCCAAGTTCAAGTTCCAGGAAGGACGTTCATGCCAGTCACTGAGTCCATAGAGTTTTCCTTTGATGCACCCACCTGGAGTCTAGGCAAGAGCATGGCAGCCCACATCACCATGGGACGCATTGGAGAAGTTTACCACAAGGATCTCAAGGATACTATTTACCAGATTTGTGGGTGTCGAGATGATCAATGGGAGATGATCAGCACCAGGAAGGATAGATCTATTACATCTTTCATCCAGGAGTTAAACCAACATATTCATCGCCAGGAGAACCAGATGTGTGCAGGCATGATAGATCTAAAGAAGGCAATGACAAGGATCACCGAGCTTGAAGAGGAACTCAAGGCTACTCGCGAAGATTATGAGGAGGAAATCGTCGTACTAGTGGAGAAGAATGACGACCTGACAAGGAAGCTGGGAGTATTCATGGGAGACCCCGCGCCAGGAGGAGAAGATGACGACCCCACCTGCCCAGAGAACTACATCATCATCGACGACACCGACTCGGACCCCGACGATAGCGATGATGACTTTGTTGATAAATTTGGAGCAGATATTATGGAGTCTTCTACCAAGTAATTTTTCTAGTCGACCACCATAACAGTAGTAGTATTCCCCCATGTATATAGTATAGTCCGAGCACTTTTGTAACGACAGTTAGACCGATTGTATGCCCTTGTGAATTGATTGAAGTGATATGATTGTGTTTTTCCCATGTGCATATGGGTAGTGTTTTCCCCCTAGACCCCATTCTACTCTGTTTTCTCATCTTTTCTAAACCCATCAGATGCCTCCGAGACGCGACAATGGATTTGCTTTCCCACTAGAGCTCACCTAGTTGATCTAGCAGCAGAATGCTTTGATGCAGATTCTAGTCAAGAATCAGAATCAGGGGAACAACAACAATAACAAAAACCCACCACCACCACCACCACATGTTGATCACTTAGCCCGTTTTCTAAGGCTGAATCCGCCGGTGTTCTCCAGTAGCACCGAGCTGATAGTTGCAGATGATTGGCTCCGCAAGATTGGAAGGGACTTGACCACTGCAGGATGCACAGATGTGGAAAGAGTGCGTTTTGCCTCACATCAGCTTGATGGACCCGCATCAGCATGGTGGGAGAATTACACTGTCACCTATCTGATCGAGATTGTTACGTGGGACCAGTTTCAGCAGGCCTTTCACACATCCCATGTATCAGCAGGAGCTATGGCCATGAATAAGTGTGGGTTTCGCAACTTATGCCAAGGAGGACGCACCGTTGGCCAGTATGTGGATGACTTTAGCAAGCTAGCACGTTATGCCCTAGATGACGTTGCTACGGATGCAGCTAAACAAGAGAAGTTTCTAGAAGGATTGAATGATGAGATGAGCATGTAGTTGATGGTAGAAACTTTTAATAACTACCAACAGTTGATAGATAGAGCTCTCATGATTGAAGGGAAGCAGCAACAGATTGACAACCATAAGAGGAAGTATGGACACGGGAAGTATAATTCTGGAGCTCAGCAGAGACCCCGTTTTACCCCAAACTCGGGAGGACCCCTTCAACATAACCATGGAGGTCACAACCACAATGGAGGGATTTCGCACAACCATAGTGGCCCCAGGAATGGAAATGGTAATGGAGGAAGCAACGGCCAAAACCGTACCAACCCCGCAACGCCCTCCAAGAAGGATCTAAGTCACATTACTTGTTTCAAGTGCGGGAAGAATGGACATTATGCCACAGAATGTTCTGAAGCAAACAATGGAAATGGCAACGGAAGCTCTGAGAAGAAGCCCAACCCTTTCAATGGGGGACAAGTGAACCACGTTAGCATGGAGGAGATTGAAGCGCAACCTGATGCAGTAATAGGTAAGTTTATGATTAAGTCATTTACTGCAATCGTTCTTTTCGATACTGGTGCATCCCATTCAGGGGATTTGTGGATAAGTTTAAACTGCCAACCCAAACCCTTAGGACACCCATGTTAGTAACCTCGCCAGGAGCAGAGTATATGGCTAGCTTTTGGTGTGATCGGTTACCATTAAGGATTGGTAACTACCTGTTTCCCTCAGACCTAATAGTATTGGAGTCACAAGGACTGGATGTGATATTAGGAATGGATTGGTTATCGAAGCATGAAGGGACATTGACTGCGCTAGTTAGTCGATTTTGCTTACCATCCTAGAAGGAAGAAGGATCAAGTATGTATCCCGACATGTGCCGAATAGGACTAAAGTGAATTCCTTATCTGGAGTTGTACAGGAGGAATTACTAGTGGTGAAGGATTTCCCGGATGTATTTCCACAAGAGTTGCCAGGCATGCCATCGGATAGAGACATTGAGTTTTTGATTGAGCTTTTGCCAGGCACAGGGCCAATATCTAAGAGACCGTACAGGATGCCCGCAAAGGATTTAGAGGAAATTAAGAAGCAAAATAAGGAGCTACTAGATAAAGGATATATTCTCCCAAGCTCGTCACCTTGGGGATCACCAGTGCTTCTAGTGGAGAATAAGGATGGATCGCTGAGGATGGTTGTTGACTATCGTGGATTGAATGAGGTGACGATCAAGAACAAGTACCCACTGCTGATGATCAATGATTTGTTTGACCAGCTGCAAGGAGCTAAGGTGTTTTCCAAGATCAATCTGTGATCAGGGTACCACCAGCTGAAGATTCGAGAGAAGGATATACCTAAGACATCTTTTACCACAAGGTACAGGCTATATGAGTATACCGTTATGTCATTTGGTCTGACTAACGGACCTGCCTATTTCATGAACACGATGAACAAGGTGTTTATGGCGTTTTTGGATAAGTTTGTCATGGTGTTCATTGATGATATTTTGTTTTATTCGAAGAATGAAGAGGAGCATAAGGAGCATTTGCGTTTGGTACTTGAAAAACTCATAGAACACCAGCTATATGCCAAGTTCAGCAAGTGTGAGTTTTGGTTGAAGGAAGTCGGATTCCTCGGACATGTTATATCCGGAGAAGGAATAGTAGTAGACCCTACCAAGGTTGTCACTGTGACAAATTGGGAAGCACCCACGTCGGTTGGAGAGATCCGGAGTTTTCTTGGACTCACAGGATACTAGCGGAGGTTTATTGAGAATTTCTCAAAGATTGCAAAGCCCATGATGGAGTTATTGAAGAAGGACACCAAGTTCAAATGGACTGAGGAATGTGAGGCCAGTTTCCAGGAGTTGAAGAAACTCTTGGTTACAGCTCCAGTGTTGATTCTTCCAGATCAATGCAAGGATTACCTGGTGTATTGCGACGCTTCTCATCGAGGACTTGGACCAGTGCTTATGCAGGAAGGAAGAGTTGTATCCTATGCCTCACGACAGCTTAAACCCCATGAGTTGAATTATGCTACCCATGATTTGGAGTTAGTAGCCGTAGTGCATGCGTTGAAGACATGGAGACATTTTCTCACCGGAAACCATTGTGAGGTGTACACGGATCACAAGAGTTTGAAGTATATTTTCACGGAGAAGGAGTTGAATCTCAGACAGAGGAGATGGTTGGAGCTCATTAAGGATTATGATATGAAGTTGCATTTGTTGGAAATATTCCCTAGAGGCAATAATAAATTAGTTATTATTATATAGTATTTCAATTTTTCATGATAATCGTTTATTATCCATGCTAGAATTGTATTGATAGGAAACTCAGATACATGTGTGGATACATAGACAACACCATGTCCCTAGTAAGCCTCTAGTTGACTAGCTCGTTGATCAATAGATGGTTACGGTTTCCTGACCATGGACATTGGATGTCATTGATAACGGGATCACATCATTAGGAGAATGATGTGATGGACAAGACCCAATCCTAAGCCTAGCACAAGATCGTGTAGTTCGTATGCTAAAGCTTTTCTAATGTCAAGTATCATTTCCTTAGACCATGAGATTGTGCAACTCCCGGATACCGTAGGAGTGCTTTGGGTGTGCCAAACGTCACAACGTAACTGGGTGGCTATAAAGGTGCACTACGGGTATCTCCAAAAGTGTCTGTTGGGTTGGCACGAATCGAGACTGGGATTTGTCACTTCGTGTAACGGAGAGGTATCTCTGGGCCCACTCAGTAGGACATCATCATAATGTGCACAATGTGACCAAGGAGTTGATCACGGGATGATGTGTTACGGAACGAGTAAAGAGACTTGCCGGTAACGATATTGAACAAGGTACCGGGATTCCGACGTTCGAATCTCGGGCAAGTATCGTACCGATAGACAAAGGGAATTGTATACGGGATTGATTGGATCCTTGACATCGTGGTTCATCCGATGAGATCATCATGGAGGATGTGGGAGCCAACATGGGTATCCAGATCCCACTGTTGGTTATTGACCGGAGAGTTGTGTCGGCCATGTCTGCATGACCCCCGAACCCGTAGGGTCTACACACTTAAGGTTCGATGACGCCAGGGTTATAGGGAAAGTATGTACGCAGTTACCCAATGTTGTTCGGAGTCCCGGATGAGATCCTGGACGTCACGAGGAGTTCCGGAATGGTCCGGAGGTAAAGATTGATATATAGGAAGTATGGTTTTGGCCACCGGAAGTGTTCCGGGCATCACCGGTAGTGTACCGGGACCACCGGAGGGGTCCGGGGGTCCACCGGGAGGGGCCACGGGCCCCGGAGGCATACATGGGCCAAGTGTGAGAAGGGACCAGCCCCTAGGTGGGCTGGGGCGCCTCCCCACCAAGGCCCATGGCAAACCCTAAGGGCAGATGGGCCCTAAGGCCCATGGCTGGTGCGCCTCCCTCTCCCCCCACTTGGCCGCCACCCCAGATGGGGATTGGGGCTGCCGCCACCCCTAGGGCGGAAACCCTAGGTGGGGGCGCAGCCCTCCCTCTTCCCCTATATATAGCGGAAGCAAAGGGGCAGCCCAACACACGAAGTTCTTCCCCTGTTGGCGCAGCCCTACCCCTCTCCCTCCTCGTCTCTCGTAGTGCTTGGCGAAGCCCTGCTGGAGTCCCGCACTCCTCCATCACCACCACGCAGTCGTGCTACTACTGGACGGAGTCTTCCCCAACCTATCTTTCTCCCCTTGCTGGATCAAGGTGTAGGAGATGTCTCCGGGCTGCACGTGTGTTGAACGCGGAGGCGCCGTGGCTCGGCGCTTAGATCGGAATCAACCGCGATCTGAATCGCTACGAGTACGACTGCTTCATCCGCGTTCTTGCAACGCTTCCGCTTAGCGATCTACAAGGGTATGTAGATGCACTCCCCTTCCCCTTGTTTCTAGATTACTCCATAGATAGATCTTGGTGATGCATAGAAAATTTTAAATTTCTGCTACGATCCCCAACAGCATTATCATCCCGAAAAGGCTAACGTAGTAGCCGATGCGTTGAGCCGCAAGAGCCATGCCAATACACTCATGACCGGATAGTTACCCAAGGAGTTAGCAGAGGATCTTCATGAGCTATGTTTGGAAATAGTTCGGAGAGGTTATGTAGCAACATTGGAGATTCAGTCTACTTTGATGGATAAGATCAGAGAAACTCAGAAGACGGACAAGGAGATTGCTGAGATAAAAGAGAGGATGAGTAAAGGAGAAGCTAAGGGATTTCGTGAGGATGAGCACGATACCCTATGGTTTGAGGATCTTGTTTATGTGCTAATGATTCGGAGATCAGGAAGTTGATTCTGCAAGAGGCCCATGATTCGCCGTATTTGATTCACCCGGGAAATACCAAGATGTATCTAGATTTGAAGGATAGTTTCTGGTGGACCGGAATGAAGAAGGATATTGCAGAGTATGTAGCAGTTTGTGATGTTTGTTAGAGAGTGAAGGCAGAACATCAGAAGCCAGCTGGATTTCTACAGCCATTGCCGATACCCGAATGGAAGTGGGATAAACTAGGCATGGACTTTATCACGGGATTGCCCAGGACCTGTTCAGGCTATGACTCGATATGGGTTGTAGTCGATCATTGACGAAGGTAGCTCATTTCATTCTAGTCAAGACCACGTACACCAGTGCTAAGTTGGCAAAGATATACATGACCAGGATCGTATGTCTGCATGGAGTTCCGAGGACCATTGTATCCGATAGAGGAACCCAGTTTACCTCAAAGTTTTGGAATCATTTTCATGAGACTCTGGGAACCAGGCTAGAGTTCATTATAGCCTTTCACCCGCAGACAGATGGACAGACTAAGAGAGTCAATCAAAATTTGGACGACATGTTGAGAGCTTGTGCGCTAGACTATGGATCTAGTTGGGACGACAATTTGCCTTACGCAGAGTTCTCTTACAACAACAGCTATCAAGCCAGTCTGAAGATGGCCCCTTTCGAAGCATTGTACGGAAGGAGGTGCAGGAAACCATTGTTGTGGGATGAAGTTGGAGACGGAGTGTATCTTCGTGTATCACCACCACGAGGAGTGAAGAGCTTTGGAGTTAAGGGAAAGTTAGCACGACGTTTTGTGGGACCATACCGTGTTTTGGAACGTATGGGAGAAGTTGCTTACAAGTTGGAATTGCCCGAAGGATTGTCAGGAGTTCACGATGTGTTCCACGTTTCTCAGTTGATGAAATGCCACGCAGAGATGGCTGCTATTCATTTGAGAGATACAGTGCCACTGGAAGCGATTCAGTTCGATAGCGACTTGATCTACGAGGAGAAGCCAGTCAAGATTCTTGATTTTGCCAGCTGAGTCACCCGCAACAAGGTTATCAAGTTCTGTAAAGTTCAGCGGAGCCACCATACTAAGGATGAAGCCACCTGGGAATGAGAGGAAGACCTACGACAGGATCACCCTCACCTATTTTCTAGCCAACCCGAATCTCAAGGGCAAGATTCATCTTAAGGGGGGTAGGTTTGTAACATCCCAAATTTCCAATTTGGAATGTCATGCATTAGATCATCATTGCATATCATATTTTATTATATTTTGTTTTGATCCTAGAAATTCTACGCAACTCAATGACCCACGGAGAGAGTTGGGGATTTCGTTATTTTCATATTTGAATTTTCTCAAATTTTGAAAAGAGGATCATTTAATTTTAATTATTCTCTCTTCGAATATTTCTTTTATGAAAATAAAAGAGAGGGGATAAAATGACTTCCCCAAAATAAAGAATATTGGAGATTTAATATTAAAATCAAATAAGATTTATTCAGAGTTTTTCTCGCTATTTTATATGAATTAGGAAAAATATGCATTTTTAAAACTTGCATTAGATGCCCAAATAAATGTTCACCTTGTCCAAAGAAATAAGATTTATTTCAAGATTTTTGGAGTTCGTTTAGTATTTTTTTATTCGTTTTTCTGAGAGGAATTATTTTAAAAAAAGTTAACCGACCTAGCCGGGCCATACCCGACTAGATCTCGCTCGGCCAGGGGCTTTAAAGCCCGCGCGCCCGACCCCGCAGCCCATCAGCACCACCCCACCTCGCCTCGCCGCCGCGCCGCCACCGGAGTCGCCGGACCCCGCCGGACCCGTGGTAGCTGTCGCCGGTTTTTCGTTAGAAACGGATCGGTTTTTTATAAACCCTAGTTTCGTTGTTTTATTTTTTAATCGGTTTTTTTCGGTTCGTTTAAGTAGTGGACGTTCGTCCGTACGTTCGTTTTAACGAACGGTTTTCGCCCGTTAGTCCCAGACAGCGAACGTTCATTCGTTAGCCTGTTCGTCGGTTTTTCTTTTTCTCAGGTTTTTCGCGATTATTTTTCGATCGCAATTTTCGTTTTAGTTTATCTTTTTGCTCGTTTATCGGAATCAGGCGATTCAAGCACCTAGATCTTCGTGTCGAAGCCCTCTTTCTGTTTAACCAACTTAAACAAGATTTTTCTACTGTAAAATTTGACTTTAGTACAGATTAGTAAACGGATCTTATTTCTTTCGCAGTTTGAGTTTCGTTGCTTTGTTTGGTCTGATTCTTTTTGCAAACCGGAGTTCTTAAGTTGAACTTTCTGGTTAGATCTCTTATTTGAGTTTTACCCGTGCTTCTAGTTGAGTGCTTATTGTATGCTTGTTTGTTTGCATTAGAGTACCCGGAGTGCGAATCGTGCTACTACGAGTCTCTAGGTTTTGCGGATCAAAAGCAAGGCAAGTAACACTTTGATCATACCTCTTACTACCCAGTTTTATTGCATTAGATCAATCTTCAAACACTTGCATGATTAGGATTTGAATAAATTGTGGGTTTTGGGAAGTAGTTGAGGTAGTACCTATGCACCTGTTTGTTTTCAAACCTTGGGTGTTACTTCTACATTGCTTATATTGCTATGCTATGCTCGTAGACGTGGATTGGGTTTTAGAGTATTCATGAAAGATGTGAGTTTGTTAACTAATGGTTCAATTTAAGGTGGCAACTTGAATACACATCTGGGTGGATTGCTTGTGGACACCTGGAGTACCCAGTGTTGTCCTAGGATATCCCGGAGCCGTGTGATCATCCTACGTCGCGCTACCCAGACTCAAAGGGATCATAAGATTATTCATGCTAGAAACTTCCGTGTGCAGCCACAAGCTATTATGGGCTCTAGCATAGTTGAGTATGTTGTGTGAAGCTCTTGAAGAGGTAGACTAGCAGATGTAGTGGGTTGTAGGTGGTATAGTCTACCCAGAGTAGAGAGTTAATGCTTCAGAAAGACTGTGTCTCGAATCTCCGACCATGGATGTATTTGAGTCTTGTGGGGAAAAGTGCGCAAACCTTTGCAGAGTGTATAAACTAATCGTGGTTAGCCGTGTCCCCGGTTATGGACATCTTGCGTATCTGGTTCTTGGATTATTATGATTGATCTCATCACTCTCAATTTAAAATGATTGGGTTTAATGATGATTTTTAATTTGGATTGAGTTGGAGGAACCTTCTCAATGTTTAACAACTACCATGATAGTTAAATAAAATTTATTCCTTTGTTGTAGGAAAAAATTGAATTTTCGCAAAACATGTTAACCATACAACCTCCACCAGCCATATATGCATGTAGTGATAGCCATTATCCTGTTCATTTTTCTCTTGGGTTACATTGCCAACATTTTCCATGTGCTGACCCGTTTCAGGCTGCAACGTATCATGTTGAAGACTTTTCAGACGACGAGTAAGGAGCCATAGGTCATTGTATTTCACTCAGTGATGCCGTTGGAGTTGATGGACTCACGTTATCTTCCAAGCCTTCCGCTGTTATCGATTTAGATGGCCTTAAGCCATATTTATTGTTTTATGTTCTCTTTTGAGACATTCGATGTAATAAGTGTGTGATTGCTACTCTGTTATAAATCCTCAAGTACTGTGAGTGTCAGCATTACCGATCCAGGGATGACACTGATGCACAGAGATCGGACTGTTTGAGATCTCATCGCTACAGGTATGTACTCATTGAAAATATATCAAGCGTATTGATCTATCTCTATAGATCTTGATGCTCAATATGTAAGTAGCTTCATCAAGGTCTTTCTTTGAAAAATTCTTTTCAAACACTCCTTTATGCTTTCTAGAAAATTCTACATTATTTCCGATCAACAATATGTCATTCACATATACTTATGAGAAATGATGTAGTGCTCCCATTCACTTTCTTGTATATACATGCTTCACTGCAAGTCTGTATAAAACCATATGCTTTGATCACTTTATCAAAGTATATATTCCAACTCTGAGATGCTTGCACCAGTCCATAGATGGATCATTGGAGCTTGCACACTTTGTTAACACCTTTAGGATTGACAAAACCTTCTTGTTACATCATATACAACTCTTCTTTAAGAAATCCATTAAGGAATGCAGTTTTGACATCCATTTGCCAGATTTCATAAAATGTGGCAATTGCTAACATGATTCGGATAGACTTACGCATTGCTACGAGTGAGAAAATCTCATCATAGTCAACATCTTGAACTTGTCGAAAACCTTTTGCGACAATTCAAGCTTTGTAGATAGTAGCACTACTATCAGTGTACGTCTTCCTCTTGAAAATCCATTTATTCTTAATGGCTCGCCGATCAACGGGCAAGTCAATCAATGTCCATACTTTGTTTTAATACATGGATTTCATCTTAGATTTCTTGGCTTCAAGCCATTTCGCAGAATCTGGGCTCATCATTGCTTCCTCATAGTTCGTAGGTTCGTCATGGTCAAGTAACATGACCTCTAGAATAGGATTACCGTACTACTCTGGTGCGGAACGTATTCTGGTTGACCTACGAGGTTTGGTAGTAACTTGATCTGAAGTTTCATGATCATCATCATTAACTGCCTCACTAATTGGTGTAGGAATCACTAGAACTGATTTCTGTGATGAACTACATTCCAATTCGGGAGAAGGTACAATTACCTCATCAAGTTTTACATTCCTCCCAATCACTTCTTTCGAGAGAAACTTCTTCTCTAGAAAGGATCCATTCTTAGCAATGAATATCTTGCCTTCGGATTTGTGATAGAAGGTGTACCCAACAATTTCCTTTGGGTATCCTATGAAGACGCATTTCTCTTATTTGGGTTCGAGCTTATCAGGTTGAAACTTTTTCACATAAGCATCATAGCCCCAAACTTTAAGAAACGACAACTTAGGTTTCTTGCTAAACCATAGTTCATATGGTGTCATCTCAAAGGATTTAGATGGTGCCCTATTTAACGTGAATGCAGCTGTCTCTAATGCATAACCCCAAAACGATAGTGGTAAATCGGTAAGAGACATCATAGATCGCACCATATCTAATAAAGTACGGTTATGATGTTCGGACACACCATTACGCCGTGGTGTTTCTGGTGGCGTGAGTTGCGAAACTATTCCGCATTGTTTCAAATGAAGACTAAACTCGTAACTCAAATATTCTCCTCCACGATGAGATCGCAGAAACTTTATTTTCTTGTTACGATTTGTTTCCACTTCACTCTGAATTTTTTTGAACTTTTCAAATGTTTCAGACTTATGTTTCATCAAGTAGATATACCCATATTTTCTCAAATCATCTATGAAGATCAGAAAATAATGATACGCACCGCGAGCCTCAACACTCATCAGATTGCATACATCACTATGTATTATTCCCAATAAGTCAGTTGCTTGCTCCATTGTTCCGGAGAACGGAGTTGTAGTCATCTTGCCCACAAGGCATGGTTCACAAGCATCATATGATTCGTAATCAAGTGATTCCAAAAGCCCATCAGCATGGAGTTTCTTCATGCACTTTACACCAATATGACCTAAACGGCAGTGCCACATATAAGTTGCACTATCATTATTAACTTTGCATCTTTTGGCTTCAATATTACTAGCATATATGCCTGTGCGTTGCAACGGGAGAGATTTTTTTGCGAGAAGAATCGGGAGAGATAATTGATGTATCCATCAAAATGGTCTCCACACTATAGTGGGGCGATACAGCGGAGAGCCGTGGTGTTCTCGCGGGTCATGTGGGGTTGGTGGGAGTGGCGGCCACTTCCCAATTCGTGCATTTTTTTCCTTCAGGTCCGCCTCCTTGTCGAGGTTTTGTGGTGACCTCCTGATTTTTTTAAACATGTGAGCATTTTCTTTCTGAAAAAACATTAATTTCTAGAAAAAGGAAAACAAAATTTGAAATAGGAATATTTTTCATAAATTTACAAACACTTCTTGAAAACATGACCATTTTTAAGGTGGAGAAACGAACATTTTTTGAATTTGTGAACAATTTTTTAAAATGGAAACTTGTTTTGAACATTAAAGTCAATTTTCAAAAATGTCTTTTTAATCACGAATATTATTTTGAATTCGTGAACATTTCGATAAAATGAATATTTTTCGAATTTCTGTTATTTTGAAATGAAATTTATTTTAGATGTCTAGAAAAAAGTTCATATTTTTTAAAGATTGCGAACATTTTTTCAATTTTTAAACAAATTTTGAACTAAAATAAAATTTTAAATTTCCAATTTTTTTATAAAATGGGAACAAATTTTGAAATTAGAAGATTTAACAAAAAAAGTACAAAAAACGAAATTTTGGAAAATTTATAAAATTAATGTATGGGAAAAGGAAAAAATAAATTGAAATGGAAAAAAAGTAGAAAAATAACACAGAGAAATCCAAAATGGGCCGGCCCAACATTGGGCGATCGATGGGAAGCTCCAACTATATGCCGCGCTGTGCGACAAATAAGGTTTCCTAGCTGTGTGCGCAGGGTATAAATGGATAGCTTTTCTGGGCCTTAGTGCGTGCGGGCCACGTACGAAATTCTGAACAAAACTTTTTATTTTTTAGCAGATGTACCACGAAAATTTAGTACCACCTGGGATATAAGAAAAATATTTTCGTTGGTGAACGGATGAAAAAATTAGAGAAACGCACCTTGCTTTATTAGTAGGTATAGATGAATATGTGTATTACTACGATCGAGATTCAATAAACCATTCACCTTGGGTGTATGACCTCAGAAGGTTTTATTCATGTAAACAGAATAACAATTATCCTTGACTTAAATGAATAACCATATTGCAATAAACATGATCCAATCATATTATGCTCTACACAAACAGCAAACAACATTTATTTTAGGTTCAACACTAATCCCGAATGTAAAGGGAGTGTGCGATGGTGATCTTATCAACCTTAGAATCACTTCCAACTCACATCATCAATTCGCCCTTAACTAGTCTCTGTTTATTTTGCAACTCCCATTTTGAGTTACTACTCTTAGTAACTGAACTAGTATCAAATACTGAGGTGTTGTTATAAACACTAGTAAAGTACACATCAATAACATGTATATCAAATATATATTTTTGTTTACTTTGCCATCCTTCTTATCCGCCAAGTATCTAGGGTAGTTCCACTTCCAGTGACCATTTCCTTTGTAGTAGAAGCACTCAGTTCTAGTCTTGGGTCTAGCTTTGAGCTTCTTCATGGGAGTGGAAACTTGCTTGCCTTTCTTCTTTGAAGTTCCTCTTTCTTTCCCTTTGCCCTTTTCTTGAAACTAGTGGTCTTGTTAACCATCAACACTTGATGCTATTTCTTGATTTCCACCTTCACCGATTTCAGCATCGCGAAGAGCTTGGGAATTACTTTCGTCATCCCTTGCATATTATAGTTCATCACTAAGTTCTAGTAATAGTGACTAGAAAACTTTATCAATTACTATCTTATCTGGAAGATAAACTCCCACTTGATTCAAGCAATTGTAGTACCTAGACAATCTGAGCACATGCTCAGTGGTTGAGCTATTCTCCTCCACCTTGTAGGCAAAGTACTGTCAGAGGTCCCAATCCTCTCGACACGGGCATGAGTATAAAATACCAATTTCAACTCTTAGAACATCTTATATGTTCCATAGCGGTCAAAACGTTTTTGAAGTCCCGGTTCTAAGCCGTAAAGCATGGTGCACTAAACTATTAAGTAGTCATCATACCGAGCTTTGTCAAACACTCATAACGTGTGCATCTGCTCCTGCAATTGGTTTGTCACCTAGCGGTGCATCAAGGACATAATTCTTCTGTACAACAATGAGGATAATCCTCAGATAACGGACCCAGTCCGCATCATTGCTACTATCATCTTTCAACTTATTTTTCTCTAGGCACATATCAAAAATAAACGGGGAGCTACATCGCGAGCTATTGATCTACAACATAGTTATGCGAATACTATCAGGACTAAGTTCATGATAAATTGAAGTTCAATTAATCATATTACTTAAAGAACTCTCACTTAGATAGATATCCCTCTAGTCAACTAAATGAACCCGTGATCCAAATGAACTAAACCATGTCCAATCATCACGTGAGATGGAGTAGTTTTCAATGGTGAACATCATTATGTTGATCATATCTACTATATGATTCACGCTCGACCTTTCGGTCTCCAGTGTTCCGAGGCCATATCTGCATATGCTAGACTCGTTAATTTTAATCTGAGTATTCCGCGTGTGCAAAACTGGCTTGCACCCATTGTATGTGAACGTAGAGCTTATCACACCCGGTCACCACGTGGTGTATCGGCACAACAAACTATCGCAACGGTGCATACTCAGGGAGATCACTTATACCTTGAAATTTAGTGAGAGATCATTTTATATTTCTACCACGAAAATAAGCAAAATAAGAAGCATAAAGGATAAACATCACATGCAATCAAAATATGTGACATGATATGGCCGTCATCATCTTGTGCCTTTGATCTCCATCTCCAAAACACCGTCATGATCTCTACCATCACCGGCATGACACCATGATGTCCATCATCTTTATCTCTATCAACGTGTCATCACATGGTCGTCTCACCAACTATTGCTTTTGCAACTATTGCTATCGCATAACGATAAAGTAAAGCAATTATATGGCGCTTGCATCTTATGCAATAAAGAGACAACCATAAGGCTCCTGCCAGTTGCCGATAAGTTTAACAAAACATGATCATGTCATACAACAATTTATATCTCATCACGTCTTGACCATATCACATCACAACATGCCCTGCAAAAACAAGTTAGACTTCCTCTACTTTGTTGTTGCAAGTTTTAGGTGGCTGCTGCGGGCTGAGCAAGAAACCTTCTTACCTACGCATCAAAAAACCACAACGCGGTATAGTGATTGCTTTTTGATCTTCAGAAAGAACCCTGTTCATTGAATCCGATTCAACTAAAGTTGGAGAAACAGACACCCACTAGCCACCTATGTGCAAAGCACGTCGGTAGAACTAGTCTCGCATAAGCGTACACGTAATGTCGGTCTGAGCCGCTTCATCCAGCAATACCGCCGAATCAAGAATCAACTAGTGACGGCAAGCAATATGTATACACCCATGCCCACAACTCCTTTGTGTTCTACTCATGCATATAACATCTACGCATAGAACTGGCTCGGATGCCACTGTTGGGGAACGTAGTAATTTCAAAAATTTCCTACGCACATGCAAGATCATGGCGATGCATAGCAACGAGAGGGGAGAGTATTGTCTATGTACCCTCGTAGACCGTAAGCGGAAGCGTTATGACAACGCGGTAGATGTAGTCGTACGTCTTCACGATCCGACCGATCCTAGTACCGAAAGTACGACATCTCCACCATCTGCACACGTTCAGCTCGGTGACGTCCCACGAACTCACGATCCAGCAGAGTGTTGAGGGAGAGCTTCGTCAGCGCAACGGCGTGATGACGGTGATGATGATGCTACCGGAATAGGGCTTCGCCTAAGCACCGCTACGATATGACTGAGGTGGATTATAGTGGAGGGGGGCACCCCACACGGCTAAGAGATCAATGATCAACTTGTGTGTCCATGGGGTGCCCCCTCCCCGGTATATAAAGGAGTGGAGGAGGGGAGGGGCCGGCCCTCTCTATGGCGCGCCCTAGGGGAGTCCTACTCCCACTGGGTGTAGGATTGCCCCCTTCCCTAGTTGGAGTAGGAGAGGAAGGGAAGGAGGAGTAGGAGAGAAGGAAAGCCCCCCCAATCCTATTCCAATTCGGCCTGCTGCCCAAGGGGAGCGCACCAGCGCCTTGTGGGCTGGTGTGCTTCCTTCTTATGGCCCATAAGGCCCATAACTTCTACTGGGGGGTTCCGATAACCTCCCGGTACTCCGGTAAAATGCCCGAACCACCCGGAACCATTCCGGTGTCCAAACATAGGCTTCCATTATAACGATCTTCATGTATCGACCATTTCGAGACACCTTGTCATGCCCGTGATCACATCCGGGACTCCGAACAACCTTCAGTTCATCAAAACATATAAACTCATAATACTGATCGTCATCGAACGTTAAGTGTGCGGACCCTACGGGTTCGAGAACTATGTAGACATGACCGAGACTCACTTACGGTCAATAACCAATAGCAGAACCTGGATGCTCATATTGGTTCCTACATATTCTACCAAGATCTCTATCGGTCAAACCGCATAACAACATACGTTGTTCCCTTTGTCATCGGTATGTTACTTGCCCGAGATTCGATCATCGTATCTCAATACGTAGTTCAATCTCGTTACCGGCAAGTCTCTTTACTCGTTTTGTAATGCAACATCCCATAACTAACTCATCAGTCACATTGCTTGCAAGGCTTATAGTGATGTGCATCACCGAGAGGGCCCAAAGATACCTCTCCGACAATCGGAGTGACAAATCCTAATCTCGATCTATGCCAACTCAACAAACACCATGGGAGACACCTATAGAACACCTTTATAATCACCCAGTTACGTTGTGACATTTTGTAGCACACACACTGTTCCTCCGGCATTCGGGAGTTGCATGATCTCATAGTCATAGGAACATGTATAAGCTATGGAGAAAGCAATAGCGACAAACTAAACGATCATCGTGCTAAGCTAACGGCTGGGTCAAGTCAATCACATAATTCTCTAATGATGTGATCTCATTAATCAAATGACAACTCATGTCTATGGTGAGGAAACATAACCATCATTAATTCAACGAGCTAGTCAAGTAGAGGCATACTAGTGACATTCTGTTTGTCTATGTATTCACACATGTACTAAGTTTCCAGTTAATACAATTCTAGCATGAATAATAAATATTTATCATGATATAAGAAAATATAAATAACAACTTTATTATTGCCTCTAGGGCATATTTCCTTCAGCCGCTTCATCCAACAATACCGCCGAATCAAAGTATGACATGCTGGTAAGCAGTATGACTATTATCGCCCACAACGATTTGTGGTCCACTCATGCATATAACATCTACACATAGACCTGGCTCGGATGCCACTGTTGGGGAACGCAATATTTTAAATTTTTTCCTACGATCACGCAATCAATCTAGGAGATGCATAGCAACGAGAGGGCGAGTGTGTTGGCGAACGTAGTAATTTCAAAAAAAATCCTACGCACACACAGGATCATGGTGATGCATAGCAACGAGAGGGGAGAGTGTGTCCACGTACCCTCGTAGACCTAATGCGGAAGTGTTAGCACAATGCAGTTGATGTAATCGTACGTCTTCACGATCCGACCGATCCAAGTACCGAACACACGACACCTCCGAGTTCTGCACACGTTCAACTCGATGACGTCACGCGAGCTCCGATCCAGCAAAGCTTCACAGGAGAGTTTCGTCAGCACGATGGCGTGGTGACGGTGATGATGATGCTACTGATGCAGGGCTTCGCCTAAGCACCGCTACGATATGATCGAGGTGGATTATGGTGGAGGGGGCACCGCACATGGCTAAGAGATCAATGATCAATTGTTGTGTTTATGGGGTTCCCCCTCCCCCGTATATAAAGGAGCAAGGGGGAGGAGGCGTGTAACACCCCGAGACCGATGTGCCAGGTGTCTTCCAGTTATTCGCTGTTGTTGCCATGTCATTCGCTTGCGTGTTGCATCTTGTCATGTCATCATGTGCATTGCATCATCTTGTTTTCAAAACCTCCATCCGTCCGGGTTCCCCCAGTTCCGTCCGTTGTCCGTTCTGAGCCTAGGCACACTTGCACGCGCCCGTGGCACGTCCGAAATAGTATTTTATAAGTGGCTGGAAAATGTTCTCGGAATGGGATGAGACTTGGCGTGCGGTCTTGTTATAGTGTAGGTAGACCGCCTGCCAAGTTTCATCGCATTCGGAGTCCGTTTGACGCCCCAACGGATAAATATAGCGACAATAGTAGCCGGTCAAAATGTCGGACGTTTTCGGTCTTCGGAAACAGTCGCCGGGTCTCTCTCTCTTCTCTTCTCTGAGCTCGAGCCCTTCTGCACAGTCTGCTGACAACCGTCAGGCCCTGAAACCCTCTCTGCACAGTGCTTCGAACCCCTCACGTGCACGTCCGAAACTGTCCCGGACCCGACCCGGACAGTCGTTACCGCTGTGTCCGGATCATCCCCTAACATCTATAAAACATCTCCGTTTTATTTATTGGACTTCCAAACCTATATTTTTCTCAGCCGTCCGATTTAGATCGAAGGGCTTCCATTAGTCTGCATATAGAGCCACTCACTATTTAAACCAGCAACCCTAAAACCTAGGAGTTTGTCCCATCGCCGCTGCCATCTGACCAAATCCCCCCTTGGGATCTCCCCTGCCCGATCCAACCCACCAACCAGCGCAACCCCCTCCTCCTCTGCTCGACCTCCAGCCTGCACCCGCATGGAGCTCCTATGCGCCCGAGCTGCACCAGGCCCGAGCGACCCCGCCGGAGAGCGCCACCGCCGGAGCTGCTTCGTTCCTCGCCCGAACTAGCATGCCATCCTCACCGCCCTGCCCATTCTCTCTCCGGCGTTGAAGCTCTCTCTGCCTCACTGGACTCTCTCTATTTTTTCTCTGTAACAGCGATGCCGTCGTCTTCTTCTCGGAGGAGTACCTCGACAAGAACGTCGCCCGCGGTGCCCCGATCTTCCCCGGGGCGACCCCGTTCCGCTGATGCCCCTGCGCCATGCTGCCATGCCCAGCCGCTGCTGCTGCAAGTTATGCTGCCGGCGGCCGCGACCCACTCCGTCCCGGCCTTTCTGCAGCCGTCCAGGTCTTCTCCCCGCGCCCGGATTCCACGTCCTCGACCGGATCCGTGCTCCATCCCGCTGTTCCCACGATCGCCTCGCCGGCCTTCCCTGTAGCCCGCCGTTGCTGTCCCATGCGCCGCCCCTGTTTGTCTGCAGCGAGCGTGTTGTCGCGCGTTGACTCAGGCCGAGCCGCTTCCCTGCCTGCCTCGCAAAGGCCCAGCGCGCCCTCCTGCAACCTCCCCAGCAACTGGGCCTCGGCCCATGGTGAGGCCAGCTGCACGCCCTCTTTCTTTTTTCCATTGTTGGGCCGGCTAGATTCGGCCCAAGATGTATTTTTTTCCGCAGAATGTTTTAGCTAATTTCCTGAGTACTGCTAGTTTTGCAGAAACACCCTTGAACTTCATACATATTTTAACTCACAAACTAAGCATCACATGTAAACACTTAATATATGAAAGTTTCTTAGAATTTTGTGTAGTTTCATAATATGTCTTTTTCATCCATGTTTAAAATGTCTAAAATTTTGCTTGTGTTTATTTTGCCTAATGCCATGCTAAAATGCTTTAATTCATAACTATTTAACCGTAACTCAGAATTTAATAAACTTTATATATAAATGGGGTAGAAAAATGCCTAGTTTATCATGGTGACTTTACTTTGCATGTTTAACAACCCTAAAATGGTGTCCAGGGCAGAACAGCACCAAACCTAATATATGCATATGGGGATATACTAGAATTGGTGTTCGTTGCTTCCGACCTCATTTAAACTTGACTAGATAGGTAGTTTTATTTTGCGTCACCCTCTTGCCATGTTTAAAAACATTTAATATTGTTGGGTATAGAAACGCGATCGAACTAAATAACTTGTCGTGTTGTTTCGTCAATATGCAACTCGTTGCATATTGGGCTCCACTTAATTTGTAGGGTTGCCTGTGCATTTTTCCATGCCATGCCTCTTTAAACCGGACATGCATCAAACTTGATTGTGCTTCATGCCATGATTATATGGTGGTTGTTTACTATGTTGTTTGCTTCTTTCCGGTGTTGCTTCTTCGGGTTGGTTCCGATAACGTCGCGTTTGTGAGGAACCGTTCGACTACGTCCGTTTGTCTTCTTCCTGGACTCGTTCTTCTTCCTTGCGGGATTTCAGGCAAGATGACCATACCCTCGAAATCACTTCTATCTTTGCTTGATAGTTTCTCGCTCTATTGCTATGCCTTTGCTGCGATACCTACCACTTGCTTATCATGCCTCCCATATTGTTGAACCAAGCCTCTAACCCACCTTGTCCTAGCAAACCGTTGTTTGGCTATGTTACCGCTTTGCTCAGCCCCTCTTATAGCGTTGTTAGTTGCAGGTGAAGATTGAAGTTTGTTGCTTGGTGGAACATGTTTACTTGTTGGGATATCACAATATCTCTTATTTAATTAATGCATCTATATACTTGGTAAAGGGTGGAAGGCTCGGCCTTATGCCTGGTGTTTTGTTCCACTCTTGCCGCCCTAGTTTCTGTCATATCGATGTTATGTTCCCGGATTTTGCGTTCCTTACGCGGTTGGGTTATAATGGGAACCCCTTGACAGTTCGCTTTGAATAAAACTCCTCCAGCAAGGCCCAACCTTGGTTTTACCATTCGCCACCTAGCCTTTTCTTTTCCCTTGGGAGTTGCGCTCTCGAGGGTCATCATTATTTTAACCCCCCCGGGCCAGTGCTCCTCTGAGTGTTGGTCCACCTTGTCAGCCGCCGGTGGCCACCAGGGGCAACTCTGGGCTGGCCTACCGGAAGTTTGGACAATCCGGTGTGCCCTGAGAACGAGATATGTGCAGCTCCTATCAGGATTTGTCGGTACATTCGGGTGGCTTTGCTGGTCTTGTTTTACCATTGTCGAAATGTCTTGTAACTGGGATCCCGAGTCTGATCGGGTCTTCCCGCTAGAAGGAATATCCTTCGTTGACCATGAGAGCTTGTGATGGGCTAAGTTGGGACACCCCTGCAGGGTTTTGAACTTTTGAAAGCCGTGCCCGCGGTTATGGGAAGATGGGAATTTGTTAATGTCCGGTTGTAGAAAACCTGAAGTTGACCTTAATTAAAATACATCAACCGCGTGTGTAAGCGTGATGGTCTCTTCTCGGCGGGGTCCGGGAAGTGAACACGGTGTTGGAGTTATGCTTGACGTAGGTTGTTCTAGGATCACTTCTTGATCATAGTTGTTCGATCGTGCTTTGCCTTCTCTTCTCGCTCTCTTTTGCGTATGTTAGCCACCATATATGCTAGACGCTTGCTGCAGCTCCACCTCATACCTTTTACCATATCTATAAGCTTAAATAGTCTTGATCGCGAGGGTGTGAGATTGCTGAGTCCCCGTGACTCACAGATACTTCCAAAACCAGTTTGCAAGTGCCGATGTTACCGAGTAGGTGACGCAAACAATCTCAAGGAGGAGCTCGATGAAGATCTTGTCCTTTGTGTTGTTTCGTCCTAGTTGATCAGTAGTGGAGCCCAGTCGGGACGATCGGGGATCTGTGTAGCATTTGGGGTAGTCTTCTTTTATTTTGGGTTCTGTAGTCGGACCTTGATTGTATCTGGTTGATGTAATGCTTTATTCATGTAATTGTGTGAAGTGGCGAGTGTAAGCCAGCAATGTATCTTTTCCCTAATTGTATTACATGGGTTGTTTGCGAAGATTACCTCACTTGCGACATTGCTTTCAATGCGGTTATGCCTCTAAGTCGTGCTTCGACACGTGGGAGATATAGCCGCATCAAGGGCGTTACAAGTTGGTATCAGAGCCTTCCCCGACCTTAGGAGCCCCCTGCTTGATCGAATAGCTGGCGTTGTTGAGTCTAGAAAAATGTTTTGAGTCATTTAGGATTATGTATATCGGAGAGTTAGGAATTCTTTTTACTCCCCAGTCCCTTCGTCGCTCTGGTGAGGCATCATGACGTAGAGTTTTGACTCTTCTCTTGTCAAATTTCACTAATTTTTTTTAGGATCACGCGGGTATCTTGGAATCGTTCCGATGGTTTTGTGACGAGAACATTGTTCTTGGTACCTCCTGACATTTAGCTGTTGTGGCAGTGTCCCGGGGAGCTGAGCTCCGAGGTGTTGTCGTCACAATTTTATCGTTGCAGTTCTGGAATACCTGAGTTTAGTTTCGCCGACATCGAAAATCTCTTTTATGCAGCTGTTGGTGAGATAACCTCGACGCGACCCAGTACTGGGGCGGGAGTTCGGGAGTATTGCCATAACTCATATAACAGATGCTTTTCGAAGGTTGAGGTAGACGATTTCCGAAGGTTTCTTGGTTATGTGTTGAAGGATGGATACAGCTGGATGTAGGATTTGCTAGTTTTGGCTGAGATATTATGCTTCCCCTGTATCCCAACACCCGATTGCATAACCGGAAAGTTTTGGGAGTTTATAAGTGGGAATTCAAGTAGCTCTTAGGATATCTTTCCGACAGATGTATGATATGAAATTGGGGTTCGACGTCTAGTGGTCCGCCTATCCACGGTTGGTTTTACAGTGGTCTCGTTGTGTCTTAAAGAGTCCTTGGCTATGCCGACTCGGGGACGCTTCGTATGTCATGTGCACTGCCTTGTACATGATGGTGATGTACGATCGAGCCCGTGTAGGCCCCACCATGAAAACTTCGGACGAAATCTCTATCATATGTTTGTTCCGGCTTATTCTGCAAGCCAAAACATTGTTTTGTTTTGAGTTGTGGTATTCTAGTTTCTTCGAAGTCAAGTGTTGATTCCATACCTTTCTTAAATGGTGTTTCTCATACTCCCATTTGAATACTAATCCTTCTCCATCATCGAGTTTGTCATGTCAATCCTTTTCAACCGATGTGTTTCTCTTCAAGTGGATCCGATCATTTCAACATCCGCAAGATCAAGTATCAGTTCTTCTCAACGGTGTTGTTTTCATCCGTTCCAAGTTGACTTTGTTTTTTCCCCCCCCCCCCCCCCTTTTTTTTTCAAGGACTCAGATTTCTTAATCAACTATCTTGTTATTGATGAGAAGCCTCTCCATTCTTTTTCGTCAATGTTCTTATCCGGTGATGCTCATGAAGATACTAACGGAGCCTCAAGTTCATCATTATTCATTCTTTTTCTTCTCCGGTGGATTCAATTCAAGTTTTCTGTGTTGATCACATCCTTTCCTCGTTTTAAATGTCTTCTCTTGCCGGCGTACCTCTCAATCATTCCCCGTTTGCTATTCAATTGGTCCGGAGTGCTGAAGATGTCTCGAAGATTTGTGCTTCCACTCTGCATTCGTTCAAGCTCTTTCGTGGATGTTCCCTCATTCAAGTCATTTAATTCAACCAGTGCTTTCTCTCTTTTGAATCGTTCTACGATGTTTCTTTTGAGTGGGCCCTAACCCACAGGTCTTTTCCAGGATCTTACCTGACTCTTCTAATTCTCCTAGAGATATCCTTAAAATTCTTTTTGAAGTTTGATGTAAGAATGAATTGCCATCAGTCAAATGTCCTCCTCTAAGATCTTTCAAATTCTTTTCATCGTTGGTTCAACCTTTCTAATTTTTCATTCCGAAGTGCCTCAACAATTCATGGTGGTGTTTCTCGAAGTCATTCTCAGATTTTGAAGACCGAAGAAGAGTTTTCCCTCCATACCTTATCTGTTCTCTCAAAGATTCTTGGTGCTAGCTTGTTGCCATCCTCTCATAATTGTTTTCATTGTGAGTATTGTTTTCACTTATCCGGAGCATTTCATGAGTTGTTTCCATTTCTTTACTCCGAAGGCCATTGTTCTCCAAATCTTACCGGTGCATCATTCAAGTATTCTCTTGTAAACTCGTGACCTCTTCGTTCTTATGTTTCTAAATCCCCTAAAGTATCCTGATTCATTCTCTAATTCACACCGGTGATTCATCCCTTTTACTTCGTGCATTTTCAAGTCTACCGGTGGCTCTTCCAAGATTCTTCTTCCTTCGTTATAATCTCAAATGACTCTTTCTTTCCAATTCCTACAGTGGTTCGTTCAAGAGTTTTCTTCCTTCGTGTATCATATCTATGCATTCGTGCTTTTCAAATTCTACCGGTGGATCGTTGAAGACATTCTCAAGTTTGTGCTATATCTATCTTAATCCTTTCTACGGGAATAAGTAATATGCCAAATCCGTTGATTGTCATCAATTTAATTGGTGAAGGATACGCATAACGTAATTCTTATTTTTGTTTCAGCCAAGTGATTAATTCCTTATTTTAGAGGTTCATCAAAATTCTTGATCTCAATTATTCATCTTTCTTTTACCGGAGTTCCGAGTTCTCCCAATTATTTCATCGCGAAGATCCATCTAATCATTGCAAGGATTCACCTTGTGTTTTCAACCTCTCTTTCCTTTCATTTGATCATTCTTTTATTACCGAAGTTCTTCATGGAGGTTCTACATGATGGTTCATCAAAGATTTAATTCCTTCTAGAAGTGTTCATCAAGATTATTTTCAAAGGAGCTCAAGCATTCTTCATCTTGCATCCCGAAGTGTAATTCCTTCTACCATATCATTTGAGGTGGTGCTATGTCATTCTTCATAACTTGAGTTCATGTTTCATGATTCACATGTTGTCAAGAATGAGGTATCTTAAGTCCATTAATCTCTTCATTGGAATTACCTTGGGTTATATTTCACCTAAAGCCTCCCATGAGGATGTTGCTATTTGTGGTGTTTATCAATGATCCAAGTTCTTCATTTATCCTCCCGGTGAAATAGCTTTCTCGTCTCCTTGTTCTTATCAATCCAATTCTTCTTCCCGTGAGTGGAAGGTTGTCACCTCATAATTTGAGATGTATTCCATTAGACCATATCAAGATTATCCTTTTCGTTGTTGGTTTCCAACAACTCTGTTCGACCCTTCTCCTGAGGATGCCTTCTCAAGCTCAATTGTTGCACAAGTTGGCATTTTCTTCCCCATTCTTTTATTTCAATTATCTATCTTCTATTATTTTGTTCCAGAGCCATTGTGATGTTGCTCGTTTCTCTCATCATCTGGGATCGTGTTCTTTTCGTGCTTATCCATTTAACCGGAGTGTGTGCCTGCTGCTCAAGTTCTTTCATTTTTACCAAGCCTTGCATATTTTTTCCAACCGGAGTGTTGTTCGAATTGGTTCTTCCTTGCTCCTTTTCCTAGCAGAGTGCTTTCAACTTCGCTCTTTCTTGTTGCTTTCTTTCTTTCAATTTGGTCAACCTCTCAAGGCTCGTGGTTTCACTCGTTTGTCAAAGAAGCAACTTAGTTTTATCTCTTCTCTTTTCCTTCTGTTTTCCCCTCCGGTGCCATTCTAGATCTCAGACGAGATCCTCTCATACTGGTGGAGTGTTGTAACGCCCCGAGACCAATGTGCCAGGTGTCTTCCAGTTATTCGTTGTTGTTGCCATGTCATTCACTTGCGTGTTGCATCTTGTCATGTCATCATGTGCATTGCATCATCTTGTTTTCAAAACCGGCATCTGTCCGGGTTCCCCCAGTTCCGTCCGTTGTCCGTTCTGAGCCCAGACACACTTGCACGCGCCCGTGGCACGTCCGAAATAGTATTTTATAAGTGGACGGAAATGTTCTCGGAATGGGATGAGAGTTGGTGTGAGGTCTTGTTATAGTGTAGGTAGACCGCCTGCCAAGTTTCATCGCATTCGGAGTCCGTTTGACGCCCCAACGGATAAATATAGCGGCAATAGTAGCCGGTCAAAATGTCGGACGTTTTCTGTCTCTCGAAACAGTCGCCGGGTCTCTCTATCTTCTCTTCTCTCAGCTCGAGACCTTATGCACAGTCCGCTGGCAACCGTTAGGCCCTGAAACCCTCTTTGCACAGTGCTTCGAACCCCTCACGTGCACGTCCGAAACTGTCCCGGACCCGACCCGGACAGTCGTTACCGCTGTGTCCGGATCATCCCCTAACATCTATAAAACATCTCCGTTTTATTTATTGGACTTCCTAACGTATATTTTTCTCAGCCGTCCGATTTAGATCGAAGGGCTTCCATTAGTCTGCATATAGACCCGCTCACTATTTAAACCAGCAACCCTAAAACCTAGGAGTTTGTCCGATCGCCGCCGCTATCTCACCAAATCCCCCCTTGGGATCTCCCCTGCCCGATCCAACCCACCAACCAGCGCAACCCCCTCCTCCTCTGCTCGACCTCCAGCCTGCACCCGCATGGAGCTCCTATGCGCCCGAGCTGCACCAGGCCCGAGCGACCCCGCCGGAGAGCGCCACCGCCAGAGCTGCTCCGTTCCTCGCCCGAACCAACATGCCGTCCTCACCGCCCTGCCCATTCTCTCTCCAGCGTTGAAGCTCTCTCTGCCTCACTGGACTCTCTCTGTTTTTTCTCTGTAACAGCGATGCCGCCGTCTTCTTCTCGAAGGAGTACCTCGACAAGAACGTCGCCCGCGGTGCCCCGATCTTCCCCGGCGCAACCCTGTTCCGCTGATGCCCCTGCGCCATGCTGCCATGCCCGGCCGCTGCTGCTGCAAGTTCTACTGCCGGCGGCCACGACCCGCTCCGTCCCGGCCTTTCTGCTGCCGTCCTGGTCTTCTCCCCGTGCCCGGATTCCACGTCCTCGACCGGATCCGTGCTCCATCCCGTTGTTCCCACGATCGCCTCGCCGGCCTTCCCTGTAGCCCGCCGTTGCAGTCCCGTGCGCCGCCCCTGTTCGTCTGCAGCGAGCGCATCGTCGCGCGTTGACTCAGCCGAGCCGCTTCCCTGCCTGCCTCGCAAAGGCCCAGCGCGCCCTCCTGCAACCTCCCCAGCAAATGGGCCTCGGCCCATGGTGAGGCCAGCTGCGCGCCCTCTTTTTTTCCATGGTTGGGCCGGCTAGATTCGGCCCGAGATGTATTTTTTCCGCAGAATGTTTTAGCTAATTTCCTGAGTACTGCCAGTTTTGCAGAAACACCCTTGAACTTCATACATATTTTAACTCACAAACTAAGCATCACATGTAAAAACTTAATATATGAAAGTTGCTTAGAATTTTGTGTAGTTTCATAATATGTCGTTTTCATCCATGTTTAAAATGTCTAAAATTTTGTTGGTGTTTATTTTGCCTAATGCCATACTAAAATGATTTAATTCATAACTATTTAACTATAACTCGGAATTTGATAAACTTTATATATAAATGGGGTAGAAAAATGCCTAGTTTATCATGGTGACTTTACTTTGCATGTTTAACAACCCTAAAATGGTGTTTAGGGCAGAACAGCACCAAACCTAATATATGCATATGGGGATATAGTGGAATTGGTGTTCGTTGATTCCAGCCTCATTTAAACTTGACTAGATAGGTAGTTTTATTTTGCGTCACCCTCTTGCCATGTTTAACAACATTTAATATTGTTGAGTACATAAACGAGATCGAAATAAATAACTTGTCGTGGTGTTTCGTCAATATGCAACTCGTTGCATATTGGGCTCCACTTAATTTGTAGGGTTGCTTCTGCATTTTGCCATGCCATGCCTCTTTAAACCGGACATGCATCATACTAGATTGTGCTTCATGCCATGATTATGTGGTGGTTGTTTACTATGTTGTTTGCTTGTTTCCGGTGTTGCTTCTTCGGGTTGGTTCCGATAACGTCGCATTTGTGAGGAACCGTTCGACTACGTCTGTTTGTCTTCTTCCTGGACTCGTTCTTCTTCCTTGCGGGATTTCAGGCAAGATGACCATACCCTCGAAATCACTTCTATCTTTGCTTGATAGTTGCTCGCTCTATGCTATGCCTTTGCTGCGATACCTACCACTTGCTTATCATGCCTCCCATATTGTTGAACCAAGCCTCTAACCCACCTTGTCCTAGCAAACCGTTGTTTGGCTATGTTACCGCTTTGCTCAGCCCCTCTTATAGCGTTGTTAGTTGCAGGTGAAGATTCAAGTTTGTTCCTTGTTGGAACATGGAGATGTTGTTCCTTGGTGCAACATGTTTACTTGTTGGGATATCACAATATCTCTTATTTAATTAATGCATCTATATACTTGGTAAAGGGTGGAAGGCTCGGCCTTATGCCTGGTGTTTTGTTCCACTCTTGCCGCCCTAGTTTCCGTCATATCAGTGTTATGTTCCCGGATTTTGCGTTCCTTACGCGGTTGGGTTATAATGGGAACCCCTTGATAGTTCGCTTTGAATAAAACTCCTCTAGCAAGGCCCAACCTTGGTTTTACCATTCGCCACCTAGCCTTTTCTTTTCCCTTGGGAGTCGCGCTCTTGAGGGTCATCATTATTTTAACTCCCCGGGCCAGTGCTCCTCTGAGTGTTGGTCCACCTTGTCAGCCGCCGGTGGCCACCAGGGGCAACTCTGGGCTGGCCTACCGGAAGTTTGGACAATCTGGTGTGCCCTGAGAACGAGATATGTGCAGCTCCTATCAGGATTTGTTGGCACATTCGGGTGGCTTTGCTGGTCTTGTTTTACCATTGTCGAAATGTCTTGTAACCGGGATTCCGAGTCTGATCGGGTCTTCCCGCTAGAAGGAATATCCTTCGTTGACCGTGAGAGCTTGTGATGGGCTAAGTTGGGACACCCCTGCAGGGTTTTGAACTTTCGAAAGACGTGCCCGCGGTTATGGGCAGATGGGAATTTGTTAATGTCCAGTTGTAGAAAACCTGAAGTTGACCTTAATTAAAATACATCAACCGCGTGTGTAACCGTGATGGTCTCTTCTCGGCGGGGTCCAGGAAGTGAACACGGTGTTGGAGTTATGCTTGACGTAGGTTGTTCTAGGATCACTTCTTGCTCATAGTTGTTCAATCGTGCTTTGCCTTCTCTTCTCGCTCTCTTGTGCGTATGTTAGCCACCATATATGCTAGTCGCTTGCTGCAGCTCCACCTCATACCTTTTACCTTACCTATAAGCTTAAATAGTCTTGATCTCGAGGGTGTGAGATTGCTGAGTCCCCGTGACTCACAGATACTTCCAAAACCAGTTTGCAGGTGCCGATGCTACCGAGCAGGTGACGCAAACAAGCTTAAGGAGGAGTTCGATGAAGATCTTGTCCTTTGTGTTGTTTTGTCCTAGTTGATCAGTAGTGGAGCCCAGTCGGGACGATCGGGGATCTCTGTAGCATTTGAGGTAGTCTTCTTTAATTTTGGGTTCCGTAGTCGGACCTTGATTGTGTCTAGTTGATGTAATGCTTTATTCATGTAATTGTGTGAAGTGGCGACTGTAAGCCAACTATGTATCTTTTCCCTTATTGTATGACATGGGTTGTTTGCGAGTATTACCTCACTTGCAACATTGCTTTCAATGCGGTTATGCCTCTAAGTCGTGCTTCGACATGTGGGAGATATAGCCACATCGAGGGCGTTACAAGGCGGCCGGCCTGGGAGAGGCGCGCCAAGAGGAGGAGTCCTACTCCCACTAGGAGTAGGACTCCTCCTTTTCCTAGTAGGAGTAGGAGAGGGGAAAGGAAAGGGAGAGGAGGAGAAGGAAAGAGGGGGCCGGCCTCGCTTGCCCTAAAACAATTTGGTTTGGGCCTTCGGGGGGGGGGGGGGCACGCCCCACACTCCCCTTGCTGCCCTTGGTGCTCCGGTATATGTCCGAAACCTTTCCGGTGCCCGAACATAGTCGTCCAATATATCGATCTTTATGTCTCGACCATTTCGAGACTCCTCGTCATGTCCGTGATCATATCCGGGACTCCGAACTACCTTCGGTACATCAAAACACAAAAACTCATAATACCGATCGTCACCGAACTTTAAGCGTGCAGACCCTACGGGTTCGAGAACTATGTAGACATGACCGAGACACGTCTCCGGTCAATAACCAATAACGGAACCTGGATGCTCATATTGGCTCCCACATATTCTACGAAGATCTTTCTCGGTCAAACCGCATAACAACATACGTTGTTCCCTTTCTCATCGGTATGTTACTTGCCCGAGATTCGATCGTTGGTATCTCAATACCTGGTTCAATCTCGTTACCGGCAAGTCTCCTTACTCGTTCTTTACTACATCATGCCACAACTAACTCATTAGTTACAATGGTTGCAAGGCTTATAGTGATGTGCATTATCGAGTGGGCCCAGAGATACCTCTCCCACAATTGGAGTGACAAATCCTAATCTCGAAATACGCCAACTCAACATGTACCTTCGGAGACACCAGTAGAGAACCTTTATAATCACTCAGTTACGTTGTGATGTTTTGTAGCACACAAAGTGTTCCTCCGGTAAACGGGAGTTGCATAATCTCATAGTCATAGGAACATGTCTAAGTCATGAAGAAAGCAATAGCAACATACTAAACGATCAAGTACTAAGCTAATGGAATGGGACAATTCAATCACATCATTCTCCTAATGATGTGATCCCGTTAATCAAATGACAACTCATGTCTATGGCTAGGAAACATAACAATCTTTGATCAACGAGCTAGTGAAGTAGAGGCATACTAGTGACACTCTGTTTGTCTATGTATTCACACATGTATCATGTTTCCGGTTAATACAATTCTAGCATGAATAATAAATATTTATCATGATATAAGGAAATAAATAATAACTTTATTATTGCCTCTAGGGCATATTTCCTTCAGTCTCCCACTTGCACTAGAGTCAATAATCTAGATTACACAGTAATGATTCTAACACCCATGGAGCCTTGGTCCTGATCATGTTTTGCTCGTGGAAGAGGCTTAGTCAACGGATCTGCAACATTCAGATCCGTATGTATCTTGAAAATCTCAATGTCTCCCACATGGACTTGATCCCGGATGGAGTTGAAGCGTCTCTTGATGTGCTTGGTTCTCTTGTGTAATCTGGATTCCTTTGCCAAGGCAATTGCAGCAGTATTGTCACAAAAGATTTTCAGTGGACCCGATGCACTAGGTATGACACCTATATCGGATATGAACTCCTTCATCCAGACTCCTTCATTTGCTGCTTCCGAAGCAGCAATGTACTCCGCTTCACATGTAGATCCCGCCATGACGCTCTGTTTAGAACTGCTCCAACTGATAGCTCCACCGTTCAATATAAACATGTATCCGGTTTGCGATTTAGAATCGTCCGGATCAGTGTCAAAGCTTGCATGCCTGCAGGTCGACTCTAGAGGATCCCCGGGTACCGAGCTCGAATTCGCCCTATAGTGAGTCGTATTACAATTCACTGGCCGTCGTTTTACAACGTCGTGACTGGGAAGTGATCCACTCCTGTATTACTTTGGTACCTCGCTGCTAAACTAATAGCAAGGCACACATAAGGTCTGGTACACATCATTGCATACATGATAGAGCCTATGGCTGAAGCATAGGGACCATCTTTCATTTTCTCTCTATCTTCTGCAGTGGTCGGGCATTGAGTCTTACTCAACTTCACACCTTGTAACACAGGCAAGAACCCTTTCTTTACCTGATCCATTTTGAACTTCTTCAAAACTTTGTCAAGGTATGTGCTTTGTGAAAGTCCAATTAAGCGTCTTGATCTATCTCTATAGATCTTGATGCCCAATATGTAAGCAGCTTCACCGAGGTCTTTCATTGAAAAACTCTTATTCAAATATCATTTTATGCTATACAGAAAGTCTATATCATTTCCAATCAACAATATGTCATCCACATATAATATTAGAAATGCTACAGAGCTCCCACTCACTTTATTGTAAATACTGGCTTCTCCAAAAGTCTGTATAAAACCATATGCTTTGATCACACTATCAAAACATTTATTCCAACTCCGAGAGGCTTGCACCAGTTCATAAATGGATCGCTGGAACTTGCACACTTTGTTAGCACCTTTTGGATCGATAAAACCTTCAGGTTGCATCATATACAACTCTTCTTCCAGAAATCCATTTAGGAATGTAGTCTTTACATCCATTTGCCAAATTTCATAATCATAAAATGCGGCAATAGCTAACATGATTCAGACGGACTTAAGCATCACTACGGGTGAGAAGGTCTCATCATAGTCAACTCCTTGAACTTGTCAAAAACCTTTCGCAACAAGTCGAGCTTTGTAGACAGTAACATTACCATCAGCGTCTGTCTTATTCTTGAAGATCCATTTATTTTCGATGGCTTGCCGATCATCGGGCAAGTCAACCAAAGTCCACACTTTGTTCTCATACATGGATCCCATCTCAGATTTCATGGCCTCAAGACATTTTGCAGAATCTGGGCTCATCATCGCTTCCCCATAGTTTGTATGTTCGTCATGGTCTAGCAACATGACCTCCAGAACAGGATTACCGTACCACTCTGGTGCGGATCTTGCTCTGGTTATCCTACGCGTTCAGTAGTAACTTGATCTGAAGTTTCATGATCATCATCATTGGCTTCCTCACTAATTGGTGTAGGTGTCACAGGAACCGGTTTTTTGTGATGAACTACTTTCCAATAAGGGAGCAGGTACAATTACCTCATCAAGTTCTAGTTTCCTCCCACTCACTTCTTTCGAGAGAAACTCCTTCTCTAGAAAGGATCCATTCTTAGCAATGAATGTCTTGCCTTCGGATCTGTGATAGAAGGTGTACCCAACAGTTTCCTTTGGGTATCCTATGAAGACACATTTCTCCGATTTGGGTTCAAGCTTATTAGGTTGAAGCTTTTTCACATAAGCATCGCAGCCCCAAACTTTAAGAAACGACAACTTTGGTTTCTTGCCAAACCATAGTTCATAAGGCGTCGTCTCAACGGATTTTGATGGTGCCCTATTTAACGAGAATGCGGCCGTCTCTAAAGCACAACCCCAAAATGATAGCGGTAAATCAGTAAGAGACATCATAGATCACACCATATCTAGTAAAGTACGATTACGATGTTTGGACACACCATTGCGCTGTGGTGTTCCAGGTGGCGTGAGTTGCGAAACTATTCCGCATTGTTTCAAATGTAGACCAAACTCGTAACTCAAATATTCTCCTCCACGATCAGATCGTAGAAACTTTATTTTCTTGTTACGATGATTTTCCACTTCACTCTGAAATTCGTTGAACTTTTCAAATGTTTCAGACTTATGTTTCATTAAGTAGATATACCCATATCTTCTCAAATCATCTGTGATGGTGAGAAAATAACGATGCCCGCCGCGAGCCTCAATATTCATCGGACCACATACATCAGTATGTATGATTTCCAACAAGTCTGTTCCTCGCTCCATTGTACCGGAGAACGGCGTTTTAGTCATCTTTCCCATGAGGCATGGTTCGCAAGTACCAAGTGATTCATAATCACGTGATTCTAGAAGTCCATCAGTATGGAGTTTCTTCATGCGCTTTACACCAATATGACCTAAACGGTAGGGCCACAAATAATTTGCACTATCATTATCAACTCTGCATCTGTTGGCTTCAACATTATGAATATGTGTGTCACTACTATCGACATTTAACACAAATAGAACACTCTTCAAGGTGCATGACCATAAAAGATATTACTCATATAAATAGAACAACCATTATTCTCGGATTTAAATGAATAACCATCTCGCGTCAAACAAGATCCAGATATAATGTTCATGCTCAACGCTGACACCAAATAACAATTATTAAGGTCTAAAACTAATCCCGAAGGTAGATGTAGAGGTAGCGTGCCGACGGCGATCACATCGACTTTGGAACCATTTCCCACGTGCATCGTCACCTCGTCCTTAGCCAATCTTCTCTTAATCCATAGTCCCTGTTTCAAGTTGCAAATATTAGCAACAGAACCAGTATCAAATACCGAGGTACTACTGCGAGCTCTGGTAAGGTACACATCAATAACATGTATATAACATATACCTTTGTTCACCTTGCCATCATTCTTATCCGCCAAATACTTGGGGCAGTTCCGCTTCTAGTGACCAGTTCCTTTGCAGTAGAAGCACTCAGTCTCAGGTTTAGGTCCAGATTTGGGTTTCTTCTCTTGAGCAACAACTTGCTTGTCGTTCTTCTTGAAGTTCCCCTTCTTCTTCCCTTTACCCTTTTTCTTGAAACTGGTGGTTTTGTTAACCATCAACACTTGATGCTCCTTTTTAATTTCTACTTCCGCGGCCTTTAGCATCGCGAAGAGCTTGGGAATTGTCTTATCCATCCCTTGCATATTATAGTTCATCACTAAGCTCTTGTAGCTTGGTGGCAGTGATTGGAGAATTATGTCAATAACAGTATCATCCGGAAGATTAACTCCGAGTTGAATCAAGTGATTGCAGTACCCAGACATTCTGAGTATGTGCTCACTAACAGAACTATTCTCCTCCATCTTGCAGTTGTAGAACTTATTGGAGACTTCATATCTCTCAATCCGGGCATTTGCTTGAAATATTAATTTCAACTCCTGGAACATCTCATATGCTCCATGATGTTCAAAACGTTGTTGAAGTCCCAGTTCTAAGCCGTAAAGCATGGCACATTGAACTATCGAGTAGTCATCAATTTTACTCTGCCAGACGTTCTTAACGTCATCAGCAGCATCTGTAGCAGGCCTGGCACCCAACGGTGCTTCCAGGACATAATTCTTCTGTGCAGCAATGAGGATAATCCTCAAGTTATGGACCCAGTCCGTGTAATTGCTACCATCATCTTTCCACTTTGCTTTCTCAAGGAACGCATTAAAATTCAACAGAACAACAGTACGGGCCATCTATGTACAATAACATAGACAAGCAAAATACTATCAGGTACTAAGTTCATGATAAATTTAAGTTCAATTAATCGTATTACTTAAGAAATCCCACTTAGATAGACATCCCTCTAATCATCTAAGTGATCACGTGATTCATATCAAGTAAACCCTAACAGATCATCACGTGAAATAGAGTAGTTTTCAATGGTGAACATCACTATGTTAATCATATCTACTATATGATTAACGCTCGACCTTTCTGTCTCAGTGTTCCGAGGCCATATCTACATATGCTAGGCTCGTCAAGTTTAACTCGAGTATTCTGCGTGTGGAAAACTGTCTTACACCCGTTGTAGAGGAACATTGAGCTTATCACACCCGATCATCACGTGGTGTCTCGGCACGACGAACTTTGGCAATGGTGCATACTCAGGGAGAACACTTTTACCTTGAAATTTAGTGAGAGATCATCTTATAATGCTACCGTCAAACAAAGCAGAATAAGATGCATAAGGATAAACATCACATGCAATCAATATAAGTGATATGATATGGCCATCATCATCTTGTGCCTTTGATCTCCATCTCCAAAGCACCGTCATGATCACCATCGTCACCGGCGCGACACCTTGATCTCCATCGTAGCATCGTTGTCGTCTCGCCAACTATTGCTTCTACGACTATCGCTACCGCTTAGTGATAAAGTAAAGCAATTACAGGGCGATTGCATTGCATACAATAAAGCGACAACCATATGGCTCCTGCCAGTTGCCGATAACTCCGTTACAAAACATGATCATCTCATACAATAAATATAGCATCATGTCTTGACCATATCACATCACAACATGCCCTGCAACAACAAGTTAGACGTCCTCTACTTTCTTGTTGCCAGTTTTACGTGGCTGCTACGGGCTGAGCAAGAACCATTCTTACCTACGCATCAAAACCACAATGATAGTTCGTCAAGTTAGTGTTGTTTTAACCTTCACAAGGACCGGGCGTAGCCACACTCGGTTCAACTAAAGTTGGAGAAATTGACACCCGCCAGCCACCTGTGTGCACAGCATGTCGGTAGAACCAGTCTCGTGTAAGCGTACGCGTAATGTCGGTCCGGGCCGCTTCATCAAACAATACCGCCGAACCAAAGTATGACATGCTGGTAAGTAGTATGACTTGTATCGCCCACAAATCACTTGTGTTCTACTCGTGCATATAACATCTACGCAATAACCTGGCTTAGATGCCACTGTTGGGGAACGTAGTAATTTCAAACAATTTCCTACGCACACACAAGATCATGGTGATGCATAGCAATGAGAGGGGAGAGTGTGTCCACGTACCCTCGTAGACCGAATGCGGAAGCGTTAGCACAACGCGGTTGATGTAGTCATACGTCTTCACGATCCGACTGATCCAAGTACCGAACGCACGACACCTCCGAGTTATGCACACGTTCAACTCGATGATGTCCCATGAGCCCCGATATAGCAAAGCTTCACAGGAGAGTTTCGTCAGCATGGCGGCGTCGTGATGGTGATGATGATGCTACCTATGCAGGGCTTCTCCTAAGCACTGCTACGATATAATCGAGGTGGATTATAGTGGAGGGGGGCACCGCACACGGCTAAGAGATCAATGATCAATTGTTGTGTCTATGGGGTGCCCCCTGCCCCCGTATATAAAGGAGCAAGGGGGAGGAGGCGGCCGGCCAGGGAGAGGTGCGCCAAGAGGGGGAGTCCTACTACCACTAGGAGTAGGAATCCTCCTTTTCCTAGTAGGAGTAGGAGAGGGGAAGGAAAGGGAGAGGAGGAGAAGGAAAGAGGGGGCCGACCCCCTTTCCCTAAACCAATTCGGTTTGGGCCTTGGGGGGGGGGTGCCCCACACCCCCCTTGCTGCCCTTTATTTCCACTAAGGCCCATGTAGGCCCATTAAGCCCCCCAGGGGGGTTCCGGTAACCCCCCGGTACTCCGGTATATGTCTGAAACCTTCCAGAACCTTTCCGATGTTCGAACATAGTCGTCCAATATATTGATCTTTACGTCTCGACCATTTCGAGACTCCTCGTCATGTCCGTAATCATATCCGGGACTCCGAACTACATTCGGTATATCAAAACACAAAAACTCATAATACCGATCGTCACCGAACTTTAAGCGTGCAGACCCTACGAGTTCGAGAACTATGTAGACATGACTGAGACACGTATCCGGTCAATAACCAATAGCGGAACCTGGATGCTCATATTGGCTCCCACATATTCTACGAAGAACTTTCTCGGTCAAACCGCATAACAACATACATTGTTCCCTTTGTCATCGGTATTTTACTTGCACGAGATTAGATCGTCGGTATCTCAATACCTAGTTCAATCTCGTTAACGGCAAGTCTCTTTACTCGTTATGTAATACATCATCCCACAACTAACTCATTAGTTACAATGCTTGCAAGGCTTATAGTGATATGCATTACCGAGTGGGCCCAAAGATACCTCTCCGGCAATTGGAGTGACAAATCCTAATCTCAAAATACGCCAACTCAACAAGTACCTTCGGAGACACTAGTAGAGCACCTTTATAATCACCCAATTACGTTGTGATGTTTTGTAGCACACAAAGTGTTCCTATGGTAAACGGGAGTTGCATAATCTCATAGTGATAGGAACATGTATAAGTCATGAAGAAAGCAATAGCAACATACTAAACGATCAAGTGCTAAGCTAACGGAATGGGTCAAGTCAATCACATCATTCTCCTAATGATGTGATCCCGTTAATCAAATGACAACTCATGTCTATGGCTAGGAAACATAAACATCTTTGATCAACGAGCTACCCAAGTAGAGGCATACTAGTGACACTACCAAAAGAAGACACATCCGTGACATTTTGGGCCGAACGAATTTTTTTTCTGTCATACATATGACACTTCTATGACGATAATTGTGACAAAACCCGGTATCATCATAGATGTGGTGGGCTCCTACTTCTATGACAATAAATCATGACAGAAAATGGGCTTTTCGTCCTGGGCAGGCCGGAGACGCAGATGCATGACATTCTTTGGGCCTTCCATGATGGAAAAAACCATGGTAGAAGCGAGGGGGAGGAAAATTTCGAGGAGTTCCCGGTTATGGTGGAGGTCGGGGGCCAAGCGATGCGCGTTTCTCTCGTACATATACGCGCGTGTGTGCGAGGCGTTGGCTCTAACTGAACCCGAGCGAGGCGTTGGGCTCTAACTGAACCCGAGCGATTGCACTGCAGGCTACGCGTTACTGAACCCGAGCGATCGATTGATGGCTGTTAACTGAACCCGATCGAGCGATTCCTTCGGTACTGCTGCTAATTGAAGTCGATCGATGGGATGAACAGTGAGCGTTGCGGGGGGTTTGGATGAACAGTGAGCGGTGGTGTTGCCTCTGGATGAACAGGACCCCGTGGTGTGGTGGAGGACTGGATGAACAGTAGACGGTGGAGGGGTGCCCATGGAGGGGTGGATGAACAGGACCCCATGGTGTGGAGGGCTGGATGAACTGTAGACGGTGGAGGGGTGCCCATGGAGGGGTGGATGAACAGGACCCCATGGTGTGGAGGGCTGGATGAACAGTAGACGGTGGAGGGGTGGTTGAACAGGACCCCGTGGTGTGGAGGGCTGGATGAACAGTAGACGGTGGAGGGGTGGTTGAACAGTAGCCGGTGGAGTAGCGCGCGGTGGAGGCTGGATGAACAGGAGCCCGTGGAGGCTGGAGGAGGTCGACGGTGGAGATGAACAGTATCCCGTGGAGTCCCGTTTTGCGGTATGCCACACCCCTCCCGATGAACAGGACCCCCGTTTCGACCGTAGCGCTCCAACACAAGTCCGTTTCGTCCGTTTTGCGGTACGCCACACCCCTCCCGATCAACAGGACCCCCGTTTCGACCTTAGGAGGTCTGTTTCCTCCGTTTTGTGGTACGCCAGACCCCTTCCGATGAACATGATCCCGTTTCGAACATGCTCGGTCGAACACAAGGCCATTTCCTCCGTTCTGCGGTACGCCAGGCCTCGTTTCCATCGCCTGTTCCGTCCAAGCCCTCCCGATGAACACGACGCATTCTATTGCCTCCCCATGAACACGATGCATTCCGTTGCCTCCCCATGAACACGACACATTCCGTTGCCTCCCCATGAACACGACGACGATGTTGTTTCTCCATTCTGACCCAGCCATGTACACGAGCCTGGCCGTACGTATGCACGAGTAGGCGTTCGAGACCCCGCCCGTATGTACACATAGGTGGCCGTATTTTCTTTCTTGCACCCTGGCCGTTGTACGTACGTGTACATGCTACGTGCACGCCTCTACTACGATACATGCGCGCCTCTACATCGACCAGTATGTACGTACACGTTCGTGACCAGAATGACAACGTTACGTACGCTTCGACCAGGTGGGTCCCGACTGTCAGGCACTTCCTTGCCTGCGAAGATGTAGCTGGTGGGTCCCAGCAGTCAGGGGGCGAATCGTTTTTTTTCCCGGACGCACTTCCTTGAGTGCGAAGGTGTTGCTGGTGGGTCCCAGCAGTCGGGGGGCTGGTGGGTCCCTACAGTCAAGGGGGCGAATCGTTTTTATTTCGGACGCACTTCATTGCGTGCGAAGATGTAGCTCGTGGGTCCCAGCAGTCAGGGGGCGAATCATTTTTTTGCGAAATACGGTGGCCCATCCGGTGGGTCCCCGCTGTTAGGTGGAGGAATAATTATTTTGCGCGTAATAAGGAGGCACTTCCTTGCGGCTGCCGTGGACCCAGCTGTTAGCCTCTCCACATACAGTACTCTTCCGATGGAAGTCGGTCATTGACCACGTTGACCACGCCACGCCAAGAGCACCAGGGCGGTGGTCTGGACGACGGCGAGGCCTAGGAAGGGGACGACGCGGAGCCAGGGAAGACGCAACAGTGGAAGCCCGCGCGGAGAGGAGTACGAGGGTTCACTGGTTCGGCTGCGGTGTGAGGCTGCCGTTGCCGTAGAATAACAGGGGGTGTGGGTGAGTAGAGGGATGGCCTGGCTAGCGGTGGGAGTAGTACGGGGCGGTGAGGCCTCCGTGGCATCACAGCCGGCCACGGGAGGCAGGAGCACGCGACACGACCGGCGCTGCTTTGGGCGGCTGGAGCAAGAAGACCAGAGGTTGAAGAAGCACTACGGCCGTTGGATGGACATCGTACGATCACTGCGCTAGAATCATTTATATTGACTAAGTTGACAAATCCCTTGGTACGCGTCAACTTAGTAGTCCCACAGCTCGTATTTGGTAGAGAACATATAGCCCATTTGCGATTTGTAAGAATGTACATCCCATTTTTTAATTCTAATGGAATTTACTACAGCCCATTTACAGTTTGTTAAAAGTACAGCCCAACTTCAAGCTAGGACAACGATTAATAATTTCAAACAACCGCTCAAAACAGAATTAAAAAAATCCCCACATTTTGATGGGATCCGAAATATTTTTATCCGGAATTTCTAGTCAGGTTAAATATAATTTCAAAATAAAGTTGTATTACGTTAAAATCCAACGAAATATTGCGCGTGCAACAAGTAATGAAATTAAAATTTTCAAATTCCAAAAATAATATATTTTTCAAACTAATTACGTGTTTGGTGCATAGTAACTGTCCAGTTATTATAATTACATCGCATTTATTACTTTTTAAAGTCAATTCTCTTGTTAAGCCTAATGCATACCTCCTAGGAAAGTTTGCAGCCTAGCGGGGCGGAAAATAACAAGTTGACCCAGATATTGTGTACAACTGTCGGCCCAGTTGCATTGCTGATGTTGAAAAAAAGCTATTTTTTATACACACATTTAAATTTTTTTGTATAGATAAGGAACATTTTTATACACACATTTAACAATTTTTAAATACATGATTAACACATTTTAAAACATATTTTTTAGTCAACAGTGGGCCCACAGCGAGCGGAGGATGACAATACACATATTTTTTAAATACATGATTAACACTTTTGCAAAAACAATTAGCCCACAGCGAGCCAATTAGCTTCAGTCAGCCCACAGTGGGCCGACAGGGGCCAGTCGGCCAGCTGTAGGCCGACTGGAATCCAATCGGCCTGCTGTGGGCCGACTAGGCCCATTCGGCCTGTAGCGGGCCGATGGTGTATTATTTTTGAAAATTTTTTACCCAGCGTAATATTTATGAAAATTAATAAAAAATGTATTATTCTAAAAAAATAGCGAAAAAGGCCTGTGTAGTACAGTACAACCTAACATGGTTACTCAGCCCACATTCAGCGACACCGGAAAGGGCCAAAAAAGGCTTCTGTACAACTTTTTGAAGTCACTGAGCTCAATTAATAACTTAAGAAAAAAGTTAGATTACAGTGGAACCTAACTAAAAGCTGTCACGAGCAAATAAATAATTCAACGGGTCCCACTTGTGCGTGTGTTCGTGTGTGTGTGTGTGTGAGAGAGAGAGATAGAGAGAGAGAGAGATAGAGAGAGAGACCCATCGGCCGATGCTCGTAAATACATCTTTCAGCCATATGCATTGCTGATGCTTAGTAAAAACTTATATAGTTGACACAATCATATAGAACATCATAGCACACTGAACTTGCATACAAAAATTTCACGCAGGTGGCACAATCAGGATGGAAGCAGTGGATCGCTACGGGAAGGGCTATGTTGAAACCAACGAAGTCATACATAACGGTTCACCGTCTTTATCAATGACGGGGAAATATCTTGACTGTTGTGCAAAGAAAACAGACAGACAACACAATAAGTTCTCCTAGCACATTAAGTTGACGTACAACCCTTTCTAAAAAAAGTTCAGGTACAAAATTAGAACAGGTCACAATCAAAAGTACTGGCATATCAGTGCTTCACACCCATAGCTCAAATTTAACTAGTATCTGACAAGAATCAGTTGTTACCTCAAATTAGAGCACACCCAGGAAGCCAGCCCTGCCTCTTCTCCCAAAGAAGCAGTGGCCTCCGCCGCGCGATGGAGTAGGCCTTGTGCCATCCATCGTTCCGAGCAACACGGGGAAAGTCTGATGTTCACTCCTGTAATGGACGTCGTCGACGAACCCTAGCACCAGCGGCGGCGGCAGGACTTCAATTGATGGATTGACCACTTCTTTGACATGCACGGACACTCGATACAGGTACATCCCTAACGTGGTCCGCGGCGGCCTTGGTGGCAACAAATAGTACAACCCCGGTTCCTGCACCGGTATCTCAACACCAATCACCTTCGGTATGGTGGATGGCTTCTTCATCCATGCCATAACCGTCAGATCCCAGCTGTCTGGTGGAACAAACATACTTACGAGCTCACCTCCAAGGTCGTTGATAAGCTCGTTCATGGACTCGCTGTTCCAAGCACGTCGAGGCATGCCATGGAAGGTAAGCTTTGTTAAAAACTCAAGCTCCGAGGGCACCGAGCCCCATCCTGGGTGGCACCGATCAAAGCTCACCAGCGCTCCATCGCAAAACAAACGCCAGGAAGATTCGAACACACGACTGCAATCAAAAGTTGTCCGGAACCCGACGAAGAAATCAGCCAGTGGCGGACAGACTTCGACGAGCAAGTCACTTATTTGGATGCCATGCGCAATGCCAAGAGCTTTGACAAGGTCATCCGGCAAGACGGGAGGCCGGTCGCCGTCGATGGTTACCATCAGTACTTTGCCAGCAAACTGGTCGTCAAGCGCCGCCATGCCACTGTTGAGCGACAGCACGCAGCGACCGAAGGCAAGACGGACCTCAGGATCTCCGGCTCGGAGATCCGCGTTGACCGGCGACATGATAGTGCGCTTGAGTACAGGGAGTACAGGAGGGGGATTTGGGGGAACTGGAGTAGGAATTGAGATTCCAGAGGTGGGGGAGGGCGGGAGACTGTGGATGAAAAGGTAGCATGAATTTCGAGCACGCGCCAATATGCTCTCGGCGCGCAAGCGCACGAAAACACCGGTGGCGCCCACATGTCAGCCTAAGAGTCCTTATTCATTCTTTTTTGGAGAGCCCGGCCTTTTTTTCAGGGTCTTTTGAGAGCCCGGCCAGAGAGTCATAATTGACCTATTTGGCATTGTGTTACTACTCGGCCCATATTCAACGACACCTCACTGGCCCAAACAAGTGTACATCATCGAAAAGACACTGAGCTCAAATTATATAACTTGAAAAAAGGAGATATACTCTGAACACTGCAGAATGGTGATGCCCTCATTTAGCCCACCAGTAGTTCGAGACAATAAACAGTTCGAAACAACGATATATACAACATTCAAACACCGACTAGTGACTACTACTGACATAAACAGCAAGACATGATAGTTCATAAGAAGTCTTGCTACACCACCAAAACGTACCATCTGCAGCGCTCAGACTCTCGTGATCCAGACGAGAATGACATTCTAAACAGAAGCAACTATTACATAGTAAGAGTGACATAGACGAGGATGACCAAATGACAAGGAATATGCATAACAAAAGAAAGAACTACCCATTCAGAACCAGCAGCAAAGACAACAAAGTCATTCGAAGAGATGATCCAACACCATCATAATTTGCAGCCTCGCTTCAGCGACCGGTGATCCGGAGACACCCGTCCTCCACCCTTTCGATGCAACAGCCCAATCACCTATCAACCTGAAGGCTCGAACCACATCACTGCCTGTCGTAATTGAGACATCCAAGGATCAAAGTTAATCCGGATGCCTTTGTCATTCTCACCTTCTTTTGGCTACAGGCTGTATCGTTGACAATCAGGGGAGTTTGCTCCCGAACTACTAGGGCTCGCCGTGTAAACACAGTTTTCCATAGCAAACAGAGCCTCTCTGCCATCAAGGTCCTTGCCAACAGTGATCTCCTGGTTAATCGGATAATTGAGTTTGAGAAACAGAGAGTGTGAACCAAGGCTGTTTACTCGCCTCCAACTAAAAAATCCTAAAGGCCCCAACAAGCTGGTATCCTGCTCATAGACGTAACAGCCACTGTCCGGATACTCACGTATTACACGGTGCTTGTATACAGTGGGGTTTTTGCAATATAACTTTTCCGGCTCATGTGTCCGAATGATCATCAGTCTTTTGCCGTCGTCTGATAAAGCGAGGAACCAATTGTGCTTCCCTGTTTTTGGCAAAGGTGGTGTGATTACAAAGGGCAGTAACTGTAGGGACACTGCATCATATCAAAAAGGACATGCATTGTTAATGTAAGATCATCATTGTTTAGAGTATGAGTAGGATAATGCAAGAAACAACATTGATATGTCCCTGTTGGAACTGGGAGGAAAATACAGGGAAATGTATACTAGGTTCGAAAATATAGAAGTGCCATGCATGGTTATACTCATGTTATCTCGCAATCGATTCTTCACAGGAAACTACCATGTCATGCATGTTATGTAATCATGTTCTGTAATCACAAAAAAATTCTTCAAGGTAACTAACAGACCATGCATTGTTATATACTTGTGTTCTGTGGGCAAATTTTTTGTGAGGATATTATTCTAGCCATTGATTGCTAAAGGGCGAATATAGGTATGTACACATGGTAAGCATTGTAGGATTTCACTACTTCCAAATATAGAGTTCTCCATATGCACAATTACTTCCCTAATTTATGGTTAGATGAAACGAGCAGTGTGGTGCATGTTTCTACATCATGAAAATGAGGAAACTAACATGGCCATTGATACACACTCATATTTAGTAGTAGTATATAGATTACTGTAAAATAAGGATAATATCCATATATTCCTAACCGTTTGATTATTCAGGGTACAAATTGGCTGTAATGACATGGTCACAATCGCAAGAATTAACTCATTCCAAATATAGCTAATTTACGGCGTCTCTAATACATTGCCATGGTTCTACTCAAATTCTGCTCAAATAGAGATATGCCAATCATCACAAAAAGTTCAAACAGTGCCATGGCGTCATCATTAACATGAGAGGAAACAAATTACATGCGCCGTCCTAGCAATACGTGGTGTCATCTGCTTTGTCGATCGCGTAGATGATGCCATTGTGTTCAATAGCATCACAGAAGTGTGTATCAGCTTTGACGACGATCCACTGCGAGCCGAGTTGTCTCCAGCTAAAGAAGGCATCGGCATAAAGATAGGCGAGTCCGCGGTCGAACAAGGTAATTAGCTTGAAGTCTGCGTAATTCGTATGTCATGTGGGCACTTGGCAGATTACAATCTTCTACAAAACAAGGTCTGTCCAACTAACGTAGTAATCTAGATGACTTGGACCGCGATGGTAATACTCTATATAATCCAATGGAGGAAGGATAATCTCATGGGAGGTCTGGAAGTTCACGAGCACCAACTTTTTACCGTCTTCTCCGAAGGCAGCCATCCAGTGGGAGTTCATGCCGACCCAGTACATACCTGCCAAGAAGTTTCGGGCGATGGTGATCGGATCGATGTCGAGGGAAATGATGTACGGCGACCCACTACATACCTGCAAAGAAGTTTCGGATAATGGATATCGGATTGAAGTTGAGGGGCATCATGCACGCCTCCGTATCATGGTGAGCCAATCTAGCAAGACTAGATAGCAGCAAGCAGGGTGTCTTGAAAAGCTTAGGCCTTGCTTCGATGATGGACGTGTGCATGTTCCTCGAGCATGCAGCCAACTGTAGGGTGCTCAACATATCCATACACGAACAACAGAGGTCGAGGATGTCACTGGGGAGATTGCTCCAATTGCGGCTCATATGGATGCTGCGCGGTTCGCATTCGGCCATGGTGGAGTTTGGAAGAGGGCTTGATTTACGGGGGAGAAGGATGTCGGTGCTGGAGCGGCTAGCGAGGGAATAGTGGTACTGGGGGAGGCGAGTGAGGCGACGGTACACGGGGGCACTGTGAGATGGAGACGGAGAAGGAGATGGAGATGGAGTGGTGCTATGGGAGCGGAGAGGGAGACGAGGCGAGGCGCCAATGTGCTGTACAGCGGCGGTGACAGACTGCACTGTGCACAGGGTGAGGCTGACTACTACTACTACTACTACTACTACTACTACTACTACTACTACTACTACTACTACTACTACGACGACGACGACGACGACGACGACTACTACTACTACTACTACTACTACTACTACTACTACTACTACTACTACTACTAGTAGTACTACTAGTACTACTAGTACATGAGTACTCCAGTATTGTATAGCGTAAATAGGTCTCCCGTGCTAGCATGCCTGTTCACTTCATCGTTCAGGTATCATCCATATTGCAAGCAGAACCAAATTCTCGTGCATGCCCAATCAACGCTCTGCCGTGATGCATGCAGTGGTCGTTTTGGTGCATCAAGGATGGCATGCAGATCGTTCCACACTTGAGAAGAGGAAAAATGGAAAGGTAGAACGCGGCAACAGTGGAAGAGAACGCTGGCTAACGAGGCTGGGAGGGGATCGAGCAGGAAGTTAATGCTCCACGCCTAAAGGTTTTGGGAAAACCTGATTTTCATAAGGTGACTTATACTCACCTAAACGGAGGGAGTATTCCTTAACTAGAGAATGTTGTGTCTCCCACTCACGCGCTCAAAAAAAACTACGACATATTTTTTATCTGTTTGCATAGGTCCCACCTATCAGGAAGGATGGGCACGTACTCGAACAGGTACAACTCATCAGTCTACCCGCATAACCTTTTCGTTTCGTCTACCTAGCCGTCTAATCAACTGCCTAGACGCCACTTCTCCCATTTACTTCTCCATCGGGAACCGATTCTCCTCGGCTTCTTCACCTCCCCTTCGTCTTCATTTGCACCCAAACCCCACTGCGTTCACATTGTTTTAACCTCTTTAAATAATCATCTACTACTTCAGTTAGACTAGCCATCTAATCCTAATTCTCCAAACCATAGCCCTCCATTCCAGCGGTTCCAAATGGCGATAGAGATTGAGATGCAGGTTTTTAGCGTCCAACATGTCCTCGTCGAAGGCTCGATGCGCATAGTTGCCACCGTCACCGTCCACCCAAGGGTTGTTCAGCTGTGGATCAACAATGTATCCAACTCCCTCGAAAAGGTAGAGATGAGGGTCATCGGTCTCGACGCAGAGTACACAGAGCGTTCCCCTGGGAAGATCCAGCGCGCCGCCGTCCTTCAGCTGTGCCTCGAAGATAATGTTTTGGTGTACCACATCATACACTCGCCCTCCATACCACGTGAGCTTCACAATTTCTTGTCTCGGGAAGATGTATACTTATGTGGGGCAGCCATCGAAGGGGACAAACAGAAGCTGGAGGCGTACAACCTTGATTTGAATAGCATCGCTGACCTACAAACCAGAATCAAAATTCCTGTGGAAGTTTGTGATAAACAGACACCATCCCTATTCGACATAGTAAATTTTGTGCTTGGTACAAATCTTCAGAAGGGTGACGAGATGGTGGCATTAAGGTCGTCTGGATGGGAGAATTATCCCTTGACGTACGAGCGGATAAAATATGCTGCCCTTGATGCCCGTGTGAATTTCGAGATAGCTGCAAGGTCCAAAGAGCTTGTTGCGAAGCCGTCTCCCACAGAGAATGAGAACAAGAACACTACAACAGGAACCCCCCTTCAGCAACACATTGATGCGTTGTCGTATGTCCATATAACCGTTGGTAAGGTCTACCCCAACGGATTATTATGCGTTGCCGTTGGTGGCGTTTCAAGGGTCTACAACAACATATATAATTGCGTTGGTAATCGATGTGAAAAATCATTGCAAGGTAGCAACGTATATAGTTCCAGCTAACAATACTTTGTATGTGTTGGTGGATAACCTGCACCTACACGAACCGACTTTGAAATGGACATAACGATTAGTGTGACCCTTTTATGTTAGTACTTTATACATTACCAACAATATTTGTTAAATCAACATTGATAATGCAGATGAACGGGACATCCAGTAAATAGAAAGATCTCATTCATTAAATCCAATCGGTTGCATTACATGGTACATAATCCATAGAATATATATACATGATTCCCATACATTGACCATGAAAGTGGCATTCTATAACGTTAATGTAAAACTATGTAGTAGTAGGCGCATTCTCCACCTTGCGATCAACAACTTTGCCATGCATCATCCATTTATCTGGGCGATCTATAGCAGCAAAAAAGTCTATGTAGTAGTAGCCCCATTCTCCACATTGCAATCAGCAACTTTGCCATGCACCATCCATTTATCTGGGCAATCTATAGCAGCAAAAAAGTTGAGTGATGTATCATTAGAGAAAGAAGAAGAAAAACCGGTTAATAGAGCAATAAAATGTAGAAGAGAAGCAACATACAAAGGTCGAATGGCAAGATGAGTAATCTAACTGCATGGCTGGTACTTCTGACATTTTTGAGTTGTCACACCAACTGATCATATTTTTCTGATGTAGCATCAACACACAATGCTCACAATTCATTTCCAAATTTAAGAACCTCAATGTATATTCTAGGATATTACTTACCACTATAACAATTAGATTTTCTCTCAGCCAACAGGGACATGCATTTCTCTTATATATTTCCCAAACTTTGAAGATACTAACGAACATTCACCATTTCTAAATCTCTGAAAATCAAGAATGTGATGATAATACAATCAAACATCGTCTATGAAGAGGTTATAACTAAAATTATTTTATAGTTGGTTACTCTAGACACACAACTTGATGTACAGGAAGTACCGAGTAGGCCTAATATTAGAATGAAGAATAAAAAACATCTCATTAATAACAATATACAATACATAGGTTGTTCGGGAGCCATTCTAAAATTGATGTTCATGCATGCTAAATGGAATTATCTATAGAAATGTACGTGTACAGGTTGCATAGCAAAATCTAAGCATAATCTCTGTATAATGATTTAATGAATATAGCATACCTGCATTGAAATTATTTTCTTCCATAAGCCACTTCTAAAATATGCCCCATATCACTCGAGTACATCCGGATGTTTTGTTCTGTTCAAAAGAAGTATTTGAATAATAATACCAACATGTTAGTACCATTGTAACCACATTCAAAAGGGATATCTAGAGATATACATAGGTCATCCACATCATTTGCACTGTTGGACATCCAGATAGTTTGAACAGGAAAAATTTAAATACCAACAGTACTAATGTTCGTGCAATACATATATATAAAGAGGGAGTCAAGAGTACCTCTACTTGTATTCCTGCTTGATCGTGGATCCAAATTAGAGATATCAGAAAGAGGGTCTTGTCGGGGTTTTCTAGTTACTAAGCCAGATGGGAGTTACAAGTGGACAGTGGATGTACCAAAGTGGTGTATAATTGGTTCCATAACAAGACACCAAAGTGGTTATGGGGAGACGACATTGTCCTGAATTCTGCACTCATGCGAGAATACTTCAGGCAAGCAACGTACTTCTAAAACTCTTTGTTAACTTCCATGAGAGAACAATATAGACACAATCAAACTAAAACAACACCGAAAAAGTACTCACAGATTTTTTATGCATCTAATTATTGATAATGTTTATTAGTCCTATTCACAACTCACAAGTGGATATGTGTCACATCTCACATGTCCTTCTCCTATTGACATACTTAGGTAGTGCACCAAAGACATGCAAGGCCAATGACGTTATACTCTTTGGCACCATCTATATAACACAAAGAAAAACTCAAAAATGTTGCAAGTTATAAGTATGTTGAGCCCTAGGCAAGTCATATCTCATACTAGGTGTGAACCTTGCAGTTTGTGATTGACATTACAACTGAGTTGGACATGCACTACTAAAAATTAAATGCATACTTTTAGTTTAATTCATAATGCACAGTATAATGAAAAGGGAATTCATCTAACCATATAAGAATCAAGTAATTTCAGTTTTCACCAAAAACTAAATTACTGTATTGTGATAGTTGTCATTAGGCAAAAACAGTTCTTCATTTGGATAAATATCTTGTCATTTACTTAGTACCTATTCAAAATAACTGATCATAAATGCACTACCAAACTCGTAGATGGTGCCATTTGTTGTGTTCCTAGTACTTCAGAGGAGTTGACATATGAACAGTTATTGGAAGCAACTTCTAAAAAAGGATTTGGTGCAGGCACGCAACAGATTTTCTTCAGCCTGTGATTCATTAGGTCAAACCCACATGGTCAAGCTAAGTCAGGTCCTTGAAGACCTAACACAAAAGTGGACTTCTAAAATACAGTTCACGAAGTGAGCTCTAAAGATGAACAGTGCCCAAACTTTATTATAAGAAAAATTATTTCTCAAACTTAATTGCAGTTCATTGTGGTGCTTCCCTACTGTCGGCGTTCTGGGAACGGGGGTCCCCAGACTTGCCTACCTGCGGCCTGCGGCGTGGCTCAAAGGGGGGGCCCGCACGGCCCATCTTCACCAACACAAACTCAAGACCCTCACGAGGGGCCAAGCCTCGCGGGGCGGACGACACGGAGCTTCCTCAGGCACGGCCTCATCAGGCTGGCTCACGAGGAGGCGGAGAGATCAAGGCGGGGTACCTCGCGAGGTGCCCATGACGCAAGCCATGACGACTCAGGGCGCCAGGCGGGTGCTAGCCCGCGCAGCGTCCTCCTTTCCTCTTTGGTGCAAAGGGGGCAAGCGCTGCCGCGGAGTACCGAGGCATTAGGCAAAGGTTGCCATTTCGGTGCAACGAGACCAAGACCAAGAGGACTACGAGACGGAGGTCACCATGGGGCCCAAGACGGCATCATCACCAGAGCTTTGCGTAGGCGAAGACTAGTTTTGTCAGGATAGCTGATACTTGTTGTCCCCTTGCAAATTAGCCCGCCATTGTTGGCTCCCTGCCGCTCAATATTTGGGAAGAGGACCAGGGCCTCTATAAATAAAACCAGACACCCACATGGCAAAGGGTCGTCCAGTTGGAAAGAGGGAGAGAGAGAAAAAGGTGGCTGAACTCCTCCCAGCAGTTCATCGCCCCAGCCAAGAACAGACCCTCGCGAGGCTGTTCTTCCTTGTACTGTTCATCATCATCAGCCCAAGAGGCAATCCACCACACCACACACTGGAGTAGGGTATTACACCACAACGGTGGCCCGAACCAGTATAAACCCTGTGTACCTTGTGTTGTTCTTTTCATAGCTTTGATCCTAGCGTGGCGGAGGGGTGCAGGTAGGAGGCAAAATCTCCGCGCGCACCCCAGTGTTCGAACCTCAAGGGTCTGCCGAAACCCGAAATCCGACATTTGGCGCGCCAGGTAGGGGTGCGCCGGAATTCGTCTTCCACCGCTCCGCTCTCGTCCGACCATCACGCTCATGTCTGACGCACGTCGGGTCCGCACAGAGCGCCGGGCCGCCCTCGCTTCCCGCGGCGGGTGTCCTTGCCGTTCCCCGTCACCTACCATCAACGCCGCCACCGGCCCGGCAGGGGACGAGCAGCAAGCATCGTCTCAGCATCCATCCGTGTGCCAAGACGGCCGCACCGCGACTCCCTCACTCGCCCCGGCTGGATCTTCGTCCCATGCGCTTCGCGCGCCCATGGAGGCTCGGGCTGCACTCATCGCGGCAAACGAGCTCCTGCGCTACCATCCCGTCGACGACGTCTACAAAGAATGGCTCGACCGCGTCGTCGAACTCGTCCGCGCCGCAGGGGGCTCCTCTGCGCCGTCCGCTCCGCTGCACCGCACCCCGCCCCGCGCGGGCGACGAGGCTCCGGCGGTGCCCCGGCCGCCTCCCCCTCAAGAAGACGCCATGGCTCCAAGACGCTTGGCCCCTGGGTGGAACCCACTCCGTCAGGTGCCAGCGCGGCAAGAGCAGAGCTGCCAAGAAGTCCCTCGCCCGCCAGAAGCTGCCCGGGCGCTCCCTGCTCCAGCACGTCGCGACCATCCTCCTGCTCCGGCGCGTGGGGACATGCAAGACCAGGCTCTCCATCACCCAAGGCCTTCCGTGGCCACGGCAAGCTGCCGCGCCTACACCACTGAACTGCGCAGCATCGCGTGGCCGGGCAAGTTCAAGCCGGACCTGCCTCCTCGCTACGACGACACGGCCGACCATGCGGAGTTCCTCCAGCTGTACGAGTTGGGCATCGAAGCTGCCAACGGAGACAAGAAGGTCATGGCGAACTGGTTTCCCATGGCGCTCAAGGACGGGGCCCGCACCTGGCTCCTGAACCTGGCTCCAGGCACAATCTCCTCCTGGGAAGAGATGCGCACCCGCTTCATCGCCAACTTCCAAGGTACTCGCGACCGGCCACCCGTCGTGAGCGACATGCGCCGCATCAAGCAACAACCCGGGGAGACCCTGCAAAAGTACATCCAGCACTTCAACAACGCACGCCTCAAGATTCCCAAGGTGACTGAAGAGGCCATCATCTCAGCCTTCTCCGACGGCGTGCGCGACGTCAAGATGAAGGAGGAGCAGGCGATGCATGAAGACCTGTGCACTTCTTTGGAGCTGTTCAACTTGGCGAACAAGTGCGCCAGGGCTAAGGAAGGGCGTCTCTCCCTCCTTGAGCTGCCTGCTGCAGACCCAGAAGAGAAGAAGCTCAAGGCCAAGGAAGTGAAGCGCAAGGGGGCTGCCGTGCTCGCGGCAGAACCAGACACCAAGCGGGGCAGAGATCAGCCCAAACCTCCCAAGGGCAGCCGGTACTGCGTGTACCATGACCTCCACACCCACAACACCAGCGAATGCCAAGAACTCCGAGCTGTGCATGAAGGAAGGATCGGTCGTCGCCCTGACCGTGGTGACCGGGGATACGGCCGAGGAGGAGGAAGGAACGCAGGGCGCTGGGAAGACCGTGGCCCGCGCCAGGGGTGGCGCGACCAACCTCGTGAGGATCGCTGGCATGACCCACCTCGCGAGGGAGGCTGGAGGGATCAGCCTCGCGAGGATCGCCCGCAAGGCAACGCAGGCCTCCCACCGCTGCCGCCGCAGCCAAGGAGAAACAAGGACCGCCACCAGGACGAGGAGGCTGGGGGCTTCCAGGAGCCGCGCGCGATCGCCTACATCCTGGGCGGAGCTCAGGCCCCAGCCTCTCAGCGCATCTTCAAGCAGTTCGCCCGCGAAGTGAATGCAGCCCTCCCCAGGTTCGAAGCCGCGCGCCCTCTCAGGTGGTCGGCGTGTGCCATCACCTTCAGCTCAGCAGATCAACTCAAGTGTGCGGCTACAGCCGGAGTCCTCCCGATGCTTTGTTCCCCAATCATCAGCAACGTGGTGGTCACCAAGACCCTCATCGATGGCGGGGCAGGGCTCAACGTCCTGTCCGTAGAGACGTTCAACAACCTCCAAGTGCCCTACAGCCAGCTTCAGCCAACCAAGCCCTTCTCCGGTATCACCGACGGCTCCACGGTCCCGATCGGGCAGGTCTGCCTCCCCGTCACCTTCGGGGCACGCGACAACTACCGCACTGAGCTCATCGACTTCGACGTCGCTCACATCCGCCTGCCGTACAACGCCATCCTCGGGTACCCGGCGCTGGCCAAGTTCATGGCCGTGACTCACCACGGCTACAACGTCCTCAAGATGCCAGGAAGCGGCAGAGTCATCACGGTGCCCTATGAAGAGAAGGACGCAGTGTGTTCCCTGGAGCGAGCCTTTCAGGACGCATCACTGGAGGACCCAGATCACGCAAGCAGGAGGCTTCCCGAGGCCGCCCCCAAGAAGAAGACATCGTCCGGCCTGGCCCCTCAGGAGGTAGGCCCCCCTGGGCCCGTGCCTGCCCAGGGGGAACCTCCTTCCATCGCATAGGAAAGCGCGCCCGGCGCCCTCCTCAGGCAGGGCTCGGGGGCTCTCCCCTGGAGGGCCACCGACCTAGCAAGGGTCACGAGGGAGGCGCTGGGGCACCACATGGAGGCGTGTTTCGGAGCATGTTTCCCTCAAGAAGGAGCAAGGCAAGGAGACCCAGACCCACAGGAGTTCGTCAGCAAGGCCATTCAGGAGCTACAGGAGTCCAGAGTCATGAGAGGCACCCGACGCCTACCAGCAGTGGCTCCCCATCCAGGCGAGGATGGCGGGCTGCGCGTCTGCGTCGACGTACCAGGGCTCAACCAAGTCGCCTCCCTGGAGCGCCTCTGGCCCTCGCGAGTGGGGCGCTGCGGAGGTCCACCCCACAGCTACGTACGCATGCCTTACGGCTTGCCGAGCACGGCTGACGCGTACCAGTGCCTCATGAGGGGCATCGCGGAGGCGCAAGAGGCCAGGTGCTCCGCAGCCCTGGCGGAGATGAAGATGGCCCGCGAGGAACTGCCAGTGCCTCCAGAGCCTCCCGAGGCCCCTGGGCCTAGGGGCTCATGAGGATCGGCTTTTGCAGCCCACCGAGCCGGCTACACCAACACCCCTTCGTCTTCAGTGTCATCAGGTGACATCTTTCAAGTTTCACTTCCAGCTGGGAGCGCCCCCAGGGCTGCATTATTCCCAGGCCGCGTGGGTCCGTCCCTGCGGTGTGTATCCCTTTTATTTCGCGTCATTAGCTTACCTTGTCAGGGGCGCCCCTCGGGCTGCATGATCCCCAAGTCGCTCGGGCCTGACCCAGTGATCTCCGCATCTACTTGAACGAATCCCCAAGTCGCTCGGGATAGACACGCGAGGACTTCGCCGAGCAACCTCGCGCCTGCCGATGCACGGACCCGGCCACACACTAGAGAGTGGCCCCTGATCCTCGAGATAAGTTATCGCCCGGAAGCGCCAGCTACCGTGGCACCATCCCTGCACCTAATGCTATCCCATGTTAGAGACGTCGCTCCCCTTTCTCACCGAACGATGGCTGCTTGGGCGCCAAAGGGGACCTCCTAAGCATCGCGACTCGGGGGCTCTTACCGGACTTCGGGTCGCTCACCTCCTGGCCTTGACCACGGCATTGCGACTGGCATACCAGCGACGGCCGAAGCCGCCTTGGGACTGGGACCTGTCGGCGTAGAGCACCAAGCCCTCGTGAGGTTCGAAAGGGAGGACCGAGCTAAGACGGGATGAGCAACTCGCGTAAATCTACGGCAAGGGTTATATTAACAAAACAGGATCACAGGCACCTTACAAGCCCCCACGGGGCGCGCTTTTGGTTCCTCGCAGGGAACAGATCCTAAAGAGACGCAAACTACGCGCATCGCTACAAAAGACGCCATCATCAACAGTGGGCCGCCAAGTACCGACGCCAACCCCATCCAGATCAGAGTCGGCGGTGGCCTGATGAGCCTACCCTGCTTCAGGAGCGGCACCGGCTCGGGGGCTCGTAGCTGTCGTGGCTCATCTCCGGAGTCGCGAAGGGCTCGCCGGAGTCGCTGGAGCCTCCGACATCTCCACCGCCTGAGGAGCCGCCAAGGGAGCGATTGGCGAGCCCGGTCCTCGTCACAGCAGGGCCCTGGCCGTCTTCACCGGGGCAGCACTCCACCCGGCGCCCGTCCGCGTCGAAGACCTTGAGGAGCATCACCGAAGCACCGTCGTAGTCCAAGTGGATCGCGAAGACGCCCCTTGTCCTGCAAACCCGGGCAATCTCTCTCCAGCCCAGGGTCATGTTGACCTCGCCCGGGGAGACGACCGTGACCTCTGCCTCAGTCGCGAGGGTGCTGCAGCCGGCGTGCTGCAGCCAGAGCTCCAGGGGCTCCCCTGCGGGATGACGGAGGTGAAGAAGGGAGGAAGACGGATCCAAGACTGAAGAGGAATGGCGACGTGGAGCACGAACTCTTGGGAGGAGCCCTCGGTGTGGACCCCAGGGGGGACGACCCACACCTTCGTGACCCGTCGGTGTCAGCAGCGGCGCCGCCCGTGGCGGTCAGCATCAGCTCCTTCGGGGCCCTCGACGTGGGCGTACAATGGAAGCGGGAACCCCGGCGGCGCCCGCTCGCCCCAAGGCCTCGACACCACCTGAAGGGCCCCCTCGTCCGGGCCATGGTGGACAAGCCGTTTCTTCGGCGGAAGTGGGTCTGGTCCCTCTCGGGGAGCCTTTCCCTTCTCTGCCGACGAGAACCGGCGGATCAGAGCCATCGCAGCAAGACGGAGCAAGAATTGGGAAGAAGGAGAAGCAAGGAGGGATGGACTGGAAGGACGCGCGATGTTCCGTACTTATAGCCGGCGGAGGCCAACCGCCGACCTCCACGATCGCAGGTAATCATGACCGGTTTTGCATGCAGGGACTTGTCCAATCCGTGCAGTTGCCGAGGCGCCGTGGGGAAGTGGAGGCGCCCCCGTCCAGTCAACTGCCACGCGGCGCCCAAAGCCGCAGGCTGTTAGGGCCCGCGGCGCTTCGCTCTTGCCCTTCCGCCTCCCTGCGTGGCCAAGTCCGGGCGCGCCTTGGGCCCCGGGGCTACTGTCGGCGTTCTGGGAACGGGGGTCCCCAGACTTGCCTGCGTGCGGCCTGCGGCGTGGCTCAAAGGGGGGGCCCGCACGGCCCATCTTCACCAACACAAACTAAAGACCCTCGCGAGGGGACAAGCCTCGCGGGGCGGACGACACGGAGCTTCCTCAGGCACGGCCTCATCAGGCTGGATCATGAGGAGGCGGAGAGATCAAGGGGGGGTACCTCGCGAGGTGCCCGTGACGCAAGCCATGACAACTCAGGGCGCCAGGCGGGTGCCAGCCCGCGCAGCGTCCTCCTTTCCTCTTTGGTGCAAAGGGGGCAAGCCTTGCCGCGAAGTACCGAGGCATCAGGCAAAGGTTGCCATTTCGGTGCAATGAGACCAAGACCAGGAGGACTATGAGATGGAGGTCACCATGGGGCCCAAGACGGCGTCATCACCAGAGCTTTGCGCAGGCGAAGACTACTTTTGTTAGGATAGCTGATACTTGTTGTCCCCTTTCAAATTAGCCCGCCATTGTTGGCTCCCTTCCCGCTCAATATTTGGGAAGAGGACCAGGGCCTCTATAAATAGGACCACACACCCACATGGCAAAGGGTCGTCCAGTTGGAAACAGGGAGACAGAGAAAAAGGTGGCTAAACTCCTCCCAGCAGTTCATCGCCCCAGCCAAGAACAGACCCTCGCGAGGCTGTTCTTCCTTGTAGTGTTCATCATCATCAGCCCAAGAGGCAATCCACCACACCACACACTGGAGTAGGGTATTACACCACAACGGTGGCCCGAACTAGTATAAACCCTGTGTCCCTTGTGTTGTTCTTTGCATAGCTTTGATCCTAGCGTGGCGGAGGGGTGCAGGTAGGTAGGTGGCGAAATCTCCACGCGCACCCTAGTGTTCGAACCTCAAGGGTCTGCTGGAACCCGAAATCCAACACCTACTTCATATCTGACGCATACTCATCAACTTCCAATGGGCAGACATAATTGCAGATAGACCAGAAGAGGAACACACATTACTTGCATATCAATCAGCACAGAAGTTGTACCAGAATTTTAACTAGTAGAGTAATGCGCAATTGTGACGGTCCTTTGCTCGGATGATGGAGGCAGTCAAGAATCCCACCGTGGTCGGGAGAGGGAAGCCGATGCAGCGCTTGAGGGGAAGGCATCCGCCGCCTGCTGCAGCGGAGGGTCATCAGGCGGTGGCGTCGAACACAACTAAGAAGCCGAGGATGGGGCACGGAGGCGGTGTGCATCGCGCCCTCGGACTCGTGCATGATGTGTGGCAGGCACATAGGTGGGCAGTGGCGGCGAGGATGAGATAAGTCATAAGAGTGATTGCCTTACCGAACCGCCGACATGGACGTCGAGGTAGCTGAGGCGGAGCCGCGGACCAGCACCGTCGAGCCCAAGTCGGCTCCCGCCGATGCGGAGACGCCGGGCCGTCACATCAGATGAGGCGCGGAGGCGCGGTAGTGACCCATCGATGCGGGGGCATGCAGAATCAGAGGACAGAGGTAGGGGCGCCAGGCCGGTGAGATAGAGGAATCAACAGAGAGGTGGAGGGGCTGGAGAAAAGATAGTTTTTCCAACAAAATCTGCTTTGCTGCCTGATATTTTAACGGAGGAGGTAGAGATATTGTGGAGGTGGGCGTGGGAGGTTCTCCGTGGAACGTGGGAAGTGGAGCCAACAACAAATGCTATCATTTCGTTGCTAGATATGCGTTGTTATATGGGTGTTTTTGTTGTAGTGGAAGAAGAAGAAGAAGAAGAAGAAAAGGCTGCACCAGCAGGAGGGCATTATGGATGGATGAACTATTTCCTCTCTTGTAAAAAATATATTCCCTCTCGGTGTATATTGATATAGATGGACTATTTCGATGGTGTGCATGTCTTTGGAACAGAGTAGTAGCGTGGGTCCGCTTGACTATAAGGAACTATTTATCCGCATATATAGCTTTCTCTGCTACTCCTTCCAGTGATCGGTATGCAGTGCATGTGTCCGTAGACATGACAGCTTGTCCATGGAAGTTCAACTATGATGACCATCACGTTTCATCTCGCGATTCCCACGACGCCTCTCCAACCCACGGCACCACGCCCCCCGACGTGCGCCTCACCCCTCTCGGCCGCACCGCCCCTCTGCCTTTGTGTGCATGACACGTGGGCCACCTAAAATGCGGCGAGCATCAAGTTTCTACCACAGCCACCCGCGATTCCCACGATGCCGCTCGAACCCATGAAACCACACGTCCCCCGACCTGCGGCTCACCCCTCTTGGCCCCACTGCCCCTCTTCCTACGGGAGCATTACATGTGGACCAGTCACCTATCGGGTCCACATGTTATTGACTCAAAGGTAGGTGTAGTAAGGCGCTGAAGCTCAGTCCCTACGGCCCTGAGAGGGAAATGTAACTCCTGCGCCAGGGCTTGTGGTGCTCCTACAGCACGAACTCATGCCAAACTCGAGATTTGTTTCTTTACTATACATGCACGCAACGATTTAATGGACATTGTAATCTCAACATGTGATGCGGAGCTCTAAATTTGAATTTGAAACTTATAAAACAAAAAGATTCAAAACAAATAAACTGGGAGAGAGGGAGTATATCATAGGATGTGTCCCATACAAAATAAGTCCACTGGTTTGTCACTGGGAAGATGCGGTTAGAATGGAGCACAGCGTCTTCCTACTCGTACGGCAACAAATCGGCCGCAGACAGCATGGTCCGCCTTTGACCGCCATGTGCAAGGTTCATGCTATCTTATTCAATCTCACCGTGGTTCCATCATACCAATTCATGCGGTGGCCCGTTGCATGGCTGATCCCAATGTTGGACAAAGGTTCTACGGGAGCGGTTTCACCGTTGTAAATGTTGTGCAAATTGATGTTGGTACCCTCCCGTACATATGCAAGCCAATCTCCACTCGCACCAAGCCTAACCTGTGAAACAGTGGGCAGGGGGGGATTAGGAAATGGACATGGAAGTAGTATTTAGAATGCATTTACTACGTGATCAAACTCATCCTACCTGCTCATCGGAGGAAATCCGAGTGCCCCTCAATGTCGGCATCTCAAGGGGCTTCAACTTGCAACTACGGCCATGCCGCGCTGGAGAGACCCCCAAGGAAACATCCTCGTGCGTTCCATCGAACGTCAAGATGCATTTGTATGATTAGTTTATCTTGTGAGAGAAAAGGATGAACGAGGGAAGGAATCTAGAGATAGAGATGGACACTACTACTACCAATGTGCTGGCCGTGCGTTGCAATGGATCCAAAGTAGTAGAATAATACTTGTTCACGTGCTTGAAATATAAACACTCTAGTTTTGATATACATGTGTCAGCAGACATGACACCTTGTCCATGGAAGTTGAACCACGTCGACCATCATGTTTCTTGTTTCTACCACTGCCACACCCACACGCGATTCCCACGACGCCGCTCCAACCCACGACACGACGTCCCCCGACGTGGACATGGATCCTCTGACGTGGCTATCACTGCCTTGCCCTGCCTTTCCTTCGCTGACAGGTGGGACCCACGCTTATGGGTCCCACATGTCACTGACAGAATGGTAGGATTGTTCGCGTCAGGGGATCCTCATCCCCCCGGTGTGCCCCTCATCCCTCTCGGCCCCACCGCTCCTCTGCCTTTGTGTGCATGACATGCGGGCTAGCTAAACTGCGGCGACCATCAACTTTCTACCACAGAAACACCCGATTGGACGCAGTTTGCCTGCTCCGCTGCTGTGCTCCAATCCGTACTCCCGCACCATCAAATTTTCATCCAGCGGCTATGACACATTTCGTCCCAAGCATCAATCCTCAGCTGGAGTACTTATGTACTATAGGTAGTACCCGCCGGTGTGGCCATCTACACCTCGTAATGCCCCGACGCCCAGCTGTGGCACCCTCGCCACAGCCACACCACCACCGGCCGGTTCATCTCGAACGAGTGAATCGCGAACCTCGCCACCACCATGAGAATGACATGCAGGCCAGCCGCATTTAAGGTCCGCATGTCATTGACTCATAGGCCGGGCACTAAGCCACTGAAGTTCGGTCCCGTGGGCCCCAAGAGGGAAATGTAACTCCTGCGGCAGGCCTTGTGGTGCTCCCGTAGTACGAGCTCGTGCCAAAACTGGAATTTGTTTCTTACTACTACTCCTACCAACTAGTACTAGTAAGGTACACGTGCATTGCACGCATGAGATTCTTGTGGTTTGTGCATTATGCTTCTACATGTGGAGCTTTCTGGATTCTAACATGTGGAAAAATCTCGTGGAATGCAAGGTTAGGCAAGTTTGATTAACTTAGGTGAGTGTTTGGTTCAAGCCACACCTTCGGCAAACTACATGAAGGCCCCACATGACATACACACAATCTAAGATGACTTATTCACCTAGACGGAGGGAGTAGTGTTTCTAGCAAGATGCTCGCGCGTTGCACAAAGTTGATGGAAAAGGTAAGCACAACTTATAAATTGACGGATGGAGTACTAGCTACAGTGATGCATAAAATTAAGGAAAGGGATCACACATGTCGGTATTGACTGGAACGAGAATGCAACAACACAATAAGAATTAGGGCCACGATGATGCGATCGCAGTGGTGGTTATAGAAGGCAAGAAGAAAGATGGATCCACGAACGTACGACCTGCTCCTCCTCAACTTAGTGCACTGGGCCACCGACCGGCGGCTAAGGAGCGGCGGCTTTTGTGGCAAGGTCGAGGTGCTTCTCAGCAAAGGCATCCAAGGCCTCCAGCCGGTTGAGGAAGGCCAACGTCGTAGCGTCCTCACTGGCCTTGTAGATACCTATGTACACGATTTGCTCGTGCTCGTGGATATGTAGGTCGACGAATTCTTGCAGGGCGAGGCGCCTCGCGGCGAGCGCGACCTCCAGGTGGACATCCTTTGTGGCGTCGGCGTGTAGTCGCAGAGCCACCAGTGCTTGAAAGAGGTTCCGGCCATGGAGGCCGATTAGGGTGGCAGGCAATGAGGAGTCCGGGCGCGCGGGCTGGAGGAGTACGGCGATGTCATCCGCGAGCTTCTTGATGATGGTGAACTAGTTGCTGGTGTCAACGATCATCTGGTCCAACTGAGAGTCGTAGTTGGCGTCGACGGAGGCCATCCACCAGCCGGTCACCAACACCGTCTGGAGACGATCCTCGGTGCCATGCCGCAGGCCGGCGTCGTGGACCATCTGGCGCAGCCGCTGGCCGCTCACGCGCATCGCCGCCATGGGTCTGGAGTGAGCTCTTTTGCGCTTAGTGTAGGTGCTTAGGAAAATGTTTAGGTGCGTACGATGTGGTAGATGCATTGGAATGGAGGGGCGCCTTTATATAAGGGCAATGAGGGCAAACTGCGTTGCATTCACATTGTGCAACCTCTTTTCCCGGACCTCCTCCCATTACTTCCCGCATGCATTAATTGAAGGAGGATGCATTGGCCGTTCAACATAAACTGCGCCACCCGCTATCAAATTGAATACTCCCTCCGTCTAGGTGAGTATTAAGTCATCTTACGAAAACCACTCGTTTCTTCACATTATATATGCACAATATATATGGACAACATCATATAGCCAGCAGTTTAGTTGTCAAAGAATTTCAGGGTGCTTAGTTTTGTCAAAGAATTCCAGGGTGCTTAGTGTTTTTTGAGGGGTGGGTTGTGCACTTATGCGGGACACCATTATTGTGACAAGCCTTTTTAATAGTACTACTGTACAAAAGTGGAGTATATACATTTTTTAAAAGGCTAGAGGGCGGGGCAGTCTAGCTCGGTCGGTTTCACGAGAGGCGAGGGCCTTTGTGATTTGCCGGCTCATTACTGCTGTCAAATCGAATAGTACTACGCCGCCCGCTGCACGCCCGACGCCTCCATTAAACCCCTTCATTTAACCCGCATGCAAACCGAGAATCCTACTCCGGCCACACGTCCGTTCATGAGCGGGCCAGAATTAAACGCAACACCGGCCGAGCTCCTCTCGTCCGCCCTTAGTTTAAACAAGGCCAGACGCCGGCCAAGCTCCTACCGTCCGCCCTCTATTTACATGAGGCCAGACAGACAGCGGGCAAGAATCGCACCCCTCCGCTGCTTCCCCATCTCCTCCTTCACCATTTTCTCCACTCTTCCGATGGCTTCCAATGGCTTCCGATGAGCCGTTCACCGCCATATTACCCGGCTGGGTGGCCCGCCGAGCCCTCCGGATACGGGCGAGGCCGCTTGGTGCATCACCAACCTCGCTTGGCCTGACGGAGCCAGTTGCCGCCCCAAGCAGGTGCGTGGTTCAGCAACTCTCCGCTCCAGTTCAGCTCGATGAGGAGTGGCGAGTTTCTCCACGCAGGCACGTTGGCGAGCACGCCGGTACGGGCGTTGTCGCTACCGCGTCGTACTGCGCCACCAGTGTCTGCGGTGGCCACGCCTCCCATGTCTGTGGGCGCGCCTCCCATGCCTGCGGCAGCGCCATGCAGGCAGAGACAGAAGCCGGGTGCGTGGAGAGCGACGAGGAGGTGGCCAGCTTCTCCGTGTCCGCCGCCATCATCAAGGAGAAGTAGAACACAGGAGGCCGCCGCCACTTGGGACCCATGAAGGCCACCGCCGAGGCGACGACCGCGGATTCAGGTGGTTTCTTTGCTGCTTCGTCTCTTCCGAGGACCTTCGTCGACCCCGCAAGTTTCTGACGCACATGAGGAAGACAAAGGGGTCCGCAAGCGGCCATTTAGAACTAAAATAAGTCTAGATACATCCATTTCTAGGACAAGTATTTCCGGACGGAGGGAGTATTAATTATACAAGAGAGCCGGATTGGCACCTCTTAGTTCATGTAAATGTAATGAAATCCATCATGTTTATATGAAGATCCGGCTTTTTTATATGAAATCCTTCATGCTTATATGAAATCAGTCCGTGTTTGCACGAATTTCATCTGGTTGATTAGAGTTGTAAAAATGTATGTCGCTGGCGTTTGATGTCGTCCTCCGCTTAAGGAAGCAGGAGGAAATTTGCCGGCTGCCGTTGGAGATGCTCTTTATGTTGGTGACATCCAATCCATTTGAGTTAATTGCCTGTATGATTGTCCCTCTATAAAAACTTAATTGCATGTACAGTGTACACATGACTTGCAGGGTGGCTACAGCTCCGTACAGAAAGTTAAAAAGTAACAAGTCCATCCTTAATCTTGTGGTCTAAGTACTCTGTGGGTTCCACTGTCAGCACAGTAGAGAAAGAAGTGTATATTAAATACGTAGAGTAATATATAATATAAAAATATAAAGTTAAAAGACAGAATTCGAACTCATGTCATCGCATTGCGAGCATCCGGCATTAACCAGCCCAGCACATTTTTGTTGTAGACCATGCTGGAGATATATCTCCATGTCTACTCTTATATATACTCCATTCGTTCCTAAATATTTGTCTTTTTCAGATTTCAAATGGACTACCACATATGGATGTGTATGTAGACATATTTTAGAGTGTAGATTCACTCATTTTGCTCTGTATGTAATTTCAGGAAGGGGTCAGATTTGTCCTTGATTTATTTATGAGGTATCGAGATGGCACTGCACCGCCAAGAAAAGAGGGTAACATCAAAATTATGGACTACTTTTTTGAGTATGTTGGTAAGGTCCGGTCATAGTCACTTGTTGAAATCTCTAAAAAGACAAATACTCCCTCCGTCTGGAAATACTTGTCATCAAAATGGATAAAAGGAAATGTATCTAGACCTATTTTAGTTTTAGATACATCTCTTTTTATCCATTTTGATGACTAGTATTTTCGGACGGAGGGAGTAGAAAAAGAGTTGGTGATGATGGTGTGCATGCCATCCTGCAATATAGGCCGTCGGATTTATATCTAATGGATAGGAAAGAAACTATGGCAATTTTGCAAAAATATACCCACATGTCTCTCCACGTTCGCAAATAAGGCCTTCCCTCATTCAACCTTTTCTTTCACAAGATAAACTACTCATACAAATGCATCTTGATGTTCCGTGCAATGCACGGGCAGCTAGCTAATTTCTTTTAAAATAGTTGCTGCGATAATTGGGTTGAAGTGATATATTTTATGTCTGCCCCGAATGATTTTAGATTCACTAGTAGTAACAAAGAAAAGGTTGCCTTGTTAATTAACAGAAAACAGGGTGAAAACTATCACATGAGGCCAGTAAAAACAAGGCACACTGGGTTCAGCGTCATCGTCACTACATGTGTGCGCGCGCGAGAAGTCTACATATCGAGGGGGCTACCGAGCAAGGCACTGAGACACAATGTTTGAGAGAGAAACCAATTGACAGATTATGATCAGATCGAGTTCTCACCCTTCTGCTGTCACTGTTGGGGGGGGAGGGAAAGAAAGACGTATTAAGAGTGTGCGCGGTAGGCACAGAGGCACAACTAGCGAGTCTGTGTGTGTGTGTTTGAAAGAGGAGTAGATAGATTATTATCAAGATCGATGTGCCACCCTACTCCTTCGGTGCCGGGTTGTGTGTGTGTGTATGTTTGAGAGAGAAGCTAGTCGATATCGAGGTGTCACCCTACTCCTTCGGTGTTGGGAAGTGTGGGTGTGTGTGTGTGGGGGGGCAGTGACACTCACATATCTCTACTCTTATATAAAAAACAGAGTTGGTGATGATGGTGTTCCTGCCATCCTGCAATATAGGCCATCCGATTTATATCCGACGGACAGGAAGGAAACTATGGCAATTTTGCAAAAAGATACCAACACCCCTCTCCGCATTTGCAAATAAGGCATTCCCTCGCCCATCCTTTCTCCCACAAGATAAACTTCTCATACAAATGTATCTTGATGTTCCATGCAACGCATGGGCATCTTGCTAGTAGGGAGAAGGAGTTTGTGTGACACATATCTAGCTATATTAAGGGATAGGTAGATAGCATATGTGTGAGAGACATTAGTGGCTGTGGGTGGGCGGAATTAAAGCGGTGGGCGTGTTAGACATAGAGAGCGTGTGTGTTTCTGTGTGAGAGACTTGTAGGACGGGGTACAAAGAAGAATTTAACCCTGACGGAGGGAGAGAAATACACGAAGTGCGCGTGTGTGATTCCGATGCCCACAGGGAAATGAGGTATGTATGCGTGTGAGAGAGATTGCACAATTCATTCATGTATCACTATCTAGCGATCGTGGACGTGCATCGCTTGAACATAAGTCAATATCTACTTTGTATCGTGGCCAAAGGTACAATATCGATTCAACGCTATAAAGATTGGACACTCACATATCACATTTTTTCTATTCAAATAAGCCTTTTTAGTTGTGCATGCCAAAGTTACAGTGATGTTTCTTCAAACAACCAATGTAGCTATCATGAACATGCACCATTGTTACTCTTGCATTCAAATTCATTAGTCTTGGATGATTTAAGTTTCTATTTTGAAGTAATATATGTAATATTCATATAAGAATTCAACGGGTACGCAATTTATGAAATGGAGGCTATGTAACCATATGAGGTAACACTTTTAAGTAGCTGACTACAATATCCATTTATTTTTGTGCGCCTCTACACTAACACGTCAATGCATTATGTTTAAAGTAAATAACTAATGGCACTAAATTATCTATTTACACGAGAAATACATAGGCTGAGCGTTTGATCCCTATTTATGTGAACGCGCCACTAAACCCGTACGATTGGCCGTGCCCGTGTGAACGTCCAAGTTATCAGCGCATCATCCCGAGTTATTGTCTTTTTTCTGGGGTGGACTTCACACCAGTTATTAACTGTTGACGCGTGCCCCGTGTACACAGTCTAGCATGACCTTCCCGCTAGCATGGTCCAAAATTAGTTGAAACTGGATACGAACGATCCTGCGGGCGGCAAAATCTCCCGCCTCCTTCTAAAATTTCTTCCACCTTAGTCTTTAGCATGCGAAATCCCCCTTTTGCCCTTGGTGCACGGAGACCAACAGTTACAATACCGCCCTCATCTACATGATAGGTCGGGGCTGCTTTGGTAACATCCGGTTCCCCCACTACACGGCACCCCCATTTCCTCTCCCCCTCCCGCAAAAATGACTAACTCCACAACACCAGAGCATCTTACATCACGCCGTCCGTACTTCATCGCCCTTTCTCCCGTCCCCTCTCGAAACCCTAGACTGCTTATCCACCGGCGTAGCATAGCCCATTCACTGCGAGCGGCGTCCACCTCGCCGGATCTGCTTCTGCAGCCGCATCTACCCCTCCCACCTCCCCTAGAAACAAGTAGACTACTCATCCACCACTGTACCACAACCCATTCAGTGACGGCCTTGTCCATGGCGCCGGATCTGCTTCGCCGGTACTCTCGTCAACCGCCACGCATCTGCAGCGGCTCATTCGTACTCCCCACCGGAGACGCTTCGTCCACACCCCCCGTAGCCGCCCCACCGACGCCCCCGTTGACGGCCTCTGATCCTCTTTGCTGACACCTTCCTCAACCCTACCGGAGCCACTTCGCAGACACCTTCCTCAACCCTACCGGAGTAGCTTCGCCTATGCCATTCTCAACCCTACCGGGGCCTCTTTGCCAACTCAAAAGTCCACGGCCTCAGATCCGCTTCCTCGCACCCTCATCCAACCCAACCACCGGAGTAGCTTCTGACGCCCCGTCCACGATCGCAGATCCACATCGTCGACACCATCCTTAACCCAACCACCGGAGCAGCTTCACCTACGCCCTCGTCCACGGCCACAGATCCGCTTCGCTCACACCGTAGTCCACCCTACTGGAGCCGCTCCACAAACACCCTACTCGACGGTTCTAGATCTCCTTACCGGACCCCGACAGCCAGCGCAACGTCATCACCCTCGACGTTTCTAACCTGATTCCCACAGTCTGGAGAGATGTCAAGCACCCGCCACGGCCTAGGTACTTGTCACCTTTAAACCCATCCAGCATCACCTGCCCGATGTACTTAAAATATACTAACCGGTCGCTGTTACTTGTTATGCAGCTAGCAACAACTACAAGGACGATGTTTCTTCCGGATCTAATAGCTTGGCCAACCAAGATCCTAGACTAAGGCATTGCTATGATCTTGTAAGCACGTCTCTCTCTCTTGTATTGTTCTGTGCCTGCCAGCGTGCTTTGCTAGGATTTGCGACCAGTAATCCCTTTGTGCAGAAAATGATTTCTACTACTGGCTGCTAAATTAGATATGTAGATGTCATACATGATACTACCTCGTACCTCCGTTCCTAAATATAAGTCTTTCTAGAGATTCCACTATAGGCTACATACGGAGCAAAATGAGTGAATCTACACTCGAAAATGCATCTATATACATGTGTATGTGGTCCATACTGGAATCTCTACAAAGACATATATTTAGGAACAGGGGCAGTACATTACCAAAATCGTAGGTGGCATGTAGGAATTCAAGTGCACTACATTAGGCTCCCTTAGAGTGCCTGCTAGTCCAGCATACAGAGTCATGGCTAGTTTATGGTACGCACACAATCGTTAATTGGTGGTTTAAATATGCGCAAGGGATATGCAATGTAGTATCATGTAGAGATGTCTGAAATTAGCCGTGTCAACTTGCAGATAGGGTTACACAATGAAAAAGTACAAGATGAATGTGGCAATTTCATGGAACATCGCAAAAAAAGGAGAGGCAGCGGTGAGCCTATATAGTGTGCCATGGTACGTCACTCCTCCATTGCAATCATCGTGACATGTTATTTGTATGCTAGTTCTATTAGCCAAGTTTCTTAGGGACAGTTATTACGAGTTATCCTAAGAAAATAAGCACCTGTGAATATAAGCTCCATGTAATAAGCCAACCAGTTCTTTTCATTGCGTTTTCACCTTATCTTTGGTATGATCAGTGGAAAGTCTAGATTGCATTATATATTTTTTTCATTTTTCTGCCCATATGGAAATTAATTTGATTTGCAAACATCACAAATTGAACCCAGTGCAGTAATTAATATGATAGGAAAGTAGACCATCACTATTTGCTCAAAATGCAAATACAAAGATACCATCTACTTGGCACAATCTACTTTGGTCAATGTTTTCCATAGAGATCCCATTGCCTAATTTAAACAAAGAACGCATGACCCACATTTAAATAAAAACAATTATTTATTGAAATTCGATGGTCAAAGTGGCTGGTTATTATCATATATCAGCACCACCGGAAAGCATCATATAGCAGCAGCAGCTCATAGCAACTCATCATACAACAGCAGTCTGCAATTCATCATATACCAGCAGCAACTCATAGCAATTCATCATACAGCAGCAGCAGGAGCAGCTCATAGCAATTCATCATATAGCAGCAGCAGGAGCAGCTCATAGCAAGTCATCATATAGCAGCAGCAGGAGCAGCTTGTAGCAACTCATCATATAGCAGCAGCCGGAGCAGCTTGTAGCAACTCATCATATAGCAGTAGCAGCAGTTCATAGCAATTCATCGTATAGTAGCAGCAGCAGCTCATAGAAACTCATCATATAGCAGCAGCAGCTCATAGTAATTCATCATATAGCAGCAACAGGAGCAGCTCATAGCAATGCATCATATAGCAGCAGTAGAAGCAGCTCATAGCAATTCATCGTATAGTGGATCAGAATGAAAATTTGGCAAAAAATCAGAGGAGATCCTCACCTTGTTGGATGAGCTCATCCTTCAACAACACCTCAAGGCCATGGCCTGGGAGGAGGGGAAGGGGAATAAGGTGCCTTCTGCCGCTATGTGGCATCAGCCATAGTTGTGCAGCGCCCGCCGGAGTAGTGCGTTGGATGAACCACAGTGGAGCAGCTGCTGGAGACCATGAGAATGAGGGGCAATGCCAGAGGGAGGAGAAGCCAGGGAGATTTGCCCCTACCCGCCGGCCATGTAGCCTAGCTGGATATAGCATCGTCGAGGACAGGGCCAGACGGGACCAGTGGCGACGGCTCACTGGAGGAACCCTAGTGCTGCAGGCAGGGGATCGAAGTAGAGGGAAAGGGGAGAGGAGATGCAAGCGGGCAGGGCAATGAATCCTTGCGTGTGTGTTTTTACTTGAGGGTCAGGTGAGACACGGGCGTCAGCAGTTGCATTTTGAGTGTAATATAGGCAGACAACAGAGTCATTTCACTATTCCCCTTCCCTTCAATTTTTAGTGAGGTTCTACCCGAAACACCCCCTCCAAAGCAAAATTAGTTAAGCCCAAGCCCATAACTTAAAAATGACTTCTTTACATCTTTTATGGCTTATTTTGACAATATGCCCTGAAAAGGCGGAATCAAAGTGGCCCTTAACCTGAAATTCTTTTGTGCGTGCAATGATGAATCACTCCTGCCTGCTATCTGTACATTTAGGCATCATCATACATGGCATAACCTAATACATGTGCATTCCATTGTATAATCTGGAATATGCAATGTTTATGTTAGTTCATACGTTGCACATGATGTTTAAATGCCCCTTAAATCTGGTCAGTCAAGTGATGGTCTTTAAGCCTCCTTCTTTGCTTCTTTTCTTGATATGTAAGATTTGCTCACACATCTGTTCAATTGCTTATTTGCATTAGCCAGCCATACTAGGACTGTTTGCTTTGATTACTTGCCATTCTTGACCTAACACTCTAACAGAGCTTGTCAACGATTTAAACACTAAGGGCTGCTGTAGTGGGGCCTTGTCTAACTCATAGGTGACATAAAGGTTTGGCTGTACACTACAGTAGGCAAGTATGTTAGGAAAGTATGCATATTTATCTTCCAAGGAGACGAGTAACTAGTTGACATAATTATGTGGTGTTGTTTTGTTATAATCTCATCCTTTTGTGTTCACAGACTGGAAAGTATGCATATTTATCTTCCAAGGAGACGAGTAACTAGTTTGTGTCACCTTGCAGAGGGGGTGCAATGAAGATAACATTGAGGATTTCCAAGTACAAGATGTTAGGAAGGAGCCTTGGAAGAGAAGTAGGAGCTGCGTTGAGCCTCTTCAACCTGCTAAGGTAAGTCACTGTATGCAACTCAACAGTTCAATTCCTTGTTTGTTTCAGGCATAGTTAATTTTCTCTTTTCTATTGCTTTTTTTGTCCTCAGTTAATGAGATGCCCAAATAATCATGCCTGTCGTTCGGTACTTGTATCACTATTAGTTGACATCATTAAAGGCCTTACCATTTAATTACTCTGCCGAAGTGTGCCTGAAGCTTTGAAGTCTATTAACCAACTATTATTGCATGAGGCTCACAATCTAATTTATACTACGCTAATGATTACATAGTTTTGCCTGCTGTAGTATGTTTATATGAAACCCTCTGCTGTTCATTATGCTCCCTAAGACTTTAATTGAGGCATAGAATGGCCAACTGCTTGCTTACTTATATGCAACGTGTTGTCTAATTTTGTAACTTGTCTGTGTTTTCGATTGGGCCCCAACATCATGCTCCTCTGGTGAGCTAAGAGGGATTTCTGTATGCAGGCTGCACAGACTATCTTTTTTATAATTTTTAAAATCACCTGCTTATGCTTCATGATGTGTAACATTTTTGTTGTTGAAAGTGACGTGTAACATTATTGTTAGTCCTGTTTTGCCATGTAGTACAAAATAGTGTCTTGTTCACTTCACTATTGTAACTATATTTTTGCGCTAGTCATGTGTACTTACAGAAACATTTCAGGATGAAGTGACATCAACACAAAGATCTGCGAGCAGTGCGGCATGGCCGTTACCGAATGATTATGGATTGGAATTGGAATGTGTTGATGTTCTCGAGCATCAACTAGAGGTGGCAAGACAATGTGTACATGATTGTCAACGTATAATCAACAAGTTGAGACTGGACATGCATGTATTAGATGCAGGAGTCAAAAATGAAACAAGACACTGAGGTAACCATGAAGGAATTGGAGATTTTGCAGACTGAAATTTGTGCTATCTGAATCCGGCCAATCCTATTTTCTGAAGAGATTATAGTTCAAATGGAGTTAAGTTGATGCGTGTCCATGATGTATGAGCTGTATTTGCCTAGTGTATGTAATTTGCTGTTTGTGTATGCTTTATTATCACCTATGCCGAACCATAATGCCCAGTGGGTATAATCGGCTGTAATTTCTTTATTTTATAGTGTACGATTATTCAACCTTTCTATGCCTTGATCTCTTTGTTGTAATAGTGTAGGATTTTTAGAGGTGATAGTATTGAGTAGGATAATTCTTTGAATATGCTATATCGTTCAAATGGGGGCCAATTCGCCCGACCATGGCCCTTCACGGGCCGTCGGATCCATGGGCCTTCTACGTCTCGTAGGATCCATGGGCCTTCTACGTCTCGTAGGATCCATGGGCCTTCTACGTCTCGTAGGATCCATGGGCCGCCGGCTCATTTATGGGTCTTGTATGGGCCTTTATTGGGCCGTAGACGGGCCTTTAATGGAAATCGTACGTTTTATGGGCTGACCATAATGAACCGTTAATAGGCCGTATTTGGTGATGCTATGAAAATGGCCCAACAGACTAACGGTCCACAAACGGGCCGACTTTAACGACGGGCTGAATTTGGCCCACAAACAGAAAATGACAGTAACGGGCCGTAAGTAACCGAATGCTGCAAATGAGCCCAAGAATAAATGAGCCCTTAGAAGGCCGAAAGTTAACTTGGCTTGGAAACGGCCCAACGGAATAACGGGCCGTTAATGGGTAAAAAGTGATACACTGTTCATTACAGGCCAGTTTCACCACGAGCCATTAATGGGTGTAAAGTAATACACTGTTCATTACGGGCCAGTTTCAGCACGGGGCGCTAATGGGCCAAGAGTTACAAAGGGCCTCATATGGGCCGAAAGATGTCATGGGATATACATGGGCCAGAAGTGAAAATGGTCTGGAATCATATTGGAAGGCCCAGATGATGCTACTGGGCCTAATTCACATAGGGCGTAACGGGCCTTGGGTTAGCGGGTTGTAAATGGGCTATATGCGAACAGGCCGTTAACAGGCTTTCCATGGGCCGGCCCGCCAGCTTTTGACCAAATCAAATGGGCCGGCCTTTTCACAGGAATGGGCCACTGTTGGGCCGTGCCACGTGTCGACGTATCATAGGCGCCTTCTGTCCAGTGAGTGGATGACATATGTCCCGACGATGAGCCGACACGTGTTTCCTCTAGCCAATGATGATTTTACACGTGAAAAATCCTCATTGGTCGGGGCTGTTAACGGGTTATCGGATCCAAAACCTGACCCGATAGCTTAACGGTGTTTCATTATGGTGGATGCCACATGTCGGTCACCCTTGACGAAAGCACTTTTGTGACGCGCGATTTATTGTCATGGAAGTGGACACTTCCCTGATGATAATTTTGGTAATGTCATGGAACACTTCTACGATAGCACAGGTATGACTATCTTGATTCTGTCATAAATTTGTCATGGATGTACATGCATGAGAAAAAAGCGACCTACTGTGACAAACACGTATCATCACGGAAGTGTATTTTTTTGTAGTTTGACACTCTGTTTGTCTATGTATTCACACATGTATCATGTTTCCGATTAATACAATTCTAGCATGAATAATAAACATTTATCATGATATAAGGAAATAAATAATAACTTTATTATTGCCTCTAGGGCATATTTCCTTCAGAGTGTGTCTACATACCCTCGTAGACTGAAAGCGGAAGCATTTAGTAACGCGGTTGATATAATCGAACGTCTTCGCGATCCAACCGATCAAGTACCGAACGCATGACACCTCCACGATCTTCACACGTTCAGCTCAGTGACGTCCCTCGTACTCTTAATCTAGTTGAGGCCGAGGGTGAGTTGTGTCAGCACGATGGCGCGTTGACGGTGATGATGAAGTTACCGATGCAGGGCTTCGCCTAAGCACTACGACAATATGACCGAGGTGGAAAACTATGGAGGGGGCCCCGCACACGGCTACAGATCAACTTGTGTGTCTATGGGGTGCCCCCTCCCCTGTATATAAAGGAGGGGAGGAGGAGGAGGGCCGGCCTCAAGGGGCGCGCCCAAGGGGGGATTCCTACTCCTAGTAGGAGTAGGTTTCCCCCTTTCCTAGTCCAAGTAGGAGAAGAAGGAAGGAGAGGAAGAAGAGAAAGAAAGGGGGGGTCGGCCCCCTAGCCCTAGTCCAATTCGGTTTGGGCTAGGGGGTGCACGCCACCTCTTGGTCTGCCTCCTCTCTTCCACCACTAGGCCCATAAGGCCCAATAACTTCCAGGAGGGGGTTCCGGTAACCCCCGGTACTCTGAAACTTATCCGAAATGACCCAAACCATTTCATTGTCCGAATGTAACCTTCCAATATATGAATCTTTATGTCTCGACCCTTTCGAGACTCCTCATCATGTCCGTGATCTCATCTGGGACTCCGAACAACCTTCGGTACATCAAATCATATAACTCATAATACATATCATCATCGAACGTTAAGCGTGCGGACCCTACGCGTTCGAGAACTATGTAGACATGACCGATACACCTCTCCGGTCAATAACCAATATCGCAACCTAGATTCTCATATTGGTTCCTACATATTCTACGAAGATCTTTCTCGGTCAAACCGCATAACAACATACATTGTTCCCTTTGTCATCGGTGTGTTACTTGCCCGAGATTCGATCGTTGATATCATCATACCTAGTTCAATCTCGTTACTGGCAAGTCTCTTTAGTTGTTCCGTAATGCATCATCCCGCAACTAACTCATTAGTCACATTGCTTGCAAGGCTTATAGTGATGTGCATTACCGAGAGGGCCCAGAGATACCTCTCCGACAATCGGAGTGACAAATCCTAATCTTGATCCAGGCCAACTCAACAAATACCATCGGAGACACCTGTAGAGCATCTTTATAATCAGCCAGGTACATTGTTACGTTTGATAGCACACTAAGTGTTCCTCCGGTATTCGACAGTTGTATAATCTCATAGTCATAGGAACATGTATAAGTCATGAAGAAAGCAATAAACTAGACGATCATAGTGTTAAGCTAACAGATGGGTCTAGTCCATCACATCATTCACTAATGATGTGATCCAGTTCATCAGATGACAAAATAACCATCTTTGATTAACGAGCTAGTCAATTAGAGGCATACTAGGGACACTCTGTTTGTTTATGTATTCACACATGTACTAAGTTTCTGATTAATACAATTCTAGCATGAATAATAAACATTTATCACGATATAAGGAAATATAAATAACAACTTTATTATTGCCTCTAGGGCATATTTCCTTCAAGGGCTCCACCCACGAAGGGTCCACAAAGAAGCAACCTTGTCTATCCCACCATGGTCATCGCCCACGAAGGACTTACCTCACTACGGTAGATCTTCACAAAGTAGGCGATGTCCTTGCCCGTACAAACTCCTTGGTTCAACTCCACAATCTTGACGGAGGCTCCCAAGTGATACCTAACCAATCTAGGAGACACCACTCTCCAAAAGGTAATAGATAGTGTGTTGATGATGAACTCCTTGCTCTTGTGCTTCAAATGATAGTCTCGCCAACACTCAACTCTCTCACAGATTTGGATTTGGTGGAAAGATGATTTGAGTGGAAGGCAACTTGGGTAAGGCTAGAGATCAAGATTCTTGTGGTTGGATTGGAATATCTTCATCTCAACACATGAGTAGGTGGTTCTCTCTCAGAAAATGAATGCTAGAAGTGTAGGCACGTTCTGATGGCTCTCTCCACGAATGTAGGAAGAATGGAGGGGTATATATAGCCTCCACACAAAATCTAACCATTACACACAATTTAGCAAATTCGATGAGACCGACTACTCAAACTCGGTCAGACAGATTCAGTTCAAAATGTGAACATTAGGCTTTTCGGTGGCACCGACATGTCAGCTCAGTGGGACCGATTTCATTACAGTTTGGGCATAACGTAATCTCGGTGAGACCGATCACATAAACTCGATGAGATCGATTTCTGTAATAGGCAAACAGAGAGTTGGTCACGCAAACTCGGTGGGACTGATAGCTCATTTTGGTGAGACCGAAACGTTGCGAAAAGGAATCAGAGAGTTTGCATTGCGAACTCGGTGGGACCGATTGGTCAGAGCATGAATAGAGTTTGAGACGAGAAAAGCATAGATAGCTAGAGGAAGTTCTTAGGCATTCTTGTCCATCCATTTGGCAAAAGAAAAAGAGCCAAACAATCAAATCAACAAATGGATGTCCTCATATGAGTAAAATATGCAGCCAACATGCTCACACAATAAAATGGCAAATGAAATATGTGACAAAGCATGCACAAACACTCTAGCATCTATCAATCAATTGGCGATGACTAGGTCATCTATATATGAGTATATTGACTTAGGAGTCAAATGAGAACATTTGATCATAGGTCATACTCATCGTATAAGCAGAAGTGGGGTTACCACTTTTACATAAAGCATTGTTGTGTTCACACCATTAGAGTTGATTTAGCTCAATATTTAGAGTAAAGCTCCCCCTAGAAGTGATGTCCCCGTAAGAGGGATGAACTAACCTTGGGTTTTGTTGATGATGACTTCATGTAGATGTTGAAGATGTGGATGCTGAATGTTGATGTAGATCATTTGGAGCAATCCATTGGAGTGAGTTGCACTTTCAATACCTACACGGGTTAGTCCCACAAGGAAAAAACAAGGATATCCGTAGACATAGAGTGAGGTTCACACAAGATGATGTCCATGAAATAGTTAGGTTACCCTGTCCCTTGTCTTACCAACAAGAGGGTTTGTGACTCCTTGAACTAGTGCAAGATGTGGAAGTTGTTTGCACTTGTTCTCGCCAAAATGATATGAGTGAAGTATGTTGGAGGAGTCACCCTCAAGAACACTCTAGTTCTTGTTCTTCGGGATCCACATCAACTTGATGGGAATCCTTGGAGTTGTAGTCGTACTTGATGAGGAAGAAATTGATGTAGTCTTGGGAACCCACTTGACCAAGGCCTTGGGAGCTTCTTCAAATGCATCAATCTCCTCTTGAAGCTTGTCCTTGCCTTTTTGCTTATGGTCTTGTGGTGGAAGATCATCTTGAGCTTGTGTCCCATTGAAAGAAGTAGGATCATACTTCTCTTGTTGAGGAACAAACTTCGTCTTGGGGTATTGATCTTCTTCCCATTCAACCCCATTGGCATTAAACTTTCGTTCAAAACCAACACCTTGATTCTTCCGGTGCCTTCCTTGCTTGTGTACAATTTCCTCAAATTGCTTACTTCCGGTAAGGCTCTTGTAAACACCTTTCTCTATAATTCCCTTCAATAAGCTATTTTCTTGCTCAAGTGTAACTTGGCTAAGAGAATCATTAGTGGAATCAAGAGAACTACTAGAAGCAACAATATTGGATTTAACACGATTATTGTTACTACTAGAAGGAGAATCTTTCTTGCTCTTGTTGCTAGATTTTACTTGTGGCATGTAAGTATACAAGAGTAAACACTTGGCAATGTAAGAAGAACTTTTCTTATGAAGATCATCATTGATTGCTTTTAAGAACCCACGCTCTTGCTCAAGGTTGAGCTTTTCAAAGCGTAGCTTCTCATTAGTCTTTAAAAGCTCTCAATGATCTCCTACGTATCTCCTTCTTATCATCATCATTCATTTTATCTCGATTAGCATGATTAATAGCAAGTTCATCATAGTTTTCATCACTAGTTGTCAACAAGTAACTCATCATCACCTAGCAAATCATCTTCATCACTATTGAAATCAACATACTCGGGGTGTGATACCTTTGGGCCTTTAGCCATGAAGCATCTTCCAATTCCTTCATTTGGTGAGTCAAATATGTCATAGGAGTTGGTCGACACAAGTGCTAGACCGGCAACACCTTCATCTTCAGTATATTCGGAGTCGGAGTGATAACTTCGCTCAGAGTGATGGTTGGAGCCGGAGCCAGATACCCATTCACCAATGTGAGCTTGATGTCTTCGTTTTGTGTAGCTCCTTGATTACTTGTCCTTCCTTTCTGAGTCCTTGCTTCTGCGAGAGGTTCTTCGTTCATAACGATCATCTCTACTCCTACTCTCTTGGAGGTGATTCTTCTCTTTTACTTCTCCTGTTAGGGGAGTCTTCTCTTCTTTTGTAGGGAGCCGTACACTCATTGGAGTAGTGTTCGAGTCTTCCACAATTATAGAAATTACGCTCACGACTAGAAGATCATTTGTCATTGTAGGACCTTGAGTTGGAACTTCTTTCCTTGCTTCTACTCTTATAGTACTTGTTGAAATTCTTCACCATTAGGCTCAATTCTTCATTGAAGGCTTGTTTATCACTTGACTATATAGGAGCATCACATGAGGCTTTGTAAGCACCACTAGACTTGTTGTGAAGCTCTTATATATCCTTGAGTGACATCTCATGAGCAACAATTCTTCCAATGACTTATGTTGGCTTGAGATCTTTGTAGTTGGGCATCATTTGAATCAGTGTGCACATGGTATCATATTTTCCATCCAAGGCTCTTAGGTTCTTCTTGATAATGAATCTGTCGGTCATCTCTTCACTTCCTAAGCCGTCAATCTCATTTGTGATGAGAGAAAACCTAGAGTACATTTCAACAACACCTTCACCATCCTTCAGTTTGAACTTGTCAAGCTGACTTTGAAGCACATCCAATTTGGATTCCTTCACGGAGTCGGTACCTTCGTGCATATCAATCAAAGTATCCCAAATTTCCTTCGCATTCTCAAGACAGCTGATTTTGTTGAATTCTTCGGGGCACAATCCGTTTAAGAGGATATCGCAAGCTTGAGCATTGTATTGTAGCATCTTCAACTCTTTCGCGGTAGCTTCACAATTCGGTTCTTTCCCATCAAAGAATTCACCTTGCGAGCCAATACACACAATAGCCTAAACGGCGAGGTTATGTCCAAGAATATGCATTTTCATCTTATGCTTCCAACTAGCAAAATTAGTACCATCAATGTAAGGACCTCTATGGTGGTAATTTCCCTCGCTAGACGCCATACTCTCCTAGGTTGTGAAACCAAAGCTATGATCACCAAATCTATGGAAATCAAGGCAAATGGAGACCAAAGCTCTAACACCACTTGTAGAATCGAAAGTATGTCTAGAGGGGGGGTGATTAGACTACTTGACCAAACAAAATCTAGCCTTTTCCCAATTTTAATCTTGGCAGATTTTAGCAACTTAGCACAAGTCAAGCAATCAACCTACACATGCAAATCTAAGAGTATAGCAGCGGAATGTAAATCATTGCATATGAAGGTAAAGGGGAGGAGTTTGGAGGGAGCAAACGCAATGTAGACAAGGAGCTTTTTGGCGTGGTTCTGATAGGTGGTGCTATCGTACATCCACGTTGATGGAGACTTCAGCCCACGAAGGGTAACAACTGCGCGAGTCCACGGAGGGCTCCACCCACAAAGGGTCCACGAAGAAGCAACCTTTTCTATCCCACCATGGCCATCGCCCACGAAGTGCTTGCCTCACTAGGGTAGATCTTCACGAAGTAGGTGATCTCCTTGCCCGTACAAACTCCTTGGTTCAACTCCACAATCTTGATGGAGGCTACCAAGTGACACCACTCTCCAAAAGTTAATAGATGGTGTGTTGATGATGAACTCATTGCTCTTGTGCCTCAATTGATAGTCTCCCCAACACTCAACTCTCTCTGACAGATTTGGATTTGGTGGAAAGATGATTTGAGTCGAAAACAACCCGGGGAAGGCTAGAGATCAAGATTCTTGTGGTTGGATTGGAATATCTTGGTCTCAACACATGAGTAGTTGGTTCTCCCTCGGAAAATGAATACTAGAAGTGTAGGCACGTTCTGATTGCTCTCTCCATTAATGGAGGAAGAGTGGAGGGGTATATATAGCCTCCACATAAAATCTAACCGTTACACACAATTTACCAAACTCGATGAGACTGAATACTCAAACTCGGTCACACCGATTAAGTTCAAAATGTGAATGTTAGGCTTTTCGTTGGGACCCACATGTCAACTCGGTGGGACCGATTTCATTAGGGTTAGGGCATAACGTAATCTTGGTGAGACCGATCACTTAAACTCTTTGAGATTGATTTCTGTAATAGGAAAAAAGAGAGTCGGTCAGGCAAACTCAATGGGACTGATTGCTCATTTCGGTGAGACCGAAACGTTACGAAAAGGAAACAGAGAGTTTGCATTGCGAACTCAGTGGGACCGATCGCTCATCTCGGTTAGACCGAAGCGTTGTGAAGGGAAACAGAGAGTTTGCAATCCCATCTCGGTGAGACCGAGATTCCTATCGGTGAGACCGAACTGATTAGGGTTTCTGCCTATGGCTATGTCAAATGAACTTGGTCCCGCCGAATAGATCAAATTGGTGGTGCCGAGTTTGACTTTTGGCTCGTGACATATGTGGATATCAGAAAGTGGTTGAGGGCTTTTGGAGCATATCACTAAGCATTTTGAGCAAGCAAGCCATTAAGCAACACTTCATCCCCTTTTAATAGTATTGACTTTTCCTATGGACTCAATGTCATCTTGGATCACAAAAATGAAAATGTAGAGTCTTGAGTTTTTGCCAATATATGTCCTTAGCATTTTGAGGGGTCCACATTCCTAGTCCATGCGACGCCAATCATTGAACTTTCTGAAATGATCATCTTGAAATAGCATTAGTTCAATGAGCTATTATGTTGTTAGGAATTACCAAAACCACCCAGGGATAGTTGCACTTTCAAGAGGGCATTCGGAGTGCTTCAAGCTTGTTGGGGAATTGTTCGTGGAGCTGCAATGATGTGGGAATCAGAAACTTTCTGGCAGCTCATGACATGTTGTGTTATGTTTCACAATATGATTGTCAAGGATGGGGGTGATGGTGTAGCCCAAACAAATGATTTTGAAGCACCGGGAGAATAAGTTCAAATCCCAGAAGATCAAGACGCGGCTCAGCTTATGAACTTTCTGCAGATGCATCAAAATCTTCAAGATCCTTAGGTGCATGCCTAGCTACTTAATGATTTTGTGGAGCATATGTGGACCCACAATGAAAACCAAAGAGCTAATGTTTGAGTTGTGCTCTTAAAATAAATTTTATGTAATATCTATGTATTTTTGGTACCAACATTTGTTATTTACGCGCGACATTGACTTGTATGATGGGTGTGCATGGATTTGAAAGTTCGGATTTGAGATATGTGGATGTTAGACAAAAGATATGAGGGGCCGGCAGGCGTTGTCCGCGGATGCCACTACAAAAAAAATACACTTCCGTGATGATACGTGTTTGTCACAATAGGTCTTTTTTTGTCATGCATGTACATCCATGACAAATTTATGACAGAACCAAGATAGTCATACCTGTGCTGTCGTAGAAGTGTTCCATGACATTACCAAAATTATCATCACGGAAGTGTCCACTTCCATGGCGATAAATCGCGCGTCACAGAACTACTTTCATCAAGGGTAACCGGCACGTGGCATCCACCGTAACGGAACGCCGTTAAGCTATCGGGTCGGGTTTTGGATTCGATAACCCGTTAACAGCCCCGACCAATGGGGATTTTCCACGTGTAAAATCATCATTGGCTAGAGGAAACACGTGTCGGCTCATCGTCGGGACAGATGTCATCCACTCACTGGACAGAAGGCGCCTATGATACATCGACACGTGGAATGGCCCAACAAGTTTAAATGGGCCGGCCCAACTAAAGGCCCACAAGATTTTGCGGACCATAATGGGCCGGCCCAGCTAAAGGCCCACGAGATTTTGCGGACCATAATGGGCTAGCCCAGCTAAAGGCCCACAAGATTTTGTGGGCCATAATGGGCCGGCCCAGGTAAAATCCCACAAAATTTTCATGTGCCATAATAGGCCGGCCCAGGTAAAGGCCCACAAAATTCTTGCGGATCATAATGGGCCGGCCCAGCTAAAGGCCCATGAGATTTCGCTGACTTTAATGGGCCGGCCCAGCTGTAGGCCCACAAGATTTTGAGGACCCTAGTAGGCCGGCCCATTAACTAGCTGCCATGTTTTGGGCCAAATGCCGGCCCATATTTGATCCGGTCTATTAATGGCCTGCCATGCTCCGGTCCTAATAGTGGCCCATATAAGATCCGGCCCGTTAAAAGCCTACCACATTCTAGGCTAAATTACGGCCCAAATCAGGTCCGGCCCTTTAAGAGGTTTTGGGCCTAATTATGGCCCATATGAGATTCGGTTCGTCAACTGGACACTATGCTTTTGGGCCCACTTGCTAAAGGCCCACTTAGTAATTTGGCCTGATATTAGTTTTGGCCTGTTAAGGGCCCGTTTAACATTTCGGCCCTATATTAATTTCAGCTTGTTAAAAGCCCGTCATATAGTTGGGCCTAACTACAGCCCGGTTTAAATCCGGCCTGCTCGCAGCCGATATCTGACTGGGGCAAACAAGGACCGAGACAATTTTTCAGCCTGTTAAAAGCCCGTGATTTGATTCGCACAATCATGGGCCAGGGTTCATTTCGGGCTGCTGCCGGCCCGTGATCTGATCGGCATGTTTCAGTCCCAACCTACATCATGATTGCATGACGGCCCGATTATGTACCGTAATTTTACGGTTTGGCCGGTTTACTGCGAAGACAGGATATATATATACAGTAAAATAACTACAGCATCGTGAATAAGAAAAAACCTATACTATACAATAAAGAAATTACGGCATATTACATCCACTGGGCATCCAAGTTCACCACTATGATAATAAAGCACAAGCAGACAGCAGATTACATACACTGGGCATCAAAGATCGCCACCAGTGCAAATAAACACACCGACAAAATAATATACAAAACCGACAGCACTTAAATAGAGTTCAAGAAAGATTAGCCCTGCTGGGGAGCTGCAGCGCAAGCAGCTGAGCAAGATGATGAGACTATGCTTGTTCAACACTTATATCTTCCTCACTCTGAAAGATAAACAAGCAGAAAGATAACAGGTTTTGCATATAAAAGTATCAGTGCCGACAATTCATCACATTTCTTACTGACGAATAAAGTGACACAGTTTAAATTTGCATTAATGCAATATGGTATTGTTCAGGTCAAGACATGGCAGGAAATGACATTGTGAAGGAGTTGGAAGCTTCACGACACCACTGGATTACAGATCAAGAACTCATAAGTATCAATGGTTAGTGTGCTGTCAATTTATACCATTTCAGATTGGCAAATAAAGAGACGGTTTAAATAATAGTAGAATGATATGACATTGTTCATAGTTAAGACATTGCAGAATATGACATTGTGCTGTAGTGGGTAGGTTCACCAGACCACTGGATTACAGATGAAGAACAGAAGCATACATGCAGTGCAAAAGAAGATCACTTGCTCTGTATAGTTTAATTTACATGGTATGAAGAAGGTACTTGGTTGTACAACTGAAAACTTAAATTGAGAAAGGACGAACTTTTGTTTATGAACTACATATAATAAACTATAAACTAGCAATTTGATGCAAACACCAAAAATAAACAGCTGTTGCAGTCATGCCTAACCAAATATATACAACAAAGTTTGAAGGCTTGAGATGGACAAACTTACATTATTGGTGAAGACAGGCTCTATAAATGCCTTGTCCATGCTGATGGGGGGGGGGGGGAAATTCAAGAAGTTTACCACAGAATCTTCTTCAAAAGCATTGCCTTTATTCTACATTTTGTTAAGAGTAAATATAGATGTGATAATATACGAAAAATGGAGAATATTTAAGCTAAGATGAAGAGTGATGCTACATAACCAAGTAGCTATAAATGTAAGTGCAGCGATACAGGCAAAAGGTACAGCCAAGAGCAATGTACATCTAAACTTCTTCAGTACCAACCATATGGTGAGAGTAAATATAGATCTAATGTTTAGAAAATGGAGGGCAAAGGAAAATAAGCTGCAGAGTGATGGTACATGAACAACTACCTGTCATTATAAGTACACTGATAAAGGACAGCATGTACTTACAAGAACAATGCAGAGCTAAAAAAACAATGGCATTGGATATATTCTACACTAATGTAACAATTCATACAGATCAGATAAATTGCAGCGAACAATTGATAAGCAAGCTATCATGCATACTGCTGTCACATAATGAACTAGGTATGTATGCAAGTACAGTGATACAGGACAACAGGTACTAACAAGAGCAAAGCAGCGTGAAGCATATTTGCGATATCCTATCGTTCTTGTCAAACCGGACTTCTTCTTCGAGCAGATTTCCTGCAAAAAAGATCCGTAAGGCACATGCGGAAAAGTAGAAGTTCAAATTGTCATGTGATTTCATAGACAATACCTCATCCTGGGAACGAGACCAGTGCATAACAAGGTTTTTCCATTCAATGTCTTCTAAATTTAGCACATGAGACTTCACCGGAAATTTGTTTATAGACTTGCCATCAAAGTGTGATTTCCTCAGGTAACACCGATACTGCTGCAATGCTTCCTTCAAAAGCACAAGCAAGATTTGCTCGTAATGACTATCCAGATTGACCCTCGCCTAGTTACAATAATGTAATGTAAATCATTGATGTGTTCAATCAGCAGAAAATAGGAAAATAATAACCATGAATAATAGCACTTACACGTAAGTTGAACAGGAAGATGTGAAAATGGTGTTTGTCTTCACAATAATCTTCCCATGATGGGAATATATGCACGTAGTCCCTAACAACATTGAAAGCATTGTCTTTTTAACTGGGAATAAATGGAATGGGGTTCCAATCTGCAGGAATTGGCCGTCTCTGCAGTTGGGATAGGTCTTCGGCCGGTGGACTTGCTGTACTTTTTGCTGGAGTGGGATTTTTCTGTTGTACAACTGGTGCTATGGCAAATGAAATCGGTATACCTTTTGCTGGAGTGCAGGTCCTGTGTGGTGGGGCTAGTGGTGTGTGATAAATCTCCAACATATCTATACTTTTTGATTGCTCCATGCTATATTATCTACAGTTTTGGGCAATATTGGGCTTTATTATCCACTTTTATATTATTTTTGGGACTAACCTATTAACCGGAGGCCCAGCCCAGATTTGCTGTTTTATACCTATTTCAGTGTTTTGAAGAAAATGAATATCAGACGGAGTCGAAACGGAACGAAATCAACTGGAGAAGTTATTTTTGGAAGGAAACACACCCGATGGACTTGGACCCTACGTCAAGGAAGGAACAAGGTGCTCACGAGGGTGGGGGCGCCCCCCCTAGGGCGCGCCCCCCTATCTCGTGGCGCCCTCGTGGCTCCCCTGGCATACCTCCTGCACCCATATATACCTACGTGACCTAAAACTTCCAGAACGCACAATAGATCGGGAGTTCCGCCGCCAGAAGCCTCCGTAGCCCCCGAAAGCCAATCTAGACCCGTTCTGGCACCCTGCCGGAGGGGGCAATCCCTCTCCGGTGGCCATCTTCATCATCCCGGTGCTCTCCATGATGAGAAGGGAGTAGTTCTCCCTCGGGGCTGAGGGTATGTACTAGTAGCTATGTGTTTGATCTCTCTCTCTCGTGTTCTTGATTTGGCACGATCTTGATGTATCGCCAGCTTTGCTATTATAGTTGGATCTTATGTTTCTCCTCCCCCTCTTCTCTCTTGTAATTAATTGAGTTTTCCCCTTGAAGTAATCTTATCGGATTGAGTCTTTAAAGACTTGAGAACACTTGATGTATGTCTTGCCGTGGATATCTGTGGTGCACTTGATGTATGTTTTGGTGACCAACTTGCGGGTTCCTCCCATGAACCTATGCATAGGGGTTGGCACACGTTTTCGTCATGATTGTCCGGTAGAACTTTGGGGCACTCTTTGAGGTTCTATGTGTTGGTTGAATAGATGAATCTGAGATTGTGTGATGCATATCGTATAATCATACCCACGGATATTTGAGGTGACATTGCAGTATCTAGGTGAAATTAGGGTTTTGGTTGATTTGTGTCTTAAGGTGTTATTCTAGTACGAACTCTAGGGCTGTTTGTGACACCTATAGGAATAGCCCAATGGATTGATTGGAAAGACTAACTTTGAGGTGGTTTCGTACCCTACCATAATCTCTTCGTTTGTTCTCCAGTATTAGTGACTTTGGAGTGACTCTTTGTTGCATGTTGAGGAATAGTTATGTGATCCAATTATGATATCATTGTTGAGGGAACTTATAGTAGCGAAAGTATGAACCCTAGGCCTTGTTTCCTAGCATTGCAATACCGTTTACGCTCAATTTATCATTCGTTACCTTGCTGTTTTTATATTTCCAGATTACAAATACTATTATCTACTACCCATATACCACTTGTTTCACCATCTCTTCACCGAACTAGTGCACCTATACAATTTACCATTGTATTGGGTGTGTTGGGGACACAAGAGACTTTTTGTTATTTGGTTGCAGGGTTGCTTGAGAGAGACCATCTTCATCCTACGCCTCCTATGGATTGATAAACCTTAGGTCATCCACTTGAGGGAAATTTGCTACTGTCCTACAAACCTATGCACTTCCAGGCCCAACAACGTCTACAAGAAGAAGGTTGTGTAGTAGACATCAAGCTGTTTTCTGGCGCCGTTGCCGGGGAGGTGAGTGCTTGAAGGTATATCTTTAGATCTTGCAATCGAGTCTTTTAGTTTCTTGTTTTATCACTAGTTTAGTTTATAAAAGAAAACTATAAAAATGGAATTGAGTTTGTCTCATACGCTTCACCTTTTTAATATCTTTCGTGAGTATGATGGAAAGGATAATTGTGCTCAAGTGCTAGAAGAAGAAATCTACAAAATGTTTGGCACTAAATATTTGAATGGTGAGCATGATTGCAATGTTGTTAGTATGAATTCCTTGAATATCCATGATGCTAATGATATGCAAAGCCACAAGCTTGGGGAAGCTATGTTTGATGAAGATGATATTTTTTATCCCCCAAGTTTTGATGACCAAATTTATTATGATGAAAGCATGCCTCCTATCTATGATGATTATTGTGATGACACGTATGCTTTAAAGAATAATGATAACCATGAAACTTGTCATCTTGATCTTAATTTTCAATCACATGATAGTTATTTTGTTGAGTTTGCTCCCACTATTATTCATGAGAAGAATTTTGCTTGTGTGGAGAGTAGTAAATTTTCTATGCTTGTAGGTCATGAAAAGAATGCTTTAGGTGCTGGTTATATTGTTGAATTCATTCATTATGCTACTGAAAATTATTATGAGGGAGGAATATATGCTTGTAGGAATTGCAATAATATCAAGTTTCCTCTCTATGTGCTTAAAGTCTTGATGTTTTGCTTGCTTTACCTTCCTATGATAATTGATTATTGTTCCCACAAGTTGTTTGCTCACAAAATCCCTGTGCATAGGAAGTATGTTAGACTTATATGTGCTAGTCATATTCTTCATGATGCTCTCTTTATGTTACAATTCTTATCTTTTATGTGAGCATCATTGAAATCATCATGCCTAGCTAGGGGCGTTAAACGATAGCGCTTGTTGGGAGGCAACCCAACTTTATTTTTATTCCATGATTTTTGTTCCTGTTTAATAATAAATAATACATCTATCCTCTGTTTAGATGTGGTTTTATGTGTTTAATTAGTGTTTGTGCCAAGTAGAACCGTTGGGAAGACTTGGGTGAAGTCTTGTTGATCATGCTGTAAAAAACAGAAACTTTAGTGCTCACGATAATTGCTGCCATTTTTATTTGGAGAGTGATATTTAGTTAATTCTTTGTGCAGATTATTAATAGATAAATTCCTCAGGTCCAGCAATTTATTTGAGAATTTTATGAGTTCCAGAAGTATACGTTTGATCCAGATTACTACAGACTGTTCTGTTTTTGACAGATTCTGTTTTTCGTGTGTTGTTTACTTATTTTGATGAATCTATGGCTAGTAAAATAGATTATAAACCATAGAGAAGTTGGAATATAGTAGGTTTAACACCAATATAAATAAAGAATGAGTTCATTACAGTACCATGAAGTGGTGATTTACTTTCTTATACTAAGGGAGCTTACGAGTTTTCTGTTAAGTTTTGTGTTGTGAAGTTTTCAAGTTTTGAGTAAGGATTCGATGGACTATGGAATAAGGAGTGGAAAGAGCCTAATCTTGGGGATGGACAAGGCACCCCAAGGTAATATTCAAGGATAGCCAAGAGCCTAAGCTTGGGGATGCCCCGGAAGGCATCCCCTCTTTCGTCTTCGTTCATCGGTAACTTTACTTGGAGCTATATTTTTATTCGCCACATGATATGTGTTTTGCTTGGAGCGTCAATTTATTTTGTTAGAATTTGCATTCTGTTATTTAGAACAATTTTTTGCATCTTTTATTTCAATAAAAGTGGCATTGATAGTCTTTACTATGCCTATGTTACAAGTATACATGTTGCTGTTTGAAAACAGAAACTTTACCGCTGTTGCAATAATTCCCTAGAAAAGTCAGAATGTGATAAAATGTTGAAACCTTTTTCATATTAAGCTCTGATAAATTTACTACAGTGAGAATGTTATTTCATAATTTTTGGATCTAGGGAAGTATGGATGTTGCAGCATTCTTTACAGACTATCCTGTTTAGGCAGATTGCTGTTATGTTTGCATTGTTTGCATATGTTTGCTTCTTTAATGATTATATTTGAGGATAGGACTATTAAATATGCAGAGGCATTTAGTATGCAATGTTGAATAATAATTTTAGTGGTTTTATACAGTAGAGTATGATAAGGTTTTTGCAATGGTTTATACTAACTTATCTCATGAGTTCTTGTTGAGTTTTGTGTGGATGAAGCTTTTGAGATTTAGGGAGACCGTGATATGAGAGGAATTAAGGAGACACAAAAGCTCAAGCTTGGGGATTCCCAAGGCACCCCAAGATAATATTTCAAGAAGTCTCAAGCGTCTAAGCTTGGGGATGCCCCGGTTGGCATCCCACCTTTCTTCTTCAACAACTATCGGTTAGTATCGGCTGATCCTAAGTTTTTTGCTTCTTCACACGATGTTTGCCATTATTAGAATGTCATTTTATTTTTCTTTGCTAGCTGTTTGAATAAAATACCAAGATCTGAAATTCTTAAATGTTAGAGAGTCTTCACATAGTTCCATAATTATTCAACTACTCATTGATCTTCACTTATATCTTTCGGAGTAGTTTGTTGTTGCTCTAGTGCTTCACTTATATCTTTTTAGAGCATGTGGTAGTTTTATTTTGAATAAATAGATGAACTCTCATGCTTCACTTATATTATCTTGAGAGTCTTAAATAGCAAGGTAATTTTCTTAAAATCATAATATGCTAGGTATTCAAGAATAATAAAATTCTCTTATGAGTGTGTTGAATACTATGAGAAGTTTGATACTTGATGATTGTTTTGAGATATGGAGATGGTGATATTAGAGTCATGCTAGTTGAGTAGTTGTGAATTTGAGAAATACTTGTGCTGAAGTTTGTGATTCCCGTAGCACGCACGTATGGTGAACCGTTATGTGACGAAGTCGGAGCATGATTTATTTATTGATTGTCTTCCTTATGAGTGGCAGTCGGGGACGAGCGATGGTCTTTTCCTACCAATCTATCCCCCTAGGAGCATGCGCGTAGTACTTTGTTTCGATAACTAATAGATTTTTGCAATAATTATGTGTGTTCTTTATGACTAATGTTGAGTCCATTTATTATACGCACTCTCACCCTTCCACCATTGCTAGCCTCTCTAGTACCGCGCAACTTTCGTCGGTACCATAAACCTACCATATAACTTCCTCAAAACAGCCACCATACCTACCTATTATGGCATTTCCATAGCCATTCCGAGATATATTGCCATGCAACTTTCCACTGTTCCATTTATTATGACACGCTTCACCATTGTCATATTGCTTAGCATGATCATGTAGTTGACATAGTATTTGTGGCAAAGCCACTGTTCATAATTCTTTCATACATGTCACTCATGCATCATTGCACATCCCGGTACACCGCCGGAGGCATTCATATAGAGTCATCTTTGTTCTAGTATCGAGTTGTAATCATTGATTTGTAAATAAATAAAAGTGTGTTGATCATCATTCAATAGAGCATTGTCCCAATAAAAAAAGGAGAAAGGCCAAATAAAAAAAGAAAGGCCAAATAAAAAGGAAAAAAAAGAAAGGCCAAATAAAAAAATAAAAAAATAATAAAAAGGGGCAATGCTACTATCCTTTTTCCACACTTGTGCTTCAAAGTAGCACCATGATATAGCGAGTCTCATATATTGTGCTTCAAAGTAGCACCATGTTCTTCATATAGAGAGTCTCATATGTTGTCACTTTCATATACTAGTGGGAATTTTACATTATATAACTTGGCTTGTATATTCCAATGATGGGCTTCCTCAAATTGCCCTAGGTCTTCGTGAGCAAGCAAGTTGGATGCACACCCACTTAGTTACTTTTGTTGAGCTTTCATACATTTATAGCTCTAGTGCATCCGTTGCATGGCAATCCCTACTCACTCACATTGATATCTATTGATGGGCATCTCCATAGCCCGTTGATATGCCTAGTCGATGTGAGATTATCTTCTCCCTTTTTGTCTTCTCCACAACCACCATTCTATTCCACCTGTAGTGCTATATCCATGGCTCACGCTCATGTATAGCGTGAAGATTGAAAAAGTTTGAGAACATCATAAGTATGAAACAATTGCTTGGATTGTCATCGGGGTTGTGCATGATTTAAATACTCTGTGTGGTGAAGATGGAGCATAGCCAGACTATATGATTTTGTAGGGATAACTTTCTTTGGCCATGTTATTTTGAGAAGACATGATTGCTTTGTTAGTATGCTTGAAGTATTATTGTTTCTATGTCAATATGAACTTTTGTCTTGAATCTTTCAGATCTGAATATTCATATCACAAGTAAGAACAATTACATTGAAATTATGCCAACTAGCATTCCACATCAGAAATTATCTTATTATCATTTACCTACTCGAGGACGAGCAGGAATTAAGCTTGGGGATGCTTGATACGTCTCCAACGTATCTATAATTTTTGATTGCTCCATGCTATATTATCTACTGTTTTGGGCAATACTGGGCTTTATTATCCACTTTTATATTATTTTTGGGATTAACCTATTAACCGGAGGCCCAGCCCAGATTTGTTGTTTTATGCCTATTTCAGCATTTTGAAGAAAAGGAATATTAGACGGAGTCGAAACGGAACGAAATCAACTGGAGAAGTTATTTTTGGAAGGAAACACACCCGATGGACTTGGACCCTATGTCAAGGAAGGAACGAGGTGCTCACGAGGGTGGGGGCGCCCCCCCTAGGGCGCGCCCCCTGTCTCGTGGGGCCCTCGTGGCTCCCCTAACGTACCTCCTGCACCCATATATACCTACGTGACCTAAAACTTCTAGAACGCACAATAGATCGGGAGTTCCGCCGCCAGAAGCCTCCATAGCCACCGAAAGCCAATCTAGACCCGTTCCGGCACCCTGCCGGAGGGGGCAATCCCTCTCCGGTGGCCATCTTCATCATCCCGGTGCTCTCCATGACGAGGAGGGAGTAGTTCTCCCTCGGGGCTAAGGGTATGTACTAGTAGCTATGTGTTTGATCTCTCTCTCTTGTGTTCTTGATTGGGCACGATCTTGATGTATCGCGAGGTTTGCTATTATAGTTGGATCTTATGTTTCTCCTTCCCCTCTTCTCTCTTGTAATGAACCGAGTTTTCCCCTTGAAGTAATCTTATCGGATTGAGTCTTTAAAGACTTGAGAACACTTGATGTATGTCTTGCCGTGGATATCTGTGGTGACAATGGGATACCATGTGCCACTTGATGTATGTTTTGGTGACCAACTTGCGGGTTCCGCCCATGAACCTATGCATAGGGGTTGGCACACGTTTTCGTCGTGATTCTCCGGTAGAACTTTGGGGCACTCTTTGAGGTTCTATGGGTTGGTTGAATAGATGAATCTAAGATTGTGTGATGCATATCGTATAATCATACCCACGGATACTTGAGGTGACATTGGAGTATATAGGTGACATTAGGGTTTTGGTTGATTTGTGTCTTAAGGTGTTATTCTAGTACGAACTCTAGGGCTGTTTGTGACACCTATAGGAATAGCCCAACGGATTGATTGAAAAGAATAACTTTGAGGTGGTTTCGTGCCCTACCATAATCTCTTTGTTTGTTCTCCGCTATTAGTGACTTTGGAGTGACTCTTTTTTGCATGTTGAGGGATAGTTATGTGATCCAATTATGATATCATTGTTGAGGGAACTTACACTAGCGAAAGTATGAACCCTAGGCCTTGTTTCGTAGCATTGCAATACCGTTTACGCTCAGTTTTATCATTCGTTACCTTGCTGTTTTTATATTTTCAGATTACAAATACTATTATCTACTATCCATATACCACCTGTATCACCATCTCTTCGCCGAACTAGTGCACCTATACAATTTACCATTTTATTGGGTGTGTTGGGGACACAAGAGACTTTTTGTTATTTGGTTGTAGGGTTGCTTGAGAGAGACCATCTTCATCCTACGCCTCCTACGGATTGATAAACCTTAGGTCATCCACTTGAGGGAAATTTGCTACTGTCCTACAAACCTGTGCACTTGCAGGCCCAACAACGTCTACAAGAAGAAGGTTGTGTAGTAGACATCAGTGTGGCCAGTGAAGTATTGGTACAGTCTGCTGGAGTCGGTCCTATGTTTTGTGTCACTGGTTGTACATCCAATATAAGTGGGGTGCTGTCTGATTTCTCCAGCACCACCATGTTTTTCAAGGACTTTGCTGGTGCTCCTTCAGGTTCGGCAATCACCCTCTTCCTTTTTGATGTTTGATGCACAAGAACAACATTTGAGTGGAAAAACTGTTGGGGAACGTAGTAATTTCAAAAAATTTCCTACGCACACGCAAGATCATGGTGATGCATAGCAACGAGGGGAGAGTATGATCTACGTACCCTTGTAGATCGCAACGGAAGCATTGACACAACGTAGAGGAAGTAGTCGTACGTCTTCTTCCCGATCCGACCGATCCAAGCACCGTTACTCCGGCACCTCCGAGTTCTTAGCACACGTTCAGCTCGATGACGAATCCTCGGGCTCCGATCCAGCAAAGCGTCGAGGAAGAGTTCCGTCAGCACGACGGCGTGGTGACGATCTTGATGTACTACCGACGCAGGGCTTCGCCTAAGCACTGTAACGGTATGATCGAGGTGGAATTTGGTGGCAGGGGGCACCGCACACGGCTAAGGAACGATCTCAAGGATCAACTTGTGTGTCTTGGGGTGTCCCCTGCCCCCGTATATAAAGGATGAAGGGGGGAGGCTGGCCGGCCAAGGAGGGAGGCGCAGGAGGAGTCCTACTCCTACCGGGAGTAGGACTCCCCCCCTCAATCCTATTCCTAATAGGATTCCTTAAAGGGGAGAGGGAGAGAGAGGTGGCCGGCCCCTCTCCTAGTCCTAATAGGACTAGGGAGAGGGGAGGCGCAGCCCTATGTGGGCTGCCTTCTCACCTTTCCACTAAGGCCCATGTTAGCCCATTTGGCTCCCGGGGGGTTCCGGTAACCCTCCCGGTAATCCGGTAAAATCCCGATTTCACCCGGAACACTTCCGATGTCCAAACATAGGCTTCCAATATATCAATCTTTATGTCTCGACCATTTCGAGACTCCTCGTCATGTCCGTGATCACATCCGGGACTCCGAACAACCTTCGGTACATCAAAATGCATAAACTCATAATAACTGTCATCGTAACGTTAAGCGTGCGGACCCTACGGTTCGAGAACAATGTAGACATGACCGAGACATGTCTCCGGTCAATAACCAATAGCGGGACCTGGATGCCCATATTGGCTCCTACATATTCTACGAAGATCTTTATCGGTCAGACCGCATAACAACATACGTTGTTCCTTTTGTCATCGGTATGTTACTTGCCCGAGATTCGATCGTCGGTATCCAATACCTAGTTCAATCTCGTTACCAGCAAGTCTCTTTACTCGTTCCATAATACATCATCTCACAACTAACATATTAGTTGTAATGCTTGCAAGGCTTATGTGATGTGCATTACCGAGAGGGCCCAGAGATACCTCTCTGACAATCGGAGTGACAAATCCTAATCTCGAAATACGCCAACCCAACATGTACCTTTGGAGACACCTGTATTGCTCATTTATAATCACCCAGTTACGTTGTGACGCTTGGTAGCACCCAAAGTATTCCTCCGGCAAACGGGAGTTGCATAATCTCATAGTCATAGGAACATGTATAAGTCATGAAGAAAGCAATAGCAACATACTAAACGATCGGGTGCTAAGCTAATGGAATGGGTCATGTCAATCAGATCATTCAACTAATGATGTGACCTCGTTAATCAAATAACAACTCTTTGTTCATGGTTAGGAAACATAACCATCTTTGATTAACGAGCTAGTCAAGTAGAGGCATACTAGTGACACTCTGTTTGTCTATGTATTCACACATGTATTATGTTTCCGGTTAATACAATTCTAGCATGAATAATAAACACTTATCATGATTTAAGGAAATAAATAATAACTTTATTATTGCCTCTAGGGCATATTTCCTTCAGTCTCCCACTTGCACTAGAGTCAATAATCTAGATTACACCGTAATGATTCTAACACCCATGGAGTCTTGGTGCTGATCATGTTTTGCTCGTGGAAGAGGCTTAGTCAACGGGTCTGCAACATTCAGATCCGTATGTATCTTGCAAATCTCTATGTCTCCCACCTGGACTAAATCCCGGATGGAGTTGAAGCGTCTCTTGATGTGTTTGGTCCTTTTGTGAAATCTGGATTCCTTCGCCAAGGCAATAGCACCAGTATTGTCACAAAAGATTTTCATTGGACCCGATGCACTAGGTATGACACCTAGATCGGATATGAACTCCTTCATCCAGACTCCTTCGTTCGCTGCTTCCGAAGCAGCTATGTATTCTGCTTCACATGTAGATCCCGCTATGACGCTTTGTTTAGAACTGCACCAACTGACAGCTCCACCGTTTAATGTAAACACGTATCCGGTTTGCGATTTAGAATCATCCGGATCAGTGTCAAAGCTTGCATCAACGTAACCTCTTACGGTGAGCTCTTTGTCACCTCCATATACGAGAAACATATCCTTAGTCCTTTTCAGGTATTTCAGGATGTTCTTGACCGCTGTCCAGTGATCCACTCCTGGATTACTTTGGTACCTCCCTGCTAAACTTATAGCAAGGCACACATCAGGTCTGGTACACAGCATTTCATACATGATAGAGCCTATGGCTGAAGCATAGGGAACATCTTTTATTTTCTCTCTATCTTCTGCAGTGGTCGGGCTTTGAGTCTTACTCAATCTCACACCTTGTAACACAGGCAAGAACCCTTTCTTTGCTTGATCCATTTTGACCTTCTTCAAAATCTTGTCAAGGTATGTGCTTTGTGAAAGTCCAATTAAGCGTCTTGATCTATCTCTATAGATCTTTATGCCTAATATGTAAGCAGCTTCACCGAGGTCTTTCATTGAAAAACTTTTATTCAAGTATCCCTTTATGCTATCCAGAAATTCTATATCATTTCCAATCAGTAATATGTCATCCACATATAATATCAGAAATGCTATAGAGCTCCCACTCACTTTCTTGTAAATACAGGCTTCTCCGAAAGTCTGTATAAAACCAAATGCTTTGATCACACTATCAAAGCGTTTATTCCAACTCCGAGAGGCTTGCACCAGTCCATAAATGGATCGCTGGAGCTTGCACACTTTGTTAGCTCCCTTTGGATCGACAAAACCTTCCGGTTGCATCATATACAACTCTTCTTCCAGAAATCCATTCAGGAATGCAGTTTTGACATCCATCTGCCAAATTTCATAATCATAAAATGCGGCAATTGCTAACATGATTCGGACAGACTTAAGCATCGCTACGGGTGAGAAAGTCTCATCGTAGTCAATCCCTTGAACTTGTCGAAAACCTTTTGCGACAAGTCGAGCTTTGTAGACAGTAACATTACCATCAGCGTCAGTCTTCTTCTTAAAGATCCATTTATTCTCAATTGCTTGCCGATCATCGGGCAAGTCAACCAAAGTCCATACTTTGTTCTCATACATGGATCCCATCTCAGATTTCATGGCTTCAAGCCACTTTGCGGAATCTGGGCTCACCATCGCTTCTTCATAGTTCGTAGGTTCATCATGATCTAATATCATGACCTCCAGAACAGGATTACCGTACCACTCTGGTGCGGATCTCACTCTGGTTGATCTACGAGTTTCTGTAGTATCTTGATCTAAAGTTTCATGATCATCATCATTAGCTTCCTCACTTATTGGTGTAGGTGTCGCAGAAATAGTTTTCTGTGATGTACTACTTCTCAATAAAGGAGTAGGTACAGTTACCTCGTCAAGTTCTACTTTCCTCCCACTCACTTCTTTCAAGAGAAACTCCTTCTCTAGAAAGTTTCCGAACTTAGCAACAAAAGTCTTACCTTCAGATCTGTGATAGAAGGTGTATCCAACAGTTTCCTTTGGATATCCTATGAAGACACATTTCTCCGATTTGGGTTCGAGCTTATCAGGTTGAAGCTTTTTCACATAAGCATCACAGCCCCAAACTTTAAGAAACGACAACTTTGGTTTCTTGCCAAACCATAGTTCATAAGGCGTCGTCTCAACGGATTTTGATGGTGCCCTATTTAACGTGAATGCGGCCGTCTCTAGAGCGTATCCCCAAAACGATAGCGGTAAATCAGTAAGAGACATCATAGATCGCACCATATCTAGTAAAGTACGATTACGACGTTCGGACACACCATTACGCTGTGGTGTTCCGGGTGGCGTGAGTTGCGAAACTATTCCACAATTTTTTAAATGTACACCAAACTCGTAACTCAAATATTCTCCTCCACGATCAGATCGTAGAAACTTTATTTTCTTGTTACGATGATTTTCAACTTCACTCTGAAATTCTTTGAACTTTTCAAATGTTTCAGACTTGTGTTTCATTAAGTAGATATACCCATATCTGCTCAAGTCATCTGTGAAGGTGAGAAAATAACGATATCCGCCACGAGCCTCAATATTCATCGGTCCACATACATCGGTATGTATGATTTCCAACAAATCTGTTGCTCTCTCCATAGTACCGGAGAACGGTGTTTTAGTCATCTTGCCCATGAGACACGGTTCGCAAGTACCAAGTGATTCATAATCAAGTGGTTCCAAAAGTCCATCAGCATGGAGTTTCTTCATGCGCTTTACACCGATATGACCTAAACGGCAGTGCCACAAATAAGTTGCACTTTCATTATCAACTCTGCATCTTTTGGTTTCAACATTATGAATATGTGTACTACTACTATCGAGATTCATCAAAAATAGACCACTCTTCAAGGGTGCATGACCATAAAAGATATTACTCATATAAATAGAACAACCATTATTCTCTGATTTAAATGAATAACCGTCTCGCATTAAACAAGATCCAGATATAATGTTCATGCTCAACGTTGGCACCAAATAACAATTATTTAGGTCTAATATTAATCCCGAAGGTAGATGTAGAGGTAGCGTGCCGACCGCGATCACATCGACTTTGGAACCGTTTCCCACGCGCATTGTCACCTCGTCCTTTGCTAGTGTCCGCTTATTCTGTAGTCCCTGTTTCGAGTTGCAAATATTAGCAACAGAACCAGTATCAAATACCCAGGTGCTACTGCGAGCATTAGTAAGGTACACATCAATAACATGTATATCACATATACCTTTGTTCACCTTGCCATCCTTCTTATCCGCCAAATACTTGGGGCAGTTGCGCTTCCAGTGACCAGTCTGCTTGCAGTAGAAGCACTCAGTTTCAGGCTTAGGTCCAGACTTGGGTTTCTTCTCTTGAGCAGCAACTTGCTTGCTGTTCTTCTTGAAGTTCCCCTTCTTCTTTTTCCCTTTGCCCTTTTTCTTGAAACTAGTGGTTTTGTTAACCATCAACACTTGATGCTCCTTCTTGATTTCTACCTCCGCAGCTTTAAGCATCGCGAAGAGCTCGGGAATAGTCTTGTTCATCCCTTGCATATTATAGTTCATCACGAAGCTCTTGTAGCTTGGTGGCAGTGATTGGAGAATTCTGTCAATGACGCAATCATCTGGAAGAGTAACTCCCAATTGAATCAAGTGGTTATTATACCCAGACATTTTGAGTATATGCTCACTGACAGAACTATTCTCCTCCATCTTGCAGCTATAGAACTTATTGGAGACTTCGTATCTCTCAATTCGGGCATTTGCTTGAAATATTAACTTCAACTCCTGGAACATCTCATATGCTCCATGACGTTCAAAACGTCGTTGAAGTCCCGATTCTAAGCCGTAAAGCATGGCACACTGAACTATCGAGTAGTCATCAGCTTTGCTTTGCCAAACGTTCATAACTTCTGGTGTTGCTCTAGCAGCAGGCCTGGCACCCAGCGGTGCTTCCAGGACGTAATTCTTCTGTGCAGCAATGAGGATAATCCTCAAGTTACGGACCCAGTCCGTGTAATTGCTACCATCATCTTTCAACTTTGCTTTCTCAAGGAACGCATTAAAATTCAACGGAACAACAGCACGAGCCATCTATCTACAATCAACATAAACAAGCAAGATACTATCAGGTACTAAGTTGATGATAAGTTTTATGTTCAGTTAATCAAATTAATTAAGAACTCCCACTTAGATAGACATCCCTCTAATCCTCTAAGTGATCACGTGATCCAAATCAACTAAACCATACCCGATCATCACGTGATATGGAGTAGTTTTCAATGGTGAACATCGTTATGTTGATCATATCTACTATATGATTCACGCTCGACCTTTCGGTCTCTGTGTTCCGAGGCCATATCTGCATATGCTTGGCTCGTCAAGTATAACCTGAGTATTCCGCGTGTGCAACTGTTTTACACCCGTTGTATTTGAACGTAGAGCCTATCACACCCGATCATCACGTGGTGTCTCAGCACGAAGAACTTTTGCAACGGTGCATACTCAGGGAGAACACTTCTTGATAATTTAGTGAGAGATCATCTTATAATGCTACCGTCAATCAAAGCAAGATAAGATGCATAAAAGGATAAACATCACATGCAATCAATATAAGTGATATGATATGGCCATCATCATCTTGTGCTTGTGATCTCCATCTCCGAAGCACCGTCATGATCACCATCGTCACCGGCACGACACCTTGATCTCCATCGTAGCATCGTTGTCGTCTCGCCAATCTTATGCTTCCACGACTATCACTACCGCTTAGTAATAAAGTAAAGCATTACATCGCGATTGCATTGCATACAATAAAGCGACAACCATATGGCTCCTGCCAGTTGCCGATAACTCGGTTACAAAACATGATCATCTCATACAATAAAATTTAGCATCATGCCTTGACCATATCACATCACAACATGCCCTGCAAAAACAAGTTAGACGTCCTCTACTTTGTTGTTGCAAGTTTTACGTGGCTGCTACGGGCTTAAGTAAGAACTCATCTCACCTACGCATCAAAACCACAACGATAGTTTGTCAAATAGACTCCGTTTTAACCTTCTCAAGGACCGGGCGTAGTCACACTCGGTTCAACTAAAGTTGGAGAGACAGTCTTCCGCAAGCCATCTATGTGCAAAGCACGTCGAGGGAACCGGTCTCGCATAAGAGTATGCGTAAGGTTGGTCCGGATCGTCTCGTCCAACAATACCGCCGAACCAAAGTATGACATGCTGGTAGGCAGTATGACTTGTATCGCCCACAACTCACTTGTGTTCTACTCGTGCAAATAACATCAAACCATAAAACCAGGCTCGGATGCCACTGTTGGGGAACGTAGTAATTTCAAAAAATTTCCTACGCACACGCAAGATCATGGTGATGCATAGCAACGAGGGGAGAGTATGATCTACGTACCCTTGTAGATCGCAACGGAAGCGTTGACACAACGTAGAGGAAGTAGTCGTACGTCTTCTTCCCGATCCGACCGATCCAAGCACCGTTACTCCGGCACCTCCGAGTTCTTAGCACACGTTCAGCTCGATGACGATCCTCGGGCTCCGATCCAGCAAAGCGTCGAGGAAGAGTTCCGTCAGCACGACGGCGTGGTGACGATGTTGATGTACTACCGACGCAGGGCTTCGCCTAAGCACTGTAACGGTATGATCGAGGTGGAATTTGGTGGCAGGGGGCACCGCACACGGCTAAGGAACGATCTCAAGGATCAACTTGTGTGTCTTGGGGTGTCCCCTGCCCCCGTATATAAAGGATGAAGGGGGGGAGGCTGGCCGGCCAAGGAGGGAGGCGCAGGAGGAGTCCTACTCCTACCGGGAGTAGGACTCCCCCCCTCAATCCTATTCCTAATAGGATTCCTTAAAGGGGAGAGGGAGAGAGAGGTGGGCGGCCCCTCTCCTAGTCCTAATAGGACTAGGGAGAGGGGGGGGAGGCGCAGCCCTATGTGGGCTGCCTTCTCACCTTTCCACTAAGGCCCATGTTAGCCCATTTGGCTCCCGGGGGGTTCCGGTAACCCTCCCGGTAATCCGGTAAAATCCCGATTTCACCCGGAACACTTCCGATGTCCAAACATAGGCTTCCAATATATCAATCTTTACGTCTCGACCATTTCGAGACTCCTCGTCAGGTCCGTGATCACATCCGGGACTCCGAACAACCTTCGGTACATCAAAATGCATAAACTCATAATAACTGTCATCGTAACGTTAAGCGTGCGGACCCTACGGTTCGAGAACAATGTAGACATGACCGAGACACATCTCCGGTCAATAACCAATAGCGGGACCTGGATTCCCATATTGGCTCCCACATATTCTACGAAGATCTTTATCGGTCAGACCGCATAACAACATACGTTGTTCCCTTTGTCATCGGTATGTTACTTGCCCGAGATTCGATCGTCGGTATCCAATACCCAGTTCAATCTCGTTACCAGAAAGTCTCTTTACTCGTTCCGTAATACATCATCCTGCAACTAACTCATTAGTTGCAATGCTTGCAAGGCTTATGTGATGTGCATTACCGAGAGGGCCCAGAGATACCTCTCCGACAATCGGAGTGACAAATCCTAATCTTGAAATACGCCAACCCAACATCTACCTTTGGAGACACCTGTAATGCTCCTTTATAATCACCCAGTTATGTTGTGACGTTTGGTAGCACCCAAAGTGTTCCTCCGGCAAACGGGAGTTGCATAATCTCATAGTCATAGGAACATGTATAAGTCATGAAGAAAGCAATAGCAACATACTAAACGATCGGGTGCTAAGCTAATGGAATGGGTCATGTCAATCAGATCATTCAACTAATGATGTGACCTCGTTAATCAAATAACAACTCTTTGTTCATGGTTAGGAAACATAACCATCTTTGATTAACGAGCTAGTCAAGTAGAGGCATACTAGTGACACTCTGTTTGTCTATGTATTCACACATGTATTATGTTTCCGGTTAATACAATTCTAGCATGAATAATAAACACTTATCATGATTTAAGGAAATAAATAATAACTTTATTATTGCCTCTAGGGCATATTTCCTTCAAAAACATGGTATGATGACAGATGGAATATGTATTGATAATGGATGTGCATGGCATCTCGACATATGATGAGTAAACTAAGCAGATGGCAGTGCAACAAAGTAGAAGAAATGCAAGACAACATATGCAAGATATGCGCAATCAATAAAACCTTGCCAAATTAGAACAGCCACCTTGATGGGTGAACAGGACATGCCATCTGCCTTTGACTCCTCGAGGTTAGAATAGTCATTAGGATGATATTCTGAACAAGAATCAATAGGTGGGGAGCGTACGAGTTTCATTACTTCCAGAATGGCACTCAATGCCTTGCTGCCAATTTTGTAAGTCATTGTAGTGTTCCACAATATTCTTCTGATGCGCGGATTCTAATATTCACTGTAATTGCGTATAATATCTGAGAACCATGAAAACACAAATAGTTGTGACATTATCTTTGTAATGCAGATGATATTCTAATATAGGGGCGCCCCTGTAAACACTTGTGTGCTATCACTGGATTCTGATGAGAGAGCTCATGTGTGCTGTAATATGGTGCATGCATTTATATAATTAGGCACAAGTACACAAAAAATAGGCTCCAGAAATAAGGATAGCTAGCAGATGATAGGTTCATAATATACTGTACAGAGAGTTTATTGCCAAACCATGATAACAAGAGCACACAACAACTAGGCAGATCATAGTGTACATAACAGGGGTACACCATAACCAGGATATATAAATCGGGAAAGTGGAACTGGCTGGAAATTACGGTGTTGTATTGCCGCTAGTAATTGAAAGCCTATCGATCACGTACAGGCCAACTCTATCAGCTATTGACTGCAGATGTCCCTGCTCCCCTTCCTGACAAGGAACATATTGTGCTTCCCATACAGAACACCGCATGGGCACCTGTGTTCCTCTGCCACCCCCACCCCCGGCCCACCTGCGTCGAGTTTTCTTCGTTCGACGAGGCCCCACCACCGCCCCCCACAACCACCGTCCCCACCCGGCCCCTTCGATCACACCGGCGAAATCCGGCGAGCTCTGAAAAATCGACTGACCCAAATTTGAAATTTAGTCTACTGTGATTTAACTAGTGTGGAATATAAAAGGGGAAAACCATAAGCATTGCGAGTATGGTGTTGAGAGTGCCATGGCGGATCTGAAGGTGCAAACCAGACAAAGGCAACTTCGCAACCAAGACATGAAATCAGAGTAAAGCAGTGGCGATCTATTTTCTTGCTGCGATAAAGAAGTTGAGCAGATACGAAAGAGTACCGCCTCTGGTGCGGCACCGTGTACGCATCTGCTGAGAATTTGACGGTGCTGCGGTAGCGATGGCTGTCGGCGGCATGGAAGCAGATCTAGGAGGGTAGACGGTGGCGGCGGGGCGCGGTGGACGAGACAGTCGTTGGAGTGGCGCCAGCAAGGTGGACGATGGCGGGGATGAAGCGAGAGGACGGGATGCAAGGATCCCGGTCCGAAGCCGTGGATGAGAGAGATCAATCTCTTGTAATGGACGGCGGCGTCGGGGTATCAACTCTGGCATGGTGGAGGAGGACGGCGGTGGATGGGGTGGCGGACGACGGCGGACGGTGGAGGGTGGGGTGGAGAGGGTGTTTTGGCGCCCACGGAGTACGAATGGGGAAAAGGGAGGTAGAGAGGAAGGGGGGAACCATGTATTCAGGGCGCGCTTGTCTCAAATGCAAGGAAATTTACAAACTTAGCCCCCGTTTCAAATTTCTACTACATCACAGCAACACTAGTCGGTTGGGGATAGGACGGTAATCTCACATACACCGAATATTGGCCGACGAGAGTTTGTTTTTGGCACCCACCGTGTATGAATATGAATCGGGGAGGGAGTCTATTTCGGCCGAGGACACATTGTGTTTTGGCCCCATCATGTATGAATCCAGGTGAGAGGCGGTTACGTCATGTTTGGGTGAAATTACAAACCTACCCCTATCGAAACCTATAGAAATGCAGCATATTGGTTTCGGGCGGTTACTGCGACTTTCCCCGCTTCGTTCAAATTTTGTAGAGTGCACGTTTACCGTGCCAACTCAATTCGAATCCCTTTTGTATTCTATTTTTTTTCGGGCGGGATCCATTTTCAATTGGAATTACATTCTATATACATCATTTTTTTATATATACTTTCAAAAGTACAACAAAGAATTATGCTTCTTTATATGTATAATATGATTTACAAATACAACGATCTCGAAATCTTAAGGTTGAATTCGAAAAAATTTAACCAAATTATGTTCTACTAAAATGTATGGATTAGTAATATCTACATATTAAATAACATAGATGTTCGTGAATTCATATGAGTATGCATGGTTGATAGATCAATTGTGGTTCGAGTATGGATTACATGTATCATCATCTCGAATTCATATATTTGAATCCCTTTTTTGTTCACTCCTTTCACGCCCATCTCTCTCGCATGCATGCTCCTTCAGGTAGCTATCACTCTCTTTTCTCCAGCTCACCCGCACGCTCACTTCATGTTGCTCCTATCCTCGCAAACATGGTCTCTCGGCGTCTCCCTTGAGAAGTGTCACACTCTCCCTATCATTATAAATTACACGATTTTCATTATCTCTCACGCCTCTACTGTTCTCTGGTATCACTCGGTACCTAAGCTTTCTTTTTCACCGCCAAACACACAGTCTCCACTCATCTTTCACTTTTTCTTTCTCTCTATGGGATTCTCTCACACACCCTATATGTCTCTACATATGACTCATACCACTAAAATTACTCTCTCTATCTCTCCTGTAGACACAACATTTTTTGCGGTCTCCTTTTTGTCTCCATCCCAGACTGACATTATTCATTTGTTTACCGATCAGACAACCCCGACTACCGTCTCCTCTCTCTCTCTCACAGACACACACACACAACTCCTGCTTCCACTCCCCTTCTCGACAACCTTCTCTCTCTCACACACACAAAACTCTCGCTTTCGCACCCCGACTCGTATTTCTCTCACAAACATTTATCGACTAGCTAGCCTCTAGATAGGTTTATACACCCGCACACTCGTGCTTCCACCATCGCATACATGTCTCTCTCCCGCTCCTTGAATCTATGTAGATTTTTCTTCCCTTCTTGAGACACGCCCTCTCGATCGTGCACACACACTGTCGCCTCATTTTAAGCTGATACCTATCGCACACACACTCCTTGTGTCTTTGTCACACATGCACTCCGTCCTCCTCCACTTTCCCTCTCTCTCACACACGCATGGGCTTTTTGCAACAACTAGCAAGATGCCCATGCATTGCACGGAACATCAAGATGCATTTGTATGAGTAGTTTATCTTGTGGGGGAAAAGGATGAATGAGGGAAGGCCTTATTTGCAAATGTGGAGAGGGGTGTGGGTATCTTTTTGCAAAATTGTCATAGTTTCCTTCCTATCCGTCAGATATAGATCGGACGGCCTATATTGCAGGATGGAAGGCACACGATCATCACCGACAATGCTTATTATAAGAGTAGGGATAAAAAATAGAGTTGGTGATGATGGTGGGCTTGCCATCCTGCAATGTAGGTCATCTGATTTATATCTGATGGATAGGAAGGAAAATATGGCAATTTACCCGCACTCTTCACCACATTTGTAGATAAGGCCTTCCCTCATTCATCCTTTTCTCCCACAAGATCTTGATGTTCCGTGCAACACACGGGCATCTTGCTAGTAAGAGTAGAAATTATACATATACCACTTCTCGAATATTAAAACCAACAACATTCCTCCCTTATCTCATCAAAACTGCCAAAGGAATATATTTTGAGTGAAACATAACATATTTTTATTGATATACGTATTTCAAAGCTAGACTTTTTTCTATCAAATCGGTGAATATGTATTAATCCAATGGCGGAGACAGGCCTGGGGCATCTAGGGCTATAGCCCCAGGCCTAGAAACAACTTCCTTTGTAATTTCTTCATGCAAAGCATAGAAAATCATAGAAGTTTATCACTCAACATAGCACAGCCCCAGGCGTAGTCTGCATCTAGCTCCGCCACTGTATTAATCTACTTTGATCGTGTGGCAACGCATTGGCACATTGCTAGTAGTTATTATAATTTTTTGGACACCAGACAAACGGTGGAGTACATATACGAAGAGAAGAGGCGCACACATGCAGTCGGCCTCTCACTATCTCGCACACATGAGTGTTACATAAAGGCGACGTTAACAAATAAACCCTAAAACCCTAGGGGCATGATTGCTGCATTCGCGGGTACCGGGTACGTGGTGGAGCACCTTTGTAGGAATAGTCAGCTCGCGTGATAATTTGATCTGTAGGAGTTGATGGTTGGGACCACAGGTGAACGACTTGGAGCGCGGTGGCTCGCCAGTTGCCACAGATCGAGTAGCCACGTTTAAAATATCGTTTTTTAGCGGGGTTAAGAGTTCCGATTTTCAATAGCGCGTTATAAGTAGTAAGTAGTTTTTAGAACGATTGGTATGGAGCGAAAATGGAATTCATAGTACTACGTACCTCCTTGGCGTATGGTTGTATGGTTTGTTTGTTTTTGCGATGCAGGTTGTATGGGTTTATGTTGCGAGATGTTGAACCTGGTAGTTCTAGGGCAGATACTATGTTTTAAATTTAGATGCTGGTTTTCTTTAATGAAAATCGGAAGGGGAAACCCTTCTTTGATTAAAAAAACTACTTTGGGTCAAAGTTTTTCCACGAACTTTACTTGTAAAATGTGAATGGAAAACGAGATTTTGTTATACCCAAACAAAAAAGGACTAGAGGGAGTGATTGCTCTGACACAGACGCGACCTCTCATAGCGCAGGCATTGAACCGGCGTGCCGGCCAAGAGGGCCGCACTCGCTGCAGGCCCGGCTAAGCACACCTCCTTGCCGAGTGCAACCAGCTTAAGACTGCCCTGCCTGCCTTCATTGAATCCACGCGTGTGCCAGCAACACGTCCTTCCGCGAGCCGGCAGGCATTTTAGAACGCAAAAAATGACTAAAATATAATTAATTTGCGCATGGTCTTGACTTGTTGTGCTCGCACTGGTAGCTGGAACTAGTAGAGGATTTTCTTTATTTATAACTCTCCTCACATTTTTTTGGCTTTGAAGTGAATCATGGTTGTGGACATTATGTATGAATGTGCAGATATTTGTGAACATGAGTTTGATGTGGAAGTTGAACTTGGAATGTCGGGCTTGCGCGTGAACTATACCATGTCCAATGCTTCGTCTGTTATTGTTTGGAAAGTAATTGCTGTTATTACATGACCCAAAAAAACATTTTGTGCCACATTAGTAGATGCACAGAAATCACAACAGGCATGCTGACTGGATAAACATTTGAACCTAGCTATTATGAAGGAAATTTTGTATTGACAACAGTTTTAGATAGCAGGAGACGCCTAGCCTGCTCTGCCTCTGCTAGCTTATTTCTGGCTTCTTCCATCTCTTCTTTGGCTTGGGTGAAGAGAGCATCTGATTGCTCTTTTCGCTTCTTCAGGAACTCAGCTACATTCTCAAGGGCTGCTGCATGCTTTCTTTCAGCCTTTACTAATGCCACGAGGACACGAACAGCTGACGACTCCACCTGGCTTGTGCGTAATCCAGCATCATCTGGGAATTTGCACCTTATGTCTAATCCAGCATCATTGGGGAACTGGCACCTTGTGTGTAATCCAGCCTCATTTTGGAAACATGATCTCGAGGTTGACCATACTTCCCTCCTCGCAGGAACTGCATCCTGACATGAAGTTACTTCTTTTTTAGATCAATACTCAGAGCAACCTAAATCCATTTAGTAGAAGCCAGATAAACAGAACTCGGAGAAGTGAATTCAAAAGGAAAAAATAAATAAAAACAGACTACAAGGTGAGAACACCCACTTCCTACATCAAGCTAAAAACGAAAGCATTAGGACGATTAAGACTCTTCTTATTACACATCGAAGAACACCACGCTTAAGAGAAACAGAAACTATAACATATACACACCGAAGAACACGAGGCTACACGAAAGTAATTGAAAGGGTGTTACTTACCAAAGCTCATTTTATAGGTACAGTGCAGCTCCTCTTTAACTTGCCATGCTCCTTGAAGATGTCCCGAATATCCCATGTTTGTTCTTCATTGCTCCTCTGCATGTTCGCACTCATGGTTTCAAAATCTCAACATGGCAACAAAAATATACTACTAGTAATACTCGCGCATCTTGTGGGTAACATTAATGCACTCGTCTTCCATGTTAGAGCATCTCCAAAAAGATAAACTACTCATACAAATGCATCTTGATGCGTGCAATGCATGGGCATTTTGCTAGTTCTAAAAACCTTTCCATCATTTGCCACACTACTGGTTGCAGATGAAAAACCTACCCAAGCACAGTGCGATACAGGAGCGACGCACAATTACAAGCTGATATTCTGTTGGACAATGGAGGCTATAACCAATTACTTTTACGGGAACAATAGCAACCAGGAAATTTGAAGGGTAGGTATGAACAAAATTGGAACTCCACATGTACTCCTAAGTGATTCAATACACACATTACCAATCGAGGAGGAGAACGATGGTCGCGGCGGCCTCTGTGAGTCATGGTCGGCATCGGGAGTCAGTTCATTGTCCACGACGGTGGTACTTCTGCGCTTGGCGTCGGCTTCCAGGAAGCAGATCCGAGACCGTGGAAGACGATGCCGAGGAAGAGGCCCCGTGTACGATGACGACGGTGGACCGGCTCTAGTGCGGCGTACGAGGTCGTCGATGAGGCAGATGCGCTGGGTGGACGAGTGCGCCGATGTAAAGGGGAGGAGCACGAAGGCTGCGGTGCCATGGAGAAGTCTATTTTGCGGTGGGGATAGAAATTGGGGAGTATTCAGGTGTACTACTCTAGGTGCCGGGGTGGGGTTGGCTGGGTAGGGTGAACCTGAAGTTACGAAAACAGCCCCCTACCAAGCGTCATCCATAGGCCTGTTCCGAAGGCTATGATGGTAACTTCCCACTACTCGAATCAGGGTCGCGCGAGATTTTCCCGCCGACCTCAAAATTTTGTGACACCGGACTCCCCGTGTGGCGTGTTGAGTGATTCGGCTAAGCAACTAGCGAGTAGTAGTAGTAGTAAATTCTGCATATTAGGTTTGACCGAAGTCAAACTTCCTAAAGTTTGACCAACTTTATAGGAAAATATAAACATTTACCATAACAAATATGTATGATGTGAAAGTACATTCAATAATGAATCTAATGGTATTTATTTGTTATTGTATATGTTAATATTTTTTGTTATAAGCTTTCGAAGAGTTTACAAAACTTGACTTTGACCAATGCTAATACACAGACTTAAATAAAAACGGAGGGAGTACACATTTGTTTTCTTAGTTTGTAGTGAACTAATCATTTGTTGCAATTGTGAAATAAATATATTAGGCTATTGACTTCGAATGTAATGGTCTATACAATTCAGTAGTTACAATCATTGTTGAATCCCAAGATGTATACAAGGTCTATAGTACTTCACAACATGCTCAAACTCACATAATCTCAGTCAAATGAGAATATAAATGCATTTCATAGTTATTACTTTGTAGGATGCAACAAGAACAACCATAACTCTACATCAGCCATTATAGAAGCAACATTTTGACATATCCCAATGTGTGAATGAAACGTGCAGAGAGAGCTTTTGAAGATGGAGCAGATAGGGCGGGAAAGATTGTATGTATGTGGATGAGAGAGTAGGAGACAAACCTAACGAGACAGAGAGAGATAGAGAGAGAAAGAGAGAGGAAGAAGTTAGGTCTGTGAGAAAGATGCATACATGTAATATACATGAGATGCGTGTGCATCTGGATTCTGTATACGTGGAAGGAGAAGAGACAACATGTTTGATGAGAGAGCAGGAAAAACATGGACGAGAGGGGAAGGATCTCGTGGGTTGAGGGATTGACAATTTTGTGCGGGGGAGAGAGGGATTGGTAATTTTGTGCAAGAGAGAGAGAGGGTGGGGGAGGAGTCAGTCAGCCGTCATCACATCACCCTGCTTCCAAATGACCCTGCATTCTCTAGCGTGGTGCGGTCGCCGTCTTCGATCTGCTCGTTGCCCTCTTTGAAAATTGAGGAGTTGTGCATGTTGGGGTGCAAAGAAGCACAAGCCAGAGTGGTCACCATATAACCTTGGACGGGGATGAATTGTGTGCTCAGAGGAGTGTGTGTGTGTGTGTGTGTTGTGTTGCGTGTGTCTCTCTCTGTGTGTGTGTGTGTTGTGTTGCGTGGGTCTCTCTCTGTGTGTGTGTGTGTGTGTCAGATATTGAGAGAAAACAAACCTAAGGAGAGAAATGGGTATTCACGAAGAGATTGTGCGGGCCTTGAGGTGGGCAGGGGCCGGGTGAGGGTGTCAAAATGTGCGCGTTGATGCATGTGTTGCATGCGACCGTGCGAGGGACGGACGAATTGAGAGAGATGGTTGTTGTGTTACGGATGCTCCTCTCTCTGTCTCTCTCTCCCTCTCTCTCACACACACACACACAGACAAGTAAACTAGAAGACCGTTCTCTCATGTATACACAACGTATCAGCATCTGTCTATGTCTCACTCATGCACGATCATTTGCACATTCACACCTCTCTATGTCTGTATCACACACACACCGTCTCCACATTGCCCTTCTGCCACAACACACATATGGACACATACACAGGTTCTCTCTTAGTCACACACACAAAATCAGTATTAAAAAAAACTAGGGCGCACCTAAAACGTCCAAATCCAAATAAACACGAACTGGAGCTAAATTCAAATATATGGAAATATTGCAGCATCAAGAACTTTCACAGGAAAAAAAGTTGAGTAATATTCAAGGATTGTTTTCACACACACAAAAAGGTTCGGTGGATGTCCTTCGAGCACGACACGGTGATGCACCGTTCGATCGACCACGCGGCCGCGGTTCACGCGCTTGCACAGGATTCTGTATCGTGGCCGTGGTACTAAGGCTGGTCATAATGGGCAAGAACATAAGCTAGTAACTAATAAAAGCTTTGCCTAAGTCTAATGTTTACGTGTACTAGTACAGTTTTCTTTTAAGTTTGACCAACCTTATATATAAAACTAAAGTAAGCTCCCACACGCGCACTCATCAGTATGCCACCGCCACCGTTGTGCATGCCGGCGCCCGCCTGCTCCGGCCAACAATTTCTCGCCATCACCACCGCGTCGCCGCCATCCCTGTGCCATGAAGCCGAAGGCTCGCCCGCTCACGTCGTCTGCAGTCCCTCCTCGCGATGCCGGCACGGTGCCAAGCACGCGAGCAGCTGGTGGAGCCGCGTCTACGCACGTAGCGTACAAAGAGGAGGACGAGCGCGTGCTCCAGCACGCCGGCGAGGAGGAACTAGCGTGTCATTGTCGTCTCCGCCCGCGCGAAGGAGGCGCGCATGGTGGCTGTTGCGGCGGAAGCCGGTCGCGCGCGCGTCGAGCCCGCAAACCGGGTGCGGACGCGGAATCTACCTTCGAGACCTTGAATGCCATGTGGATCCTGCAATCTAAAGGAGCAATTTGGGTCAGTCGACTCATGTGAGCCGTTTGATGCAGCATGGATGGCTAGAAGGCTTCTTCCACCTCTTCTGCCGTCTTCTTCCTTCGCTCCGTCGAACTTCTTTCACAAATCGACTGACCCAAATTATACTACTAGTACGAACATATTAAGTACAGTAGGAACACGAAGATACTAGCAGTAGTACCAACTGCAATAAGAACAGTAGTAAGACATAGTACTAGTACTATTGTACGTACTAAAGAGTTCAAATAACGAGAAAGAACATAAACATAGTTCTGCTGGGGCCTCAGCACAACACACCCTTGAAAATAAACTAATAAGCAACTAGTCCGCTTGACACTGTAGTAGCACCAGCATGAGCGACGGCACTGCCACCTACTTGGAGTCCGAGTCCATGTCCTCGACTTTGTCGTCGTCCCTCTTCCTCTTCCTCTTCGCCGACGCTTCTTTGCTTGAACCGGACACTGGGCTCTGCTTCTTCATCCAACCCTTGTAGATATTTAAACAAAGGTAGGCATCCATTGCTGCGTATAGGATGTGATCTTCATCTAATGTCTTCGACTCCCATGCATGATGAAACTCGTGATGAGGTTTCTTCAGTTTAGCGTACGAAGGATCAATCATGGCTGCTGCCAGGGTCAGCATTGAAGGTTGAGAGGAGGACACTAGGCTTGCCTTCTGGAGATCGAAGGGCTGGCCTACAACGAGACCTATCCGACGCAGGACGTCACTGTCGTTCTTAAAGCCTATAGTAACGAATTTCACTCTTTTGTCCTTGAGGAAGTTCTTAAAATCCTGGCACTCAATGTCAGCATGGCATATGTGGTGGACCAAGCAAACGTTACGTACGCAAACCTAGATCACGGCGGGCTTCTTCCTCTCTTCTTCCTTTAGACCCTTCTCTCGTCCCAGGACTGTGGTGTGCTCTACATCTAGCCCAGCGGCCCACTCATCCGTTAAACTGTTGAACATGCGTAGGAAGCGAGCAAGCCATGCTTTCACCGTCTCGGCTCCACATGTGTAGATGACGATGAACTGATCGCCGGTGATGGCTCTAACCTGGTACTCAGCTGCGACCATGGAGATTTGGGAGGCCATGGATTTTGGAGGAGGGTTAGGAGAAGTTGAACTGTTGTACCCCGCAAAAAAAATTGGGGGCGAACTAATGTGAAAGGACGGGACGACTTGGAGCGAACTGTTGTAAGGTAGAAGACGGGGACGAGTAGGGCGTGCGAACGGCGTGGGGTTGCTGGCTTGCCCGGTTGATAAATGGCTGCAAGCCCCCAAAGAGTTCTCGAGAACTATGCAGGACCCACTAGATCTCATGTCTACTAGACCCATATCGTAGGACTAACGGTATAACTTCTGCATGTTCGCACGCTATGCCGGCGTGTGGATGTAACTTCAGTTAATTCCGTCAAACGTCGCGCCTCCCACGACCTTCGCCTCCCTCGCGCGGTCGCGCCCTTTGAGACTTCGACCGGCTATAAATGAGCAATTTTTTTGCCTTTTTTTAGACAAGTAATTTTTTTGCCTACTCCGCATGCATGATACTCCCTCTGGTCCTTTTTACTCCCGTCAACCATTTGCAAAGTGTTTGACCGAATTTATACTTTTTTTGAACACCACCTTATATTAATTAACCAGCCACACCAGTACACTCATTCGATACAATATTCACCACACAGGGCGGTACGTTATTTACAAGAATACCATCTAATCTATTGTCAAGGCTATACTTAGCGATTAAGTGTGTCACCTTATTGGCCAAACGGCTAATCTTTGACAATTGAAGATTGTTGATCAACTTCGAGATGCTCAACGCTTTCATCTTCAGGTCATGCATAGCAGACCTGTCAACGCTTTGACAGGCATCAATGAAATCCCACGACCAAATTTATACTAAAAATATCAATATCTACAATACTCCCAAAACACTTAGGCGCGGTGCATTAACTTCTACCTCATTTCTTGTTTCTTGACACATCAACCAATAGGAGATGTGGGTGTGCATGCTTTTAAGGACTTGAGACTACCAAACACGACATGCAGTGGTTAGTTCATTGCATGCAATGCTATTAATTAGCAAATAAACATTAAGATCTCTCTTTTTCCCCTCCTCCTTGGTCACAGTGCACAATCTAAGATGACTTGCTCACCTAGATGGAGGGAGTACTGATTATAATGAGTATAAGAACTATGTTTTATAATGAGTGTAAAAATATTGATTTAACATTGTGAATGTTGACACATTGTGGAATAGTTTTTGAAGTCTGCAAAAGTACTCAACTAGTGTTGTCGTTCTCCACAAAAAAATGTGTTTACCAATGCATGCATGAACACTAGTTACTCTAACCCCCCTCTCTTATTTAATTCTTTGCCACATTAGCATGTTTGTTATTCCCGTGTGCATGATACCAGCTAAGATACCACCATTATGGCTAGCCTTAATCATCGCATGCAATAATTTAGTGCACCTTGAAATATGAACATGTGTGGAGCGTGTTTGTTTTTAATGACTTGAGACTATACCTAGCCCGGCATGCAAGATGACTTATTATGCACCGTTCCCCATACCTGCAGGAAGCCCGTTCGTCTCCAAATATTTTCCTCTCCATGTGTGGAAACAATATGCCTGCCAAACTCTCCTTCTCCCTCCGGCGGTCCCACCACTCCACCCCGTGTGAAAAAATCTGCATGCATGACTCTCCTCCCCCCACGCTCGTCCAATCCGTTGTGACCAACAATATTTCCACCCCTTCGCTCCCCCGTAATTTACTCCAACAAATATGCCCACGTAGCTGTTACTTAACTGCAGGTGCATTCGGTCACTGACATATGGGCCCAACAGGGGTCTGGCCCACATGTTAGTGACGCAACTGGACCGGCAGTTAAGTCAGTGCAGCTCAGTCCATATCTTACGTAGGTGTGCCATTGCTCGCTATAAATACTGCGCCTCCCACGACATCGCTATATCCCCCCCCTCATGTTCATGTTCATCGCTATCTCCTCCCCCTCCCTCTCACGTCGACCACCATGGCATCGCCCCTCCCAAGCCCTAGGAGCCCCTCGCTACACCGCGCGGACGGTCACGCGTCGCCATTCCGTTCCTCCCCGCCACTAGTCGAGGAGGACGCGTTGGTGTTCCGCTCCTCGCCGCAACGCGGCTCGTCGCCGTTCCATTCCTCGCCGCCACTAGTCGAGGAGGACGCGTTGGCGTTACGCTCCTCGCCGTGACGCGTCGACGTGGACGCGTCGGCGTTCCCAATCTTGCCAGCACGCGCGCCGGAGGACGCGTCGTCTCCCGGCTACGAGGAGAACGCCGTGCCGCCCGCCGAGCCCCCCCAGCCTTGAGAAGCTTTGGAAAGAAATGGATGTCGCCTTGTGGGAGGCTTTGCCTCCAGCAGAGCGCGCCAAAATAGAGGCGGAGAAGAAGGCCGAGGAAGAGAAGCGCACCGCGGAACAAGCTCCCTGGGAGGCCTTTGTCGCATCCGAGAGATTCAGGCAATTGGCTCTTTGGCAGAAGGCTCGTGCGAGGGCCGTGAGGGTGGAGGAGGACGCCCGTGCCGACGCCCTGAGTGCAGTCGAGCCCAAGCACCTCATCTACGCTTGGCGGTACGTGGACCGGGTGCACGCTTCCAGCGAGGAGGAGTACCTATTGGTGCCGGATCACCACACCGGTGAGATCGCGCTTGCCTGCCAGCAAGCCGCCAATCAGCACCTCGCGAGTTGCGAGGCTGAGGAAGAGGTGTTATGTCGGCGCGCTGGGAAACGGCCGCGAACCAGGGCACTCGTGGCGTGCCGCAAGCGCTCCTGCGAGCGCCGTGGCTTTTAGGAGTAGTATAATTTTTGTTTCGTTGGGCGATCTCATTAGTTTTGGGACGCAAATGATAAATCCCGAACATTCAGGAATTTTTAGTGTCCTTAATTAAGTATGTAAAAGGGAAAGTTTGGAAACCTTGTGTATTCGTACGCATTTTTCAAGTACGTGCATATAGTGCAAACTTTACTATATACTATCGCACTACACGTCTCTCTCGATATATGCTTGCAAACTGTGCTACTCCCTCCGTCCAGGTCAATAAGTCATCTTCGGTTGTGCACCGTGACCAAGAAGGAGGGAAAACTTATACACCTAGACGGAGGGAGTACTACTATTACTTATGTACGTGCAAATGCACTATTTAACATTATGATGCGGTTTTTGTAAAAGTAGAAAAACAACACTAGTCAAGCTTGTGAAACGATTCAATGCAAAACAAATGCAAAAATGCTCGTTTGATTGTTTACTTTTAGCTTCCTTCTCTGTGGTTATTTCTCTGTCGTACTTTGTACGGAGTATCTCACTGGTTGGAAAGGCATGCAAATTCCCAAACCGCTTCCTACACCCTATCTCTCATTGGTTGCCAGCGTTGACATTGTCGCCCATGTTGTCGAGGATGAGGTTGCCGAGGTCGGGGAAGAAGTCGTCGTTCGCGAAGTCGTCGCTGCCAGCAGTCGCGCGAGTGCGCTCCCCAAAAACCTGATCGCCCCTCTCCCGTACAGGATCACGAGAGGCAGGGTTCCGGAGGCCTGCTGTCCCTTCTCCCAATGCACACCGAAAGGAGGGATGGAGAAGAATTTCTTGGCGGCGCAATGATCTGGAACGGTGGTGAGCAACTATGCAGTGTGGGCTGGGTAGGTCATGGGAGTATAGCTCTGTCCTCGACTCGGCTCAATCCCGCAACCCGCGGCGCGTCGTGATGAGGCGTGGCGTGGCGAGGCGAGCGAGGAGGAGGAGCGCGCATGTAGGTCTCCTCTTCTCATGCTTATACAAGTGGTAGAAGAGCTCACGTTATAAAAGGCCTACTAGCAAAATTCCAACATCGACCAGGGCGTCCATGAAACGGGAGTGGCTGTAGGGGACGTTGCGCCAGTTGAATATATGAGCAAGTTACTACGAGATTTAATCCGAATAAGCACAAAATAAATCATGACGGCTATACACAGAGATGAAACTAATCATGTGGACTAGCATAGTAGTAGGATACAGAGTAGAAACATGAATTCTACCACGATTTCGAACAGGATGGACAGAAACACATACGGTGCAACGGGAGCAGCACCGTTGGCGTTGAGGTTGTCGCCCATGTCCAAACACCACATAGACACGGTGTTTGAGCACGGTTCGTAGTCGTTCCACGCTCGGGCATTGAAGTTTGTAACTATTTTAGATTAGAATATACTACTCCTCCGGTGCTAGTAGTAGAGCAGAATCCTACTCTACTACTCTACTCAAGCAAGTTAGGGCATAGCATTGTAGGGAGTACCAGTACTGTGATCACTCAAGCAAGTTGTCTGGCATCGACATGACCCTACGCTGCTGGTATGTGTCTCGTAAGTCAAGTGGCGTGCTGTAGTCATCATCACCTGTCCACTTCCCACAGCACATATTCACTTCTCCATCTTTGTCCGCAAATAATCTCGTCCAATCTTCCATCCCCGCTAAGGCGCCTCCCCCCTCGTCCGAAACCCAAGCACTAACAATGGCAGAACCGAGCAACGACCGCTAAAAGAGTGGCTGGAATTTGCTCCCCACAGAGGTAATCAAGCTCATTGTTTCGCATGTGGACAATCTCAGTACCATGCCGCTCGCCGCGTGCTTGTCGGGGCTGTATCGTTTACTCAAAGCCCTCAGGCCAGAGCTTTTTGAGCCAGCTCCTTTCTTGCTAATGCCGCCTGATCTTCAGAAACAGCGTGTCACGCAGCATAACGATCGTAGGGTGGCGAGCATCAACCCCCTTGACTACGATCCGATCCCCGTCATCCTCAACTACATTAACGGTATGTACTGGGTCGGCATGAACACGTCTTGGATGGTGCTCATCGACGGTCGCGGCAGCTGGATGCTCGTGGAGGTCTACACCTGGCGATTGATCCCCCTTCCTTCGATTAACACTGCACTGCTTTGGCACCGTGGCCCAGAATACTCAGAATCTTACAATAGACAACATGATACCAAGTTTGATTTTCTCAAGGTTGTAATCTTCCAAGTGCCCACAAGATCTGCGAATTATAAAGACTTCAGGCTAACTGCGTTCTTCAACCGCAGTCTCGCCTATCTGACAGGTCACTGCAGTAAGTGGATAAATCTGCACGTCCATCACAGGATCATACATCCTCCATGGTTCTCTGATGTCATTGAACACAAGGGCTTCATTTACGCTGTCGACTCTTTCTATGGTTGGATGTATTGCTGGCCTACTCCAGTCATCGCTACAAACGGCTGTTACAGCAGTATGTTACTTTCCTATGATATCATGATGGCTTGCTTATATTATTGTCAACATTTGTTGAAAAAATATTCATGCTCATAACATGCTATTCTTAAGATTGACTAAACCAAGAGCCCTTTTTTATTTGACTCCAACTTGATATGATGTTGTAGTCCGCCTGGTGTCCCTACCCTTCCTAATCCCAGAACCTTTCAAAGAAAAGCGGCATGGCAGTTGCAGGTGGTTCTTGGCTCGATTAGACGACGACGAAAGATTGAAGACCATTCGCACGTATCGGACGTGTTGTTTCGCGGAATACAATCACAGTAACTGCAAGGTCTTTGAGCAGGATCCCAGCTTCTCTGGGCCTTCAGGAATTTTTGACTGGAGGCTGGTAAGTAGCCTTGGTACACGCTCTCTGTTTGTCAGACTTAATTATCCGATTAACCAGGAGATAACCGACGGCAAGGATCATGATGGCAACGCGATTTCGTTCATTCGGCAAAACTGTGTGTACACAGCGTACCATGCATCTCTGCATGCACCATACCCTGATATGTGCTGCCACGCTCTACAGCCCAAAGTAGGAGAGAGGGTCGCAAGTATCAGACTTCGACCTGCTAGGTGGAGTTTCCCCCATCAGGCATCCATCTGGTTCAAGCCGTCAGCCAATCTCCACAGCTTAATAAATAGTAACGTCTAACTGAGCCAGTTAGTTAGATGCGTACACTTGGTCTAGTAGGATCTTTATTTAGTTTGATGCATACACTTGTTCTTTTTTGGTAGCCCTTTTGCAATGATGGTTGATGTTTGGTTTGCAAGAGAGAGCTGCATCTTCACTCTTCTGGCCTGCTTACTGCTTCTGTTGCACCCCAAGCCCTGGGTGCTGCTGCTGCTATTTTCAATGTACAATCAGTAGTATATTTCGTCTGTTGGTTGAATAAATGTGTTGTTAGAACGACAAACACAATATTTTGGAAGTCGTTGCACGGTTCGATACTTTAGTGCCCCGTACCGTACGTAGCGCATACTATTTATCGTACGGAACACATTTTCCACTTGTTGATAACATGCAGCCCACTGATGAAGGCCCAATAGAGAAGCCCATAATTAACTGGAAGGGATGCTCTCACATGAATCCGGCCCAGGTACATGCTCATGGTCCCCTAAACATAAATAAATAAATAAAGCTAAATGCTCATGCACCAGTTCTTTGGGAAAATAGGTAGCCCAGTATTTCTTTTTGAAGAATACCCAAGCTAGGCTTATTTGTTTTCTCCGAATTACTGGGCTACATATCTTCCAAGACGTGGAGGGATGCATTCCGGCCTGGCTTAAGAGTATGGTCAATGTCTGTTAAAAGTAATATCAAAAGGGGTTGAAAATTCCAAAAAAAATTATAGCAAATGGGATATAAGTTTCTTTTTTTTGTTTTTGTTCTTCATTGATATCTTATACCTATTTCATTGGATTTAACATGACATAGTACTAATTTATTTTTAAATTTGTTTTCGTATGGCTATTAATTTTTGGATTAAGAATATTTCGTTCCCCAGCAAAAAATTGCGAATTTTCAAAATTTCCCACATATTTAGTTAATTTTTTGACCCTGATACTAACCAGAAAATGGCCAGTAATTCTAAAAATGGAAAACGGGCTGCAATAAATTTCATATGACTTAGAAAATGAGTAAAAATTATAAAAATAATAGCAAATGGGCTGTACACGCCACAGATTTCGAGGCTGACTTGTTTATGCAAGGCTTTGTTAGTGAACACACGATTCTAGCAGCAGTTAGTGTTGGATGTCCATCCAACGGCCGACGTGCTTCTTCAATCTCTGATCTTCCTGCTCCAGCCTCCTAAACTAGCGTCGGCGGGACTGCATGCTCCCTCCTCTTGTGGCCCGCTATTATGCCGCGCAGGCTTCCCCGGCCCATCCTACTCCCTCCGCTGGCCTAGCCGCACGCAATCAACTGCCTCCTTATTACGCGAAAAAAATGATTCCTCCCACTGACATCTGGGGCGCACCGGTTGGGAGGCTGACCTGTGGGCCTACTAAGTTCACGCGTACGAAGGGCTTGTCAACTTAGTCAACAAACGATTCTAGCAGCAGTAACCGTTGGATTTGAATTGAACAGTCCTGCTGCTTCTTCAACCATTGCTGTTCTTGCACCAGCCGCCCAAACCAGCGCCGGGGAGACCGCCTGCTCCTGCCTCCAGTGGCCGGCTGTGCTGCCGATGAGGCCTCATCACCCCTACTACTCCCACCGCTAGCCAGGCCCTGCGGCGACGGCAGCCTCACACCGCAGCCGAACCAGTGAACCCTCGTACTCCTCTCCGCGTGGGCATCCACTGTCGCGTGTTCCGCGGCTCCGTGTCTTCCCCTTCCTAGGCCTCGCTGTCGTCCACCGCCTTGGTGCTCTCGGCGCGGCGTGGTCAACGTGGTCAACGACATTCCATCGTAAGAGTACTGTACGTGGAGAGGCTGACAGCTGGGTCCACGACCACAGCCCAGTTTTTTTGTGATTTGCCAAGTAAGTCGCTTTATCAGGCCTGTTGGGCTGCAAATCTTTCAAGACGAGGAGAGCTTTCATTTGGCTGGCCGAGAAAATGGCCCATCAGTAATGAGAAATGGGCTGTACATTTTTAAAACACATCAAACCGGCAATTAGTTTCAAATATCTTTTTTTCATTTCAAGATTTGAAATTACATTAATTTTTATGCGTGGAGAATTTGTTGGATTTTATATTGATATACATTTATTTTTAAAATCAGTTTAAATGTGAGTCGAAATTTCAGGATTAAAAACAATTTGGACCGCACCGAAATATGCAAAATTTCCTATAATTTTTTAACCGTGGCCACAATATGGGCTGTAATGCTAACAAAAAGAATATGGGCTCCAAAAAAACCTTAATAATTAGCAAATGGGTTGTAAATTATTAGAAATAATGGTAGATGGGTTGTATGTTGTTTTCCACAGATTTGAGGCTTTACTAAAAAAAGGTTGACGCACAAGCAGTGACTGTTGGATGGCCATCCAACGGCCGTCGTGCTTCTTCAATCTCTGCTTTTCCTGCTCCAGCCGCTCAAACAGGCACCGGCGGGATTGCCTGCTCCCTCCTCCCCGTGGCCGGGTCTGCTGCCGCGCAGGCCTCACCGCCCCACCGTACTCCCATCGCAGGCCTAGCCATACCTCTACTCACCCACACCTGCTGTTATTATCCGGCGATGGCAGACGAACCAGTAAACCCTCGTACAGTCGTACTCCCCTCCGCGTGGGAAACAACAGCCGATTCTTCCCTGCCTCCGTGTCATTCCCTTCCTAGGCCTCACCGCCGTCCACCACCCTGGTGCTCTCGGCGCAGCCTGGTCAACGTGGTCAACGACCGACATGCATCTGAAGTGACTTTACGTGGAGATGCCGATAGCTGGGTCCACGGCCGCACGCAAGGAAATGCCTCCTTATTACACGCAAAATAATGATTCCTCCACCTGACATCAGGGACCCACCGAAAGGGCCTCTGTATTTCGCGAAAAAAATGTTACCGCCGCTAACAGCTCGGACCCACCAGCTATATCTTCGCACGCAAGGAAGTGCCTCCTTATTACGCACAAAAAAAATGAATACTCCCCCTGTTAGTTGGGACCCAGTATAGCGGCAGGCTGACTTGTGGGCCTACTAAGTTGACGGGGACGGAGGGCTTCGTCAACTTAGTCAATATGCACGATTTTAGCTCCAGTGATCGTATGATGTCCATCCAACGACCGTAGTGCTTCTTCAACCTCTGGTCTTCTTGCTCCAGCCGCACAAACCAGCGCCGGTCGTGCCTCGTGCTCCTGCCTCTCGTGGCCGGCCGCGATGCGGCGGAGGCCTCACCGCCCCCTACTACTCCCACCGCTGTCCAAGCCATCCCTCTACTCACCCACACCCCCTGTTATTCTGCGGCGACGACAGCCTCACACCGGAGGGAACCAGTGAACCCTCGTACTCCTCTACGCTTGGCATCCACTGTCGCGTCTTCCCCGGCTCCGCGTCGTCCCCTTCCTAGCCCTCGCCGTCGTCCACCGCCCTAGTGCTCTCGGCGGGGCGTGGTCAACGTGGTCAAGGAACGGCTTCCATCGGACATGGACTGTACGTGGAGAGGCTGACAGCTGGGTCCACGGCCGCAGCAAGGAAGTGCCTCCTTATTAAGTGCAAAATAATTATTCCTCCACCTGACAGCGGGACCCATCGGATGGGCCATCGTATTTCGCCCCCGTGACTGCTAGGACCCACCAGCTACATCTTCGCACGCAAGGAAGTGCCTGACAGTCGGGACCCACCTGGTCGAAGCGTATGTAGCGTTGTCATTCTGGTCGCGAACGTGTACATACATATATACTGGTCGATGTAGAGGCGCGCACGTGTCGTAGTAGAGGCGGCCAGGGTGCAAGAAAGAAAATACGGCCACGTATGTGTACATACAGGCGGGGTCTCGAACTCCTACTCGCGCATACGTACGGCCAGGGCTCGTGTACATGGCTGGGTCGGAACGGAGAAACAGCGTCGTCGTCGTGTTCATGGGGAGGCAACAAAATGCGTCATGTTCATGGGGAGGCAACGGAATGCATCGTGTTCATGGGGAGGCAATAGAATGCGTCGTGTTCATCGGGAGGGCTTGGACGGAATAGGCGATGGAAACGAGGCCTGGCGTACCGCAGAACAGAGGAAACGGCCTTGTGTTCGACCGGCCACGTTCGAAACGGGATCCTGTTCATCGGGAGGCGTCTGGTGTACCGCAAAACGGAGGAAACGGACCTCCTACGGTCGAAACAGGGGTCCTGTTCATCGGGAGGGGTGTGGCGTACCGCAAAACAGAGGAAACGGACTTGTGTTCGAGCGCTACGGTCGAAACGGGGTCCTGTTCATCGGGAGGGGTGTGGCGTACCGCAAAACGGGACTCCATGGGATACTGTTCATCTCCAGCATCGACCCCCTCCGGCCTCCACGAGCTACTGTTCATCCACCGTCGACCTCCTCCAGCCTCCACATGCGACTGTTCATCCACGGGCTCCTGTTCATCCAGCCTCCACCGCGCGCTACTCCACGGGCTACTGTTCAACCAGCCCTCTCCACGGGCTCCTGTTCAACCACCCCTTCACGGGCAACTGTTCATCCTTCCCTCCACAGCCTACTGTTCATCCTGCCCTCCACGGGGTGGTCCTGTTCATCCAGCCCTCCACGGGGTCCTGTTCATCCAGTCCCAACCGGCTCGATCGATCGGGGTCCTGTTCATCCAGAGCCAACACCATGGGGTCCTATTCATCCACCCCCACCGGGAACTGTTCTTCCAACCCCCCCCCCCCCCCCCCCCCCCCCCCGGAACTTTTCCTCCCCCCCCCCCCCCCCCCCGCAACACTCACTGTTCATCCAGAGGCAGCACCGATCGGCTTCAGTTAGCAGCAGTAGCGAAGGAATCGCTCGATCGGGTTCAGTTATCAGCCATCGATCGATCGCTCGGGTTCACTAACGCGTAGCCTGCAGTGCAATCGCTTGGGTTTAGTTAGAGCCCAACGCCTCGCTCGGGTTCAGTTAGAGCCAACGCCTCGCACACACGCGCGTACGTGTACGAGAGAAACGCGCATCGCTCGGCCCCCGACCTCCCACCGTAATCGGTAACTCCTCGAAATTTTCCTCGCCCTAACTTCTACCACGGTTTTTTCCGTCATGGACGGCCCAAAGAATGTCATGCAGCTACGTCTCCGGCCCGCCCAGGACGAAAAGCCCATTTTTGCCATGATTTTTTGTCATAGAAGTAGGAGCCCACCACATCTATGATGATACCGGGTTTTGTCACAATTATCGTCATAGAAGTGTCATATGTTTGAGAGAAAAAAATTTCGTTGGGCCCAAAATGTCACGGATGTGTCTTTTTTTTGTAGTGGGTATAGGGGCCGAATTTGCCAAGTCTGACTATAGATGCTCTGACAAGCACTGCCGGTCGCAGCTCCTCACCTTGTCCGTCATAGCATCAGGTGGTCACAGGCGGGCAAATTTACTATTCTGGCCTTGTTAATAAACTTAATCATGAATTGACCCCATTTTGAAAAGATTTTCGTATCTGGCCTTTTTTTATCGCACCAACATCCTTGGCGTCTAGTTTACATGGGACATGCCAGTGTCCCCGGCATTTCGCCCTGGCCCACACTTGCCCAGTCAGTGCTGAGGTGACGTCGCGGAGTCGCCAACACTCTTGGCGTTTTGAGAAAACACGATAGATCTTGGCGTTTGATCCTAGTCCATCACGGAAACAAAAAAAGGTCGCATGCATCATTAGTGGAGTTACTTCCATGAATAATTCTCTTGATTAACCTTCATAATTGCTAACCGCCATCGCAAAAGGAATTAACAATGCAACAACTGAATGACAAATATTTTCTCTACGGGTCGACTTTGGGTGAAGCATGAGGGGGGAGAAGGAGTGGATTTCTAGGAGATCAATATGGGGATTCAATTTTCAAGTAATTAATTGCATGGACGAATTACTTTTCTGGAAGGGTGTGGCTATGTCTCAATCGATTTAGACTTAGACAGGTCTCAGTCAAGTGAAATAACATATAAGAAAAAACTATAGAAAAAGATTGTATGGATCTCGACGTAAGATCTCATGAATATAACATCGACGGAGACATAGCAATATTGTTTCTAGAATATCTCGGATTGTAAGCCGACTAACAGTCCCACCCGGAGGAGTATTTCATTTATTGTGTAGACGTGCCTACACCAGGACGAAGGTACTATATTTAAATCTTGAATTTAGATCTTTTTTGACATTGTCTCTCTTTTTGCTAAACTACCACAGTGGCCCTCGTAAGTTTGAAGGCTTCTTTTTACTTCAAGTTAGATCCGCACATAGAAGCAAAATTAAAGTTTATGGGTAAACTAGAAAATAATATGGCATATCGTTTGTATATTATATTAGATCGGTACATAGAGCTAAAGTTGGAGCATTAGCTAGCTCACTTTTACTTGAAGTTAGATCGCATGATTTGACGCCTATAGGGGCCATTTATTGAATTACGCTAGTGTTTGCCAGACCAAATATCGAAGCATTAACAAATGACATGTTTTTGCAATCGCATACGACAATACGCAAAGTTGTCAATGTCATATATCAACTTGACATATAATATTGTATATGTTTTTCTTGCTAAAAATATATAAAAGCAAAACAGGAAACGAAAATTGCAATTTGAGTTTAGGTCCATATGCTCCATTGTCACAATACAATTAAAGAAAATAAGCAATATAAAATAAATAAGAATTTATCTGATGACGAACATGTTTGTGTGTTCTAGCTACTTGCAAAATCTCATGAAGAAAAGACAAGTGGTGACTTGGTCAAAAGATAACCTCATATTCCGCCCAAAAAAAGAGATAACCTCATACTCCAACTTTAGCTAGCTAATCACCAGTAGAAAAGGGCCATTTGTCCCGATTCGTAAGGGCCTTTTTTCCCGATTTGGGAACCGGGACTAAAAGGTCGTTACTAATGCCCTTGTCCTTCAGTCCCGGTTCTTACACGAACCGGGATAGATGGGCCTCCACGTGGCCGGTGCGGCGAGCCCAGGCAGGAGGCCCTTTGGTCCCGGTTGGTGGCACCAACCGGGACCAATAGGCATCCACGCGTCAACTGTTCAGGGGCTAGGGTTTTTTTTCTGAAGGGTGGGGGGGATTTGGGGGTTTTGTATGGTTAATTAAGGTATTTCATATATTGTGTTAGGTAGCTAATTAATTAATACAGAGAAGTGTCCTCTCTTATCTCCGTGCTTTGTCGACGCTACGTACTATATGTATAGAGAGCACTCGACACGCTAGCTAGTAAGCAAAAATGAAGGAAACTGAAGATCTTCATGAACATATGCATACAGAGAGAAGTGATATCGACCTCTTCTTCTCCGAGAGATTGGTCGAACAACAAGTTTTCGTATATCTATCCGACGCTACTAGCTACATATATACAATATAAGATCTCTTACAGTATAATCCCCTAATTATATATGAACACAGGGTCCACATAGTATTCTTCATCTTTATCGATCACATGGTCAAGAAAGAATGCCGCCAATTCCTCTTGAATTCCTCGCATGCGATCTAGTGCTAGGAGTTCATCCCGCATCCGAAACATCTAATTTGAAGAAGGTGGTCAATACGTATATATGAATGAGTGAAACTCAACACAAAAGATGGTAAATAAAGTTAAATTCTGAATATTATTGCTTACACACTTCATATTTTTTTTAGTGTAGCCCCGCTCACAGGTCGTGTGGCGGATGGACTTGCAAACGTAGTAGCCACAGTAATTATTCCCGGCTTCCTGCCACAACCACTTTACAAGAAATAGAGGTCAATCAAACTGATAAGCAAGCATGCTAAAATGCTATTGATGAAACTAGCACTTGAGTCACTAGCAGATGTGCGGAACATGCTAGTAGTACTTACTTTCGGGTGTTTAAATTCCAGCTTCTTCGGCAGTCCCAGAGCTTTTGAGGTGATTTTTTTCCAAAACCTGCCAGACAAAGAAAACAATTACTTGATATCAGGAAGTGAACAAAGTTGGTGATATGGTGCGATAATGATCGATTTAACTTACTTCTCGAGAATTTCAGTCATGTCCGCATACTCCTTGGTATCTTTTCGTCTCGAGTCTAAGACGGATACTAGTCCTTGCTCGAGCTTAATCTCTAGGAGAATATAGTGGAACCTGCGCACGCATGCATAACTCATCAATTACATTACTATAACCTCGACTAATAAGGGAAACCGAATATGCACAAGAAAGTAACACTCACTTGAAGTTGTAAGGAAAGAGTATTATAGCTTTGTTTTGATTTAATACCAATGATCATAGCAAGTTGGCCTTGGTTTCTTTTTTCTTAAATTCAACCGAAAATGCATCTATGATATTTGTGTTAATGAACCCAATATCACCGATTTGTCTTTTCTCCAATTCGGCGATCTTCAATCTGCATAATATAGTGAGGATAATTATAAATACATGCAATGAAAGAGCCGTCCTATATATAGAGACTTAATGACAGAAGTAGCACTTACACACAGTAGCAAGTGACCGTTAATTTATTGAGGGCCCTCTGATTGAAAAACTGGAAGAAATCCTCAAATGGAACATTCAACAGATCAGTTCCAACGAGTTCATGCTCCTCTTTAACTCTCAGCGTCAAAGTATTCCTCCCCCCAGACTCTCTGCAGGTTTTCATGTACCAATCATGGAATCTTCGCATCATCGTTGTTAGAGACCTTTCATCTTTGACGAGAGGCTTCCCGTACTCGCATATGTGTTCTTCCACCTCCAAGAATTCATAATGTGCATCATCAGGAAGGTAATCATCAAGATTGTTATAACCAGGCACCATCCTCGAATCGTTAGCGACGATATCGCTAGACACCTTGAGCGGGGGGAACGATTGGTTCGCTTGTTTGCCTAGCTGGGCAATTTTTTTCCCAGCTTGTCATTCCGCTAACCTTTGATCACTGACAGTACTTCCCGACCGCTCCGCTTCGATAAATGACCTTTCAATAATGCGCTCATAGTTTCCTTTCAGCGGAGACTTTGGTGGTTTCTTCATGGCTTCCAGAGTGCGCTTCGCTTTCACCAGATCTACCTTCTCCTCCGGAGGTGGATGTTTCTTTGCTTTCACCCCTTCAAAGAAGTTCCTCACTTCGTGTCGCACGATCTTCTCGTTTTCCTCCGGGGTCATCTTGTATGGTAACTTCTCTGGAGTCTTCAGAGAAGGACCGAATCTGTATTGCCTCCCGCCTCTGGATGTACTGCTAGACGCCTGAGCAGATGGAGCGGCTGCGGCTGTCTTCTTTCCTTGCTTATGAGGAGGAGGACTACGACGCGCCGGAGCAGCCAGGGCGGCAGCAGGTCTCTTCTGCCCTTGCTGGCGAGGCAAAGAAGGAGGAGGCTGGTGGCTGCTCAGGCGTGCCGACGTAGGCGGAGAAGGAGGCGGAGTGCCGCCACGCGCCGGAGAAGGAGGCCGAGTGCCCTGATCACTCGCTGGAGGAGGGGCGGTGGAGGAGGCGGAGTGCCCTGACTCGCCGGAGGAGGAGGAGGAGGCGGAGGCGTCCAGTTTGGAAGGTTGATGAGCTCCTTCCGCCATAGGCATGGAGTCTTCAGACAAGAACCCAGCCAAGTCTCCCCGTCACCCATAGGGTGGTCAAGCTAGAGGTCCTCAAATCCTTCTGTGATTTCATCCACCATCACCCTAGCATATCCTTCTGGAATCGCCCGGCGGTGAAAAGTTGCGCCAGGTTCAGGAGGTGCAACAGAGCCAACAGCCGCCTTGACTTTAAATTCCAACCACTGCGTCATAAGGTGGCAATTCTAAGACTCCGTGATAGCATCCACGGGGTAGCTAGCAGGAGCCGTGAAGACAGGCTCCTGAAGCAGCTCCATGGAAGCCATGCTTCTTCTCCGCTGAGATGGAGGGGTAGCTTCGGGTGTAGCAGCTTCGGCAGGTCGCATGCTGCGGGCCTCGTCTCGTTCCTCTAGCGCTTGTACCCTTGCGTGCAGTGCCTGTAGTTGGGTCAACTCCTTTTTCTTCTTCCTCTCCCGACGTATGTAACCGCCTATGTCGGGAAATCCAGCCTTACACGAAAGGGAGCCTGGCGTGCCTCGGGTCCATCCGGGGTGCTTAGGATTCCCGAGGGCCTCTGTGAGCTCGTCGTTCTCTCTGTCCGGAACGAACATCCCTTGCTGCGCCTTTTCGATATACTCCTGAAGCTTCTCGATGGGTGTGTTCAGCTGCTCATTGCTCCAAATGCACTTCCCTGTTACAGGGTCCAATTTTCCCCCAACCCTAAAGAACCAAGTCAGGCAACGATCTGGCCAGCGTCGCGTCTCTGGTTCGATCCCTTTATCAATGAGGTCATTCTCAGCCTTGTCCCACAACGGCCGGGCTTTCAGGTAGCCACCTGACCCCGTGCGATGGTGATGCTTCTTCTTTGCAGCATTTTTCTTGTTTGTCGCTGACATCTTCGCTGATCTCTCAGATTTCTTTTTGGTGACAAATGCGGGCCATTGATCTTTGATCTTCTCAAATCGGCCGATGAATTCTGGAATCTTGTCTTGGTCGACAAACGATGATTTCAGCTCATTCTTCCACCTACTGAATAGCTCAGCCATCTTCTTAAGAGCACAAGCCTTGATCATTGGCTTTTTAACTAGATTCTCTGGATCCTCCTCTGGCGGGAAGGTGAAATTTTCCCGCAGCGCGGTCCAAAGATCAACTTTCTGCCTATCGCTGACATAAGACACTTGAGATCTTTGTCCTTAGGCTTCAACCATTGTTCGATGCTGATTGGGATCATGTCCCTAACTAGAACCCCGCACTGAGCATTAAATTTTTGCTTGGTCCAGAGGGGTTCAATCGGTTGGCCAGCGCGATCAATTTTGATGATTGTGTACCTTTCATCCGCGCGCAACTTTCTCTTCGGGCCTCGTCTCATTACCGAAGTGTTGCTCGATCTGGAGGGCTAGAAAAGAAGAAAAATAATAGAGTTAATATGTGTACATACCAAAAATAATTAATGCATCAATTAGCTATAGTCAGCACATGCTTAATTAATTAATATATATACCTGGCCGGACTCCGTTCGGTCATCGGAGCGACCATCATGGTGTCCTTCCCCCTCCATTCGGTTACCGGAGCCATCATCACGGTGTACTTCCCCCTCCATTTGGTCACCGGAGCCGTCATCACGGTGTCCTTCCTCCTCCATTGTTTGATCATCGTCGTAGCCTGCTTCTTCATCCTGTCTTTCCAGACCATCGATGCATGTGTCGTTGAGAAGCGACAAGACGGCATCACTTCCGTGTGTGATTATCTCCCCCAATGCCGCTTCTGTTACTTTGTCTCGGGGGTGCGGATCCATAGTTTCTCCAAATATTTACAACATGGCAATTATTATTCAAACATGACCGATGGATATATTAGTGGCAAACATAGAACTAGCTAGCTAAGCACAATAAGGAATCATATTAGTGGCCTGGCCTCGACGCTTCACTAGGGTTTGGGGTGGCCTCGGCAATGCTTCAAGGGTCCAGGGTGGCCTCAACAACGCTTCAAGGGTTCGGGGTGGCCTCGATGACAACGCTCTTTTAACTTGGTAAATTTGGGTGGCCTCATGAGAGTTTGTCGATCGGGTAGGGGTGCAGCGGGAGGGGGTAGGAGACCGACATCGTTTTTTTCTAGGGTTTGGGTGTCCTCGAGAGTTTTGGTCGAGCGAGAGGGCCGGAGGGGTTCTCCCGATGTCCCCCCTCACTTTAACAAAGAACTACCTTTAAAAAAAGACTTGCTTCGCCGCGGGTGCTCGATCGGTGCAATGTGGACTCGATGGAAGCACTTTATGAAAATGCGGTGGTGGCCAAGCCAGGCGGTTTTCTTTTCCTTCTTCATTTTTTCCTTTGTTTTTTCTTATATGTTTTTTTTGTTTTCATTCTACATTTTTGTACATATGAAAAAAATAAAGTTTCTATACAAAAGTGCACAATTTTTATGAATAAATTACAACATCTAAATTAACTATACATCTAAATAAATATAACTACACATCTGAAATTTTCCTAATCTTGAAACTAAACTAAACATAAACTAAAATAATATAACTACACATCCATCCATACATTCATACGCATACATATACATCTACATTATATATGAAAAAAATCTATTTTTTGCATATTCATTTATGAACAAATTACAACAACTCAATTAACTACACATCTGAACTACACATCTAAATTAACTACACATCTAAATTAGGAAAATTCATATGAGCTCATTAAAGGGCGGTGATCGACGAGGAGGCGGGGCACGTGGGCGACGGTGAGGGGCGCGGCGACGGCGACGGTGAGGGGCGTAGCGACGGCGACGGTGAGGGGCCCAGCGATAGGCGACGAGGAGGCAGGTTGCGGCGACAGTGAGGGGCGCGGCGACGGGCGATGAGGAGACGGGCCGGGGGCGGGTGGGGCGCGGCGACGGGCGACCAGGAGGCAGGGGGCGCAGGAAGGCGACGGTGTCTGGGCGGCGCGGGACGGCGTCGGAGGCAGGGCGACGACGGCGACGGCGAGGCGCAGAGGGGCAGCCTAGCGGCGATGCCGGGGCAGGGAAGATGGACTGAAAGAAGAATTTCACAAGTGCTAGTTATATAGATGAAGCATTGGTCCCTGTTCGTGACACCAATGATACGTCCATTTTGCATCATGCTTTTATATCGATATTTATTGCATTATGGGTTGTTATTACACATTATGTCACAATACTTATGCCTATTCTCTCTCTCTCTTATTTTACAAGGTTTACATAAAGAGGGAGAATGCCTGCAGCTGGGATTCTGGGCTGGAAAAGGAGCAAATATTAGAGACCTATTCTGCACAACTCCAAAAGTCCCGAAACTTCACAGAATTCATTTTCAGAATATATAAAAAATACTAAGCGCAACAAGTTCACCAGGGGGGGCACACCCTGCCCACGAGGGTGGGGGGTGCGCCTACCCCCCTGGGCGCGCCAGCCTACCTTGTGGGCCCCTCGGTGGCCCTCCGATGGACATCTTCTACTATATGGAGTCTTTCGATGAGGAAAAAATCACAAGCCATTTTTCCGGACGAGACTCCGCCGCCACGAGGCGGAACCTTGGCGGAACCAATCTAGGGCTCTAGCGGAGCTGTTCTGCCGGGGAAACTTCCCTCCGGGAGGGGGAAATCACCGCCATCGTCATCCCCAATGATCCTCTCATCGGGAGAGGGCAATCTCCATCAACATCTTCACCGGCACCATCTCCTCTCAAACCCTAGTTCATCTCTTGTATCCAATTCTTGTCTCCAAGTCCGGGATTGGTACCTGTGGGTTGCTAGTAGTGTTAATTACTCCTTGTAGTTGATGCTAGTTGGTTTATTTGGTGGAAGATCATATGTTCAGATCCTATATGCATATTAATACCCCTCTAATTATGAACATGAAAATGCTTTGTGAGTAGTTACGTTTGTTCCTGAGGACATGGGAGAAGTCTGGCTATTAGTAGTCATGTGAATTTGGTATTCGTTCGATATTTTGATGAGATGTATGTTGTCTCTCCTCTAGTGGTGTTATGTGAACGTCGACTACATGACACTTCACCATTATTTGGGCCTATAGGAAGGCATTGGGAAGTAATAAGTAGATGATGGGTTGCTAGAGTGACAGAAGCTTAAATCCTAGTTTATGCGTTGCTTCGTAAGGGGCTGATTTGGATCCATATGTTTCATGCTATGGTTAGGTTTACCTTAATACTTTTGTTGTAGTTGCGGATTCTTGCAATAGAGGTTAGTCATAAGTGGGATGCTTGTCCAAGTAAGGACAGTACCCAAGCACTGGTCCAACCACATACCAAATTATCAAAGTACCGAATGCGAATCATATGAACGTGATGAAAACTAGCTTGACGATAATTCCCATGTGTCCTCGGGAGCGCTTTACATCATATAAGAGTTTGTCCAGGCTTGTCCTTTTCTACAAAAAGGATTGGGCCACCTTGCTGCTCTTTATTTACTTTTGTTACTTGTTACTCGTTACAAATTATCCTATCACAAAACTATCTGTTACCTATTATTTCAGTGCTTGCAGAGAATACCTTGCTGAAAACCGCTTACCATTTCCTTCTGCTCCTCGTTGGGTTCGACACTCTTACTTATCGAAAGGACTACGATAGATCCCCTATACTTTTGGGTCATCAAGAAACTTTTCTGGCACCGTTGCCGGGGAGTGAAGCACCTTTGGTAGGTGGAATTTGGTAAGGAAAATTTTATATAGTGTGCTGAAATTTACTGTCACTTGTTACTATGGAAAGTAATCCTCTGAGGGGCTTGTTCGGGGTATCTTCACCCCGACCAGTAGAGCAAAGAGTTGCTCCTCAACCTACTGCACCTACTGAAAATGAGAATGAAAATGAAAATGTCTGCGTTGAAATTCCTTCGGGTATGTTAGAAAAACTGCTAGCTAATCTTTTGCAGGAGATGGAACAAAGCATCCTGATGAGCACCTAATATATGTGGATGAAGTTTGTGGATTATTTAATCTTGCAGGCGTTCCCGAAGATGTTATTAAGAAGAAGGTCTTCCCTATATCTTTGAAGGGAGATGCATTGACATGGTATAGGCTATGTGATGATACGGGGTCATGGAACTACAAACGATTGAAATTGGAATTTCATCAGAAGTTTTATCCTATGCATCTTGTTCATCGTGATCGCAATTGTATATATAATTTTTGGCCTCGCGAAGGAGAAAGCATCGCTCAAGCTTGGGGGAGGCTTAAATCAATGTTATATTCATGCCCCAATCATGAGCTCTCAAGAGAAATGATTATTCAAAATTTATCTGCTCGGCTTTCTGATAACAATCGCGCCATGCTCGATACTTCTTGTGCTGGCTCTTTTATGATGAAGACTATTGAATTCAAATGGGATTTATTGGAAAGAATTAAACGCAACCTGAAGATTGGGACCTCGATGAAGGTAAGGAGTCAGGTATGACACCTAATTTTGATTGTGTTAAATCTTTTATAGATACCAATGTTTTCCGTAAATTTAGCACTAAATATGGACTTGACTCTGAGATAGTAGCCTCTTTCTGTGAATCTTTTGCTGCTCATATCGATCTCCCTAAGGAAAGGTGGTTTAAATATCACCCTCCCATAGAAGTAAAAGTAGCTGCACCTATTAAAGTTGAAGAAAAACTATCACTTATAATGATCCTAGTGTTCCTACTGCTTATGTTGAGAAACCACCTTTTCCTGTTAGGATAAAAGATCATGCTAAAGCTTCAACTATGGTTAGTAAAAAGCAATATTAGAACTGATGTCTACTACACAACCTTCTTCTCGTAGACGTTGTTGGGCCTCCAAGTGCAGAGGTTTGTAGGACAGTAGCAAATTTCCCTCAAGTGGATGACCTAAGGTTTATCAATCCGTAGGAGGCATAGGAGGAACATGGTCTATCACAAGCAACCCTGCAACCAAATAACAAAGAGTCTCTTGTGTCCCCAACACACCCAATACAATGGTAAATTGTATAGGCGCACTAGTTCGGTGAAGAGATGGTGATACAAGTGGTAATGGATAGTAGATAAAGGTTTTTGTAATCTGAAAATATAAAAACAGCAAGGTAACTAATGATAAAAGTGAGCGTAAACGGTATTGCAATGCGTTGAAACAAGGCCTAGGGTTCATACTTTCACTAGTGCAAGTCCTCTCAACAATAATAACATAATTGGATCACATAACTGTCCCTCAACATTCAACATAGAGTCACTCCAAAGTCACTAATAGCGGAGAACGAACAAAGAGATTATGGTAGGGTACGAAACCACCTCAAAGTTATTCTTTCCAATCAATCCGTTGGGTTATTCCTATAGGTGTCACAAACAGCCCTAGAGTTCATACTAGAATAACACCTTAAGACACAAATCAACCAAAACCCTAATGTCACCTAGATACTCCAATGTCACCTCAAGTATCTGTGGGTATGATTATACGATATGCATCACACAATCTCAGATTCATCTATTCAACCAACACATAGGACCTCAAAGAGTGCCCCAAAGTTCCTATCAGAGAATCACGACGAAAACGTGTGCCAAACCCTATGCATAGGTTCATGGGTGTAACCCGCAAGTTGATCACCAAAACATACATCAAGTGAATCACGTGGTATCCCATTGTCACCACAGATACGCACGGCAAGACATACATCAAGTGTTCTCAAATCTTTAAAGACTCAATCCGTAAGATAACTTCAAAGGGGAAACTCAATCAATTACAAGAGAGTAGAGGGGGAAGAAACATCATAGGATCCAACTATAATAGCAAAGCTCGCGATACATCAAGATCGTGCCAAATCAAGAACACGAGAGAGAGATCAAACACATAGCTACTGGTACATACTCTCAGCCCCCAGGGAGAACTATTCCCTCCTCGTCATGGAGAGCACCGGGATGATGAAGATGGCCACCGCAGAGGGATTGCCCCCTCCGGCAGGGTGCCGGAACAGGTCTAGATTGGCTTTCAGTGGCTACGGAGGCTTCTGGAGGCGGAACTCCCGATCTATTGTGCTCCGCGATCGTTTTAGGGTATATGGAGATATATAGGAGGAAGAAGTACGTCAGGGGAGCCATGAGGGACCCACAAGGGTGGAGGGCGCGCCCAGGGGGTAGGCGCGCCCAGGGGGTGGGCGCGCCCCCCTACCTTGTGGCTTCCTCGAGGCTTCTTTGACGTGGACTCCAAGTCTCCCGGGTTGCTTTCCTTCCAAAAATAAGTTCCATGAAGTTTCAGGTCAATTGGACTCCATTTGATTTTCCTTTTTTTGCGAAACACTGAAACAAGGGAAACACTGAAACGTGTGCCAAACCCTATGCATAGGTTCATGGGTGGAACCTGCAAGTTGATCACCAAAACATACACCAGGTGAATCACGTGGTATCCCATTGTCACCACAAATACGCACGGCAAGACATACATCAAGTGTTCTCAAATCTTTAAAGACTCAATCCGATAAGATAACTTTAAAGGGGAAACTCAATCCATTACAAGAGAGTAGAGGGGGGAAGAAACATCATAGGATCCAACTATAATAGCAAAGCTCGCGATACATCAAGATCGTGCCAAATCAAGAACACAAGAGAGAGAGAGAGAGAGAGAGAGAGAGAGAGAGATCAAATACTTAGCTATTGGTACATACCCTCAGCCCCGAGGGAGAACTACTCCCTCCTCGTCATGGAGAGCACCGGGATGATGAAGATGGCCACCGGAGAGGGATTGCCCCCTCCGGCAGGATGTCGGAACGGGTCTAGATTGGCTTTCGGTGGCTACGGAGGCTTCTAGCGGCAGAACTCCCGATCTATTGTGCAACCTGATCGTTTTAGGGTATATGGAGATATATAGGAGGAATAAGTACGTCAGGGGAGCCACGAGGGGCCCACGAGGGTGGAGGGCGCGCCCCCTACCTCGTGGCTTCCTCGAGGCTTCCTTGATGTGGACTCCAAGTCTTTCGGGTTGCTTTCCTTCCAAAAATAAGTTCCGTGAAGTTTCAAGTCAATTGGACTCCGTTTGATTTTCCTCTTTTGCGAAACACTGAAACAAGGGATAAAACAGGAACTGGCACTGGGCTCTGGGTCAATAGGTTAGTCCCAAAATTAATTTAAAAGTGGATAATAAAGCCCAATAATGTCCAAAACAATAGATAATATAACATGGAGCAATCAAAAATTATAGATACGTTGTAGACGTATCAAGAACCTATACACCTCCTGAGCAAATTAAAGTTGAACCTAATATTTCTATTGTTAAAGATCTCTTGTCTGATAATATTGATGTGCATGTTATTCATTTCCGTGATGAGACTGCTAGAATTGCTAAACCTTGTGCTAAAGATAAACCTAGATCTTTGGTAGGCATGCCTGCTATTTTTGTTAAAATAGGAGACCATTGGTATCGTGGCTTGTCTGATATGGGTGCTAGTGCTAGTGCTATACCTCATGACTTATACAAAGAAATTATGCATGATATTGCACCTGCTGAGATAGAAGATATTGATGTCACAATTAAACTTGCCAAAAGAGATTCTATTTCACCAATTGGAATTGTTAGAGATGTTGAAGTCTTGTGTGGGAAAACTAAATATCCTGCTGATTTTCTTGTTCTTGGTTCCCCACAAGATAGCTTTTGTCCCATTATATTTGGTATACCCTTCTTGAACACTGTTAATGCTAAGATAGATTGCAAAAAGGATGTTGTTACAATTGGTTTAGGTGATATGTCTCATGAATTTAATTTCTCTAAATTTCATAGACAACACCGTGAAGAGGAATTTCCTAGTAAAGATGAAATTATTTGTCTTGCTTCTATTGTTGTACCTCCTTGTGATCCTTTAGAACAATATTTTCTAGACCATGAAAATAATATGTTTATGAGTGAAAGAAGGGAAATACATGAAGTATTCTTTAAATAGGAACCCATCCTGAAACACAATTTGCCTGTTGAAATCCTAGGGGATCCTCCTCCACCCAAGGGTGATCCCGTGTTTGAGCTTAAACTGTTACCTGATACTCTTAAATATTCTTATCTTGATGAGAAAAGGATATATCCTGTTATTATTAGTGCTAACCTTTCAGAGCATGAATAAGAGAGATTATTGAGAACTCTGAAGAATCACCGTGCTGCTATTGGATATACTCTTGATGATCTTAAGGGCATTAGTCCCACTCTGTGTCAACACAAAATAAATTTGGAGGAAGATGCCAAACCAGTTCATGATCATCAACGACGGCTGAATCCTAAGATGAAGGAAGTGGTAAGAAAGGAAATACTAAAGCTTCTTAAGGAAGGTATAATTTATCTCATTGCTGGTAGTCAGTGGGTAAGTCATGTCCATTGTGTCCCTAAGAAGGGAGGTATTATTGTCGTTCCTAATGATAAAGATGAGTTGATCCCGTAAAGAATTATTACAGGTTATAGGATGGTAATTGACTTTTGCAAATTAAATAAAGCTACTAAAAAAGATCAATACCCCTTACCTTTTATCGATCAAATGCTAGAAAGATTATCCAAACATACACATTTTTGCTTTCTAGATGGTTATTCTGGTTTCTCTCAAATACCTGTGTCAGCCAATGATCAATCAAAGACTACTTTTACTTGCCCTTTTGGTAATTTTGCTTATAGACGTATGCCTTTTGGTTTATGTAATGCACCTGCTACCTTTCAAAGATGCAAGATGGCTATATTCTCTGACTTTTGTGAAAAGATTTGTGAGGTTTTCATGGACGATTTTTCCGTCTATGGATCCTCTTTTGATGATTGAATAAGCAACCTTGACCGAGTTTTGCAGAGATGTGAAGAAACTAATCTTGTCTTGAATTGGGAAAAGTGGCACTTTATGGTTAATGAAGGTATTGTCTTGGGGCATAAAGTTTCGGAAAGAGGTATTGAGGTTGATAAAGCCAAGGTTGATGCTATTGAAAAGATGCCATGTCCCCAGGACATCAAAGGTATAAGAAGTTTCCTTGGTCATGCTGGGTTTTATAGGAGGTTCATTAAGGAGTTCTCCAAAATTTCTCGGCCTCTGACTAATTTATTACAAAAAGATATACCATATGTTTTCGATGATGATTGCATGGAAGCATTTGAAATACTTAAGAAAGCATTAATCCCTGCACCTATTGTTCAGCCACCTGATTGGAATTTACCTTTTGAAATTATGTGTGATGCTAGTGATTATGCTGTAGGTGTTGTTCTAGGGCAAAGAGTTGATAAGAAATTAAATGTTATTCAATATGCTAGTAAAACTCTAGACAATGCTGAGAGAAATTATGCTACTATCGAAAAAGAATTTTTGGCAGTCGTATTTGCTTGTGATAAGTTTAGATCATATATTGTTGATTCTAAAGTAACTATTCACATGGATCATGCTGCTATTAAATATCTTATGGAAAAGAAAGATGCTAAACCTAGACTTACTAGATGGGTTCTCTTGCTACAAGAATTTGATTTGCATATTATTGATAGAAAGAGAGCTGAGAACCCCGTTGCAGACAACTTGTCTAGGTTAGAAAATGTTCTTGATGACCCACTATCTATTGATGATAGCTTTCCTGATGAACAATTAAATGTCATAAATGCTTCTCATACTGCTCCATGGTATGCTGATTATGCTAATTACATTGTTGCTAAATTTATACCACCTAGTTTCACATACCAGCAAAATAAAAGGTTCTTCTATGAATTTAGGGATTACTTTCGAGATGACCCACATCTTTATAAAGAAGGAGTAGATGGTGTTATTAAACGTTGTGTACCTGAGCATGAACAGGAACAGATCCTACGCAAGTGTCATTCCGAGGCTCATGGAGGACACCACGCTGGAGATAGAACTGCACATAAGGTATTGCAATCCGGTTTTTATTGGACTACTCTCTTCAAGGATGCCCTAAGTTTGTTTTATCTTGTGATGAATGTCAAAGAATTGGTAACGTTAGTAGACGTGAAGAAATGCCTATGAATTATTCACTTGTTATTGAACCATTTGATGTTTGGGGCTTTGATTATATGGGACCTTTTCCTGCCTCTAATGGATATACACATATTTTAGTTGTTGTTGATTACGTTACTAAGTGGGTAGAAGCTATTCCAACTAGTAGTGCTGATCATAACACTTCTATTAAAATGCTTAAAGAAGTTATTTTTCCGAGGTTTGGAGTCCCTAGATATTTAATGACTGATGGTGGTTCACATTTTATTCATGGTGCTTTCTGTAAAATGCGTGCTAAATATGATGTTAATCATAGAATTGCATCTCCTTATCACCCACAGTCTAGTGGTCAAGTAGAATTGAGTAATAGAGAACTCAAATGAATTTTGCAGAAGACTGTTAATAGATCTAGAAAGAATTGGTCCAAGAAATTTGATGATGCATTATGGGCCTATAGAACTGCATATAAAAATCCTATGGGTATGTCTTCGCATAAAATGGTTTATGGAAAAGCATGTCACTTACCTCTCGAACTAGAACATCAGGCTTATTGGGCTATTAAAGAGCTCAACTATGATTTTAAACTTGCCGGTGAGAAAAGGTTGTTTGACATTAGCTCACTTGATGAATGGAGAACCCAAGCCTATGAGAATGCCAAATTATTTAAAGAAAAAGTTAAAAGGTGGCATGACAAAAGGATACAAAAGTGTGAGTTTAATGTAGGTGATTATGTATTATTATACAACTCTCGTTTAAGATTTTTTGTAGGAAAACTTCTCTCTAAATGGGAAGGTCCTTACGTTATCGAGGAGGTCTATCGTTCTCGTGCCATAAAAATCAACAACTTCGAAGGCACAAATCCAAAGGTGGTGAACGGTCAAAGAATTAAACACTATATCTCATGTAATCCTATAAATGTTGAAACCAATGTTATTGAAACTGTAACCCCGGAGGAATACATGAGGGACACTTTCCGGAACGTTTCAGACTCTGAAAAGGAATAGGTATGTGGTACGGTAAGTAAACCGACTCCAAAACAGTTCTAATGGCAATTTTCTTCCGTTTTGGATTATTTAGAAAAATAGAAAAATAAGAAGTAGTCCGGGAAGGACACGAGGGCTCCACGAGGGTGGAGGGTGCCCCCTACCTCGTGGGCACCTCGTGTGCTCTTCGGACTCCGTTTTCTTACACATTACGTATTTTGGTAGGTAAAAATTCATTATATAATCTCCCAGAGGTTTTGAGTACCCTATCACGCAATTATCCTCTGTTTGTGTTTCGAGCTATTGTTGCTGCAGATTAGAGCAAGATGTCTTCGCCAGAGTCAGTCGTGAGAGCCGGGTGTCTCATCCGGCACCGAGATCAATGACACACAACAATGTTGACCACTTTGGGCCAGCAATGGAGGAAGAGATGGAGGCTGATTTGAAGAGGATAGATGCCATGGAGGAGGGTCAAGAAGTCACTTCTCGCTTCCGAGCTGGATTCACAATGGGGGAACTGCAGAGCTCAGCTATCCCAAACTCGGTTATCCCTTCCAATGTTAGATTTCTTTCTTATGAGAATATGAAAAAGAGTGTCACTTGTTCTCCCGCAGCTATGCAACACCCTTGGGTGCAGGGAGCTTTGGCTGTTACAGGAAAACTTCGAAAGGAAATAATGGACCTCGAGCAGCAAGTCAATAAGCTCGAGGAGGAGAATCATATCCTGATGGGCATCATCGCCAAGAATATCACATCACCGTCCCCGAAAAAGGAGATATAATCACATGGGTATGGGCACTCCCCTTGGCAACTGCCAAGCTTGGGGGAGTGCCTCGGTATCGTATCACCATCACTTTTATCTTTACTGTTTTTTCTTAGTTTGATCCTTTTGGCAATATCTTGATCTAGTAGAATAAAAGTTTTTAGTATGATCTAGTTGTGAGTTTTGCTTTATGATCCTTCTATGTAATCGAGTCCGTGAGCTATATATAATAAAGATTAGTATTGAGTCAAGGGCTTGATTGTTTTGCCATGATCTTGAGTGAATAAAAGAAAAGAGAAAGAATAAAAAAGAAATAATAGAGATCATATGGATCTTATGGAGAGTAATGAGCTCACATATAAAAAGTATGATGAATAAAAGTTGTTCAGAGTTGACAAACATAGTTTTGGTCATCATTGCAATTAATAGGAAGTAATCAAGAAAGAGAGGTCCTCACATATAAATGTCCTATCTTAGACATATTTTATGATTGTGAGCACTCATTAAAATATGACATGCTAAATAGTTGACACTGGACAAGGAAGACAACGTAATGGGTTATGTTTTCTTACATCTGAGATAAATTATATTGTCATGGATCATCCAACATGGTTGAGCTTGCCTTTCCCCCTCATGCTAGCCAAATTCTTTGCACTTAGTAGAAATACTACTTGTGCTTCCAAACACCCTTAAACCAGTTTTTCCATGAGAGTCCACCATACCTACCTATGGATTGAGTAAGATCCTCCAAGTAAGTTGCCATCGGTGCAAGCAATAAAAATTGCTCTCTAAATATGTATGACTTATTAGTGTGGGAGAAAATAAGCTTTATACGATCGTGTGATATGGAAGAAATAAAAGCGGCGGACTTCATAATAAAGGTCCATATCACAAGTGGCAATATAAAGTGACGTTCTTCGCATTAAGATTTTGTGCATCCAACCATAAAAGCGCATGACAACCTCTGCTTCCCTCTGCGAAGGGCCTATCTTTTGCTTTTATCTCCTACCTTACATAAGAGTCATGGTGATCTTCACCCTTCCTTTTTACATTTTATCTTTTGGCAAGCACAACATGTTGGAAAGATCCTGGTATGTATGGCTAACTGGTTGTGAGTTTTCATGAACTATTATTGATGACATTACCCTTGAGGTAAAACGTTGGGAGGAAAAATTATAAGCCCCTATCTTTCTCTATGTCCGATTAAAACTCCATACCCATAAGTATTGCGTGAGTGTTAGCAAATTATAAGCCCCTATCTTTCTCTGTGTCCGATTAAAACTCCACACCCATAAGCTTGGGGAGTTGATACGTCCATTTTGCATCATGCTTTTATATCGATATTTATTGCATTATTGGCTGTTATTACACATTATGTCACAATACTTATGCCTATTCTCTCTCTTATTTTGCAAGGTTTACATAAAGAGGGAGAATGCTGGCAGCTGGGATTCTGGGCTAGAAAAGGAGCAAATATTAGAGACCTATTCTGCACAGCTCCAAAAGTCTTGAAACTTCACGGAAGTCATTTTCAGAATATATAAAAAATACTGAGCGCAAGAAGTTCACCAGGGGGGGCACACCCTGCCCACGAGGTTGCGGGGCACGCCCCTACCTCGTGGGCCCCATAGTGGCCCTCCGATGGCCATCTTCTGCTATATGGAGTCTTTCGATGAGGAAAAAATCATAAGCCATCTTTCCGGACGAGACTCCGCCGCCACGAGGCGGAACCTTGGCGGAACCAATCTAGGGCTCTAGCGGAGTTGATCTACCGGGGAAACTTCCCTCCGGGAGGGGGAAATCATCGCCATCGTCATCCCCAACGCTCCTCTCATCGGGAGGGGGCAATCTCCATCAATATCTTCACTAGCACCATCTCGTCTCAAACCCTAGTTCATCTCTTGAATCTAATTCTTGTCTCCAAGTCCGGGATTGGTACCTGTGGGTTGCTAGTAGTGTTAATTACTCCTTTTAGTTGATGCTAGTTGGTTTATTTGGTGGAAGATCATATGTTCAGATCCTATATGCATATTAATACCCCTCTGATTATGAACATGAATATGCTTTGTGAGTAGTTACGTTTGTTCCCGAGGACATGGGAGAAGTCTTGCTATTAGTAGTCATGTGAATTTGGTATTCATTCGATATTTTGATGAGATGTATGTTGTCTCTCCTCTAGTGGTGTTATGTGAACGTCGACTACATGACACTTCACCATTATTTGGGCCTAGAGGAAGGCATTAGGAAGTAATAAGTAGATGATGGGTTGCTAGTGTGACAGAAGCTTAAACCCTAGTTTATGCGTTGCTTCGTAAGGGGCTGATTTGGATCCATATGTTTCATGCTATGGTTAGGTTTACCTTAATACTTTTGTTGTTGTTGCGGATGCTTGCAATAGAGATTAATCATAAGTGGGATGCTTGTCCAAGTAAGGACAGTACCAAAGCACCGGTCCACCCACATACCAAATTATCAAAGTACCGAACGTGAATCATATGAACGTGATGAAAATTAGCTTGACGATAATTCCCATGTGTCCTCGGGAGCGCTTTACATCATAAAAGAGTTTGTCCAGGCTTATCCTTTGCTACAAAAAGGATTGGGCCACCTTGCTGCACTTTATTTACTTTTGTTACTTGTTACTCGTTACAAATTATCCTATCACAAAACTATCTGTTACCTATTATTTCAGTGCTTGCAGAGAATACCTTGCTGAAAACCGCTTATCATTTCCTTTTGCTCCTCGTTGGGTTCGACACTCTTACTTATCAAAAGGACTATGATAGATCCCCCATAATTGTGGGTCTTCGACCAACCGGGACCAAAGGCCTCTTTTTAGCAGCCCAAAGGACAGGAAGCGGCGGCCTTTGGTCCCGGTTGGTGGCACGAACCGAGACGAAGGGGGGGCATTGGTACCGGTTTGTGCCACGAACCGGTACCAATGCACCCCTTTAGTCCCGGTTGGTGCCACCAACCGAGACCAAAGGCCTTGTGCTACCTGCGTCAAAAGTTTAGTCCCACCTCGCTAGTTGAAAGAGCTCGAGAGTGGTTTATAAGCGCTGCTGCGCCCACCCTCTCGAGCTCCTCTCAACTGCAGGCTTTCGGACCTAATCTTTCACTTGTGCCCGTGGGCCTGCTGGGCGAGCTGCGGGCCTGAATCCTGTCCCAATGGGGTTTCTAGTCGTATTCAGGCCGTTGTGGCCCAGTAGGTGGCATTTTTTTTAGTTTTTTGTTTTGTTTTTTGCATTATTTATTTTATTTTCTTTTTTGCTTTATTTCTTTATTTTTTTTGCTGTAGGGTCACTAAAATTATAGACTTTCTGTTAGTGCCATTAATTTTCAAATTTGAATTCTTTTAAATTAGTGTGAATTACTAGTTTGTGAATAAGTTTACTAAAAATAGATTTTTGAGTGATTCTTTTTCCAGCTATTTAACATTCTTGTGTTTTATCATTATATTAAATTTGGTAATTTTTAGGTAATTTTAAATCTTTGTTTTAATCAAGAACAAATTTTCTTATTTTAGTTTTATATTAAAGTTTTTAACAAAAAAATTTCTTTATGAAAATTCTTTTTGCCATTAATGTTTTGAACAAAAAATACTTTGATAATTTTAGTTGCATAAATTTTATATAATTGTAGTTTAAAAAATACTAGAGGTTTATAAAAACTTTTTAGTTGATTTCTTTTGCTATTAGAGTTTTATAAAAAGTTTTTAGTTTATTGTTTTTTCTATTGAAGAATATTATAGTTTTATTTTAGTTGATCATAACATAATATTATAATTGATTATTTTAAGTTCATTATTTTTGCACTAAATGACCCTAAAATTGAAAAGCACTACAAATTAACTCTCAAAATGTTGAAAGTTGGCATGGTATCATAATTTCACCCACATAGAATGTGCATAAAAGTTGAGAGGGTTACGGCAAAAACTAGATGCACTTCGTGTACAAAACAGACAATCTCTTTCAAAGTATAGGGGTTTCATACGGAAACTCATCTGTTACAAATGGATTTCATTTTCTTAAACTTATTTGAACTCCAGAATTTTTGTGTGTTCAAAATACACCATTCAAAGCCACATCATCAATTTTCAACACTTTCTGACTTCATTTGTTATTTTTCTTGCATTTACTGATTTTTTGAGCCGAACGACCTTGAAATTGAAAAGCACTACAAATGAACTCTAAAAGTGTTGAAAGTTGGGATGGTATCATCATTTCACCCAAATAGCACGTGCATAAAAGTTGAGAGGGTTACGGCAAAAACTAGATGCACTTCGTGTACAGAACAGACAATCTCTTTTGAAGTATAAGGGTTTCATATGGAAACTCATCTGTTACAAAGGGATTTCATTTTCTTGAACATATTTGAACTCCAAACTTTTTTTGTGTTCAAAATGCACCATTCAAAGCCACATCATAAATTTTCAACCCTTTTTGACTTCATTTGTTATTTTTCATGCATTTACTGACTTTTTTTAGCTGAATGACCTTGAAATTGAAAAGCATACAAATGAACTCTAAAAAGGTTGAAAGTTGGCATGGTATCATCATTTAACCCACATAGCATGTACTAAAAAGTTGAGAGGGTTACGACAAAAACTAGATGCACTTCGTGTACAAAATGGATAATCTCTTTCGAAGTATCAGGGTTCGGACGAAAACTCATCTATTATAAAGGGATTTCATTTTTTTGAACTTATTTCAACTCCAGACTTTTTGTGTGATCAAAATACACCATTCAAAGCCACATGGATAGATAAGTGACCAAAATAATAGAAGTTCATCATCACATTATGTGTGTCAAAAACCATTACAGATTCACATGGATAGATAAGTGACCAAATTAATAGAAGTTCATCATCACATTAAAAAGAAAAGTACATACATAGTTCTCATTGAACAACATATAGCTCTCCAGAGCATCTAGTTAAACCATGCATTGAAACTATGTGAAACCTTTTAGTGCAACAATAAATGCGATCATAATCACAACCAAGGTAAAAATTGATCCAACGGCATAATGATACCAAGCCTCGGTATGAATGGCATATTTTCTAATCTTTCTCATCTTCAACCGCATTGCATCCATCTTGATCTTGTGATCATCAACGACATCCGCAACATGCAACTCCAATATCATCTTCTCCTCCTCAATTTTTTTATTTTTTTCTTCAAGTAATTGTTTTCTTCTTCAACTAAATTTAACCTCTCGACAATAGGGTCGGTTGGAATTTCCGGTTCAACTACCTCCTACATAAATAAAATCTATGTCAACTTGATGTGCCTAATTGTCATAAACAATAAATGAACCAAATAGTTATAAAATATAATATATACCACATCCGAATCATAGCCAGGACGAGGGCTGACGGGGGCGTATACCAAAACCATCGCACTATATAATAACAAGAAATAATAAAAGTAAGAAAATTATACAAGTATCTATCTAAAGTAAGAATTTTTTTTTTCTTTCAGAAGAAGATAAGAGGCTCACCACAGTGGTGCAGGCGACGAGATCGACGCGGGCGATCGACGGCGGTGAAGAGGGGACGAGACGTGATGGATCGCTAAACCTAGACACATCTCGAGGAAAATAGAGCTTGGAGGTTGAGCTTCGAGAGGAGAAAGCTTAACTAGCATGGCTCGGGCATTTCATCGAACACCTCGTGTGCATAGGAGGTGAGCTAGAGCACCCAAATGCCCTCTCCTCACCGACCAGAAAAAACAGAGCACTGTGGAGTGCTCTGCTGCGGCGACGAGGTATATATAGGCAACTCATTTATCCTGGTTCGTGGCTGGAACCGGGACTAAAGCCCAGCCTTCTATCCCGGTTCGAGCCAAGAACCGGGACCAATGGTTGTGGGCCAGGAGCGAGGCCCATTGGTCCCAGTTCGTGCCTAGAACCGGGACAAATGGGTCCATACAACTGGGACCAATGCCCACGAGGCCCCGGCCGGCCCCCTGGGCTCACGAACTGGGACAAATGCATCCATTGGTCCGGGTTTTTGGAAGAACCTGGACTAATGGGCTGGCCAGGCCCGAACGAAAGCCCCTTTTTCTACTAGCGAATGCTCCAACTTTAGCTCCATGTACCGATCTCATTTTTACTTGAAGTTAGATCCCTTAAAAAAGAGATAACCTCATACTCCAACTTTAGCCTGACTCTGAAAACACATGCGTTGCGTTCCAGCCAGACGTGTCGAACAATCAAGGCAATCATCATTTTGGTGCTCTTTCTCATGCTCGGAGCTGACGCGTTGATGATAATTTTTTCTGATAAAAGGTGATTTTATTATCTCAAAATGTAGCATCAAGTGGATACAAAGCATTATGAGTAACATTCGGCCTCTAAATAACTAAAATGCCCACAACCAAATCTGAAAGTCTGACAAAAGAATCATCAAATAAAAACCGACAAAACGGCAACAGTAGAGTCCTATAGACCAACACTATGCCTATGTCGAAGGAGGTGGTGGGTCGATCCGAAGGTTATGCTGCTACCCATGTCGGGAAAAAAACCATCCATAGCCACCTACTCCAATCACGTACACACCGCCTTGAATAGCGGTTGGTACTCCGGTCGTTGTAGAATAGACCACGTACGTAGCAAGTGCGTACACCGGAAAATAACCTGCAAAGAAGAAGCATTTTTTCATTGAAAATCAAATCATTTCTACATAGCCAAAGCAACCAAATTAAGGCATACGCTCCCACCCTTATTAGCATTTTGAAACTATTTGGAGTACTGTCCAACCAATAACCAAAAATATTGGCAACACATGTGGGCGGATGCAAATTTGACGCTATTTGGATGACTGACCACGTAGAACGTGCAAAATTGCATTGAAAAAAGAGGTGTTTGATTGTCTCGTCATGAGTACAAAAATAACACTTCTTACTTCCTTGTCAGTTGCGTCGTGCGAGGTTGTCTTTAGTTAACACAACTCCCCTACGAAGATACCACATGAAAATTTTCACTTTTAATGGAATCTTGGACTTCCAAATTTTCTTGTTATTACTGACTGGTACCTCAGAATGTGTGAGCACACGATACATAGAGTCTACAGTGAAAGACCCATATGTAGTAAGGTTCTAGCGAAACACATCTCGGCCTTCTGTCAGGTTAATCGAATCCAACTTGGATAAAAGATTATGCCATGACACAAGTCGGGGGCCAATCAAATGCCGTCTGAACAAAATATTCGGTGGGAAATGGATTGAGCACCTGTGCAATAGTATTATTCTTATCGCAAGCAATGTTGTATAAGGCTTGATATTTTTCTCGGAGACTGGCATTGCCTAGCCATATATCTTCCCCAAAATGAATCTCTAACCCGTCCTTTATCGCGAAAGACCCAAAGCAAAAGAGATGTTTCTTTCTCGCCATTAGGCCAGCCCAAAAGTGCGAGTCGCCGGGTTTCCAAAATGCATAGGACTCCACCTTTTGGCCTAGATACTTGTTGCGCAGCATGGTTTGCCAAACACCATCCTCGGTAAGAAGTTTGAATAACCATTTACTGAGTAGAGCCTCATTCTTGACCTGCAGGTCATGAATTCCAAGGCCACCTTAGTCTTTCAGCCTACAAACCATGCTCCATTTGGTCAGCCTGTGTTTTTTCTTTTCACCGTCTCCTTGCCAAAAAATTGGATCTAAAATAGTCCAGTCACTGTAGGACCCTTTTTGGGAGTTGTAAGAAAGAAAGTATATAGAAAACCATATTTGTGAGGACAGAGTTAATCAAAACCAACCGTCCCCCAACTAAAAGCAGTTTGCCTTTCCAACTGCTCAACCGTTTCTCTAGACGCTCCTCTACATGCTTCCACTCTGCAATGGTGAGGCGTCGATAATGAATTGGTATTCCCAGATATTTAATGGGGAATTGTCCATGTGCGCAACCAAAAAATTAAGCATAATTGGTCCCTGCCTCAACGGCTTCTCCAAAGTAGAACAATTCACTTTTATGGAAGTTTATTTTGAGACCCGACATTTGCTCACACGCTGAAAGCAAGAGTTTTAGGTTTCGAGCCTCGTCCAGATCATGTTCCATAAAAAGAATTGTGTCATCGACGTATTGCAAAATAGGGAGGCCACCATCCACAAGGTGTGGCACTACTCCTGCAATCTGGCCGTCCTACTTTGCGCGTTCAATCAGAATAGCCAACATGTCAGCAACAATGTTAAATAACATTGGGCACATGGAGTCACCCTGCCGTAGGCCTTTTTTTGTCTGGAAGTAATGGCCTACCTCATCACTGACTGATGGCAACACTACTTCCAGTTACAAAATTTTGGATCTACTGGCACCATTTATCTGAGGAACCTTTCATTCTTAGGGCCTGTTGGAGGAAGGACCATTTAACCTTGTCATAGGCTTTTTCAAAGTCAATTTTGAGTATCACTCCACTCATGTTTTTCCGGTGCATCTCATGGATGGTCTCTTGCAGGACTACTACACCATCGAGTATATTCCTTCCTCACATGAACGCCCTTTGAGATGGCTGGACAACATGGTCAGCTACTGCGTTTAACATATTTGTATCCACTTTGGTGAAAATCTTGAAGATGACATTAAGGAGGCATATGGGTCTAAACTGTTGGATCCGTTCGGCCACCAGGCACTCCCAAAATAGGTGGATTGATGTCTCAACGTTCCTTATACATAGTTGACAGAAATATCCATTCTCCCAACCTATTCTTTATAGTCAATCACTGCACCACATTTTGTCAAGGTGCAGCGGCGAGAGGAACATCTTGATCTTTCCAGGAGGCCAGATCTTCCAAATGAGCGCCCTAAAGTTGAGAGATCGGTTGCTGCCGAATTGGGCATTGTATGTGGATTTCATTGAGTACTAACCGGAGTTGCAAAACATCCACTGAATGGTGTGAATTCTTCCTTGCTCCAATATAATGCCAGCCTACTTGATCTCTCTGGCCAGATCGACAACCTACTGCATAGTGCTGTTGTAGTCTTGATGTCGCATGTCCAGGATCCAGCGGCCTTCGTGCAACGCCTCTCTGACTGATCTATTCTTCCTACTTGAACTAGCGAAGACTATAGGGAATGCTTGACACAATAACATGTCAGGGAATGTATTATGCAATAAAAACAATTGCCGTACACTGATCACACATCTAGGAAAACTATGCAGATGTGGGTAATAGTCAGTTTCATCAACTATAACGAATCACAGTTACCACTAAATATACCTGCTACATTTTAGGTTATGGTATGAATGGTACCTTTTGTCAAGGATAGCCATTTGACAAGGATGTCAATTCCCACTTATTGAATCAGACGGAGAACGTTCGTGATGGTGAGTTGTTGGCACTTCTACTTTGAGCATCGGCCTTTACATTAGGATTTGGATAACGTATCTGGTCTCTAAAATAAACCTCTTCTTACCATGCCAATAGCGTCTGAACCAAATGTAATTATTTTTATTAGGATTCTTTTCTATGATTACGACTACAATAATCATTATTTACTTTGTGTAGCTGAGATTTTGTTGGTGAAGCCCGACAATTCCGGCAGTTAGGTTATACCTCCCACAGGCGAGAATTTCACCGGAAAACTGCCGATCTAGAATTTAAGTAGACGATTCCTCTCAGGTAACCACACATATCGATCTAGAGGTCCGATAGAACTGCATAGGCAACAAAGAAGAAATTATCGGGAGAGACAGCCTAGCGGTGTATCATCTAGTTCAAAACTGGACAAGAGAACTAGGTGTGGGCTGCCCGGGGGTCCAAAGGGTTTGCTGTGCACTAGGGGGAACCCTGCCTCATGTGCATAGACGTATTGGTGACGGGGAGGCAGACTGATATGACTTGGGGAGGGGACCTCCCCTGGTCGGCTGGCACTAGGAGGGGGCTCCTCCTAGGACGTTTCCCTAGTGGCTCCCCCCAAGTCTCTACTTGGTGCAGCAACTTTTGGGACAACTCAGCTCATGTGGGCATTGACCCTTGGAACATCAAAGGGGTCAGCCCACTTGGACTCTCTAGAACATTCCAAAAAAATCGGATCCTTCTAGAACCTTCCAATGCCTTCTAGGACCTCCCTGGTACTTCCGGGACACTCTCGAGATCATTCAGAACACTTCTGGTGCCCAATATCACATTCTCTATTATCTGTTAGTTCTCTTACAAACCACTAGTCGTTAAGCGTGTGATCTACATGTTCGGTAATACATGGAGATGACCTGGGATAACTTCTAGTCAATAATTATCTGTGGGATCTAAACACCATTGATAATTCCTTTCATGAAGATCTTTATTGAGTGAACCTTTTGTAATTCATATACAATTTCCCTTGCTTTGCGAAACGTTACAAAATCTGAGGTAAGACTTCTATCGGTATATGTCAGAGTTATTTTTGGCAGATCCCTCAATAAGGTTCTCTAAATAGATGAGTAGAACCCAAGGCTGGCCCTAGGCCTAGGCAAAGAGTGTGACCGCCTAGGGCCCAACCAAGGATGGGGCCATATCTTGTATTCTCGTGTACTATGTATATACTGTAGTTTTAGCCAGCGGTTGATTATTTTTCTGTAAAAGGACAGACACTTTGTTCTTTCTTGTTTCCTCCCCCCATGGTCTCTGTTATTCATTTTCCGCCTATTTCCGCCCCATTGATTGCCACACGTCTGAGAGAAGGCAGGGGCCCATTGATACAAATTAAATGATTTTTTTGGTGCATCACCACCTTAATCTCTCTCTTTGTTATCCAATGCATTTGTTCGCCACATGCAACACAACTTGCTCGCCCGATCATCTTCGTTGCAGGGAACGTTGCCGCTTGTAGTAGCGCATGCAGCAGATCATAGCTGGGTAGGCCACCATTGCTGCAGCAGGCCGTCCTTTGCCTCCCTCGGCAGCGCTGCCCCTTCTCCCACCCTTTGTCGCACCATGGCAGGGATGCATGTTTTTTTAACTATCCAGCTCTTGCTAGTTTTCCATTGATTTAGCAGAAGGAGAGGTAACATATTTGATCAAGTGATCGAGAGGTTGAATGAAAATGCATGTAGCCAGTAGGGCTCAGCTACAGACTACCAATTCCATAAGTAACTCCTCATGTTATGTCCCCGAATGGGTGCTCTATGCATTTTGCGCCTGCCGTCCTCCATTGTTCCACGTCTCGCCGACATGCATCTACAATGCACCTTGCGTTTGCTTGCTTACCTCTAAAAACACAAGCGTTGTGTTCCAGCCAGATATGCCAAACGATCAGGGCAATCATAGTTTTGGTACTCTTCCTCACGCTCGGAGCTGCCACATTGATGATCGTGTGAATTCTTTCTGTTGTTGTAGTTCCCATGCTCCACCATGCATGATCAAGAGCATTTCAACCATTCCACGCAGCCGCGTTGCACCAAAATTGCAGGGCCACCGGGCATTCCCAGAACAGGTGGATTGATGTCTCAAGGTTCCTTATGCATAGCTGACAGAAATATCCGTTCTCCCAACCTCTTCTTTGTAGTCGATCACTTCACCACAGTTTGTCAAGGTGCAGAAGTGAAAGGAACATCTTGATCTTTCCAGGAGCCTAGATCTTCCAAATAAGCTCCCTAAAGCTGCAAGATCGGCTGCTTTCGAATTGGGCATTGTATGTTGATTTCACTGAGTACTGCCTGGAGTTGCACAACATCCACTGAATGGTGTTAGTTCTTCCTTGCTCCAATGTAATGCTAGCGTGCCTGATCTCTCTAGCCAGCTTGATGACCTGCTGCATAATGGTGTTGTAGTCTTGATGTCGCGTGTCCAGGATCCAGCGGTCTTCGTGCAACGCCTCTCCGACTGATCTATTCTTCCTACTTGAACTAGCAAAGACTGTAGGGTACACTTGACACAATTACATGCACGAGAATGTATTATGCAATAAAAACAATTGTTATACACTGATTACATCTAGGAAAACTACACATATGTGGGTAATGGTCAATTTCACCAGCTAGAACGAATCACAGTTTACCACTAAATTATACCCACTACATTTATTTTATGGTATGGATGGTAACTTTTGTCAAGGATAGCCATTTGACAAGGAGGTTAATTCCCACTAATTGAATCAGACGGAGAAGGTTCATGATGGTTAGTTGTTGCTACTTCTACTTCGAGCGTCGGCCTTTACATTAGGATTTGGATAGCTTATCTGGTTTGTAAAATAAACCTCTTCTTACCGTGTCAATAACGCCTGGACCAAATGTAATTATTTTTAATAGGATGATTTTCTATGATTATGACTATAATAATCATTAATTACTTTGTGCAGCAGAGGTTTTGTGGGTGAAGCCCGATGATTCCCACAGTTAGGTTATACCTCCCACATGCGAGAATTTCACTGGATAACTGCCGATCTAGAGTTGAAGTAGACAATTCCACCGATGTAACCACACATATCGATCTAGAGGTCTGGCAGAATTGCATGGACAACATAAAATAAATTATAAGTTGAGACAGCCTAGCAGTGCATCATCTTGTTCAAAACTAGACAAGAGAACTAGGTGTGGGCAGCCCGGGGGGTCCAAAGGGTTTACCATGCACTAGGGGGAGGCCTCCCCCATGTGCATATATGTATTGGTGAAGGGTGGCAGACCGATGCGACTTAAGGAGGAGACCTCCCTTGGTCAGCTGGCACTAGGAGGGGGGGTCCTCCAAGGACTGCTCCCCGGTGGCTCCCCCAAGGTTTCTGCTTGGTGCACCCAGTTTTGGGCCAACTCGGCTCATGTGGGCATTGCCCCTTGGAACAGCCAAGGGGTCAGCCCACTTGGACTCTATAGAACATTCCAGAAAATTTTGGATCCTTCTAGAACCTTCCAATGCCTTCTGGGACCTCCCTGGTACTTCAGGGACACTCCCGGGATCATTCGGAACACTTCTTGTGTCAAATATCTCCTTCTCTATTATCTGTTTGTTCTCTTACAAATAACTAGTCATTAAGCGTGTGATCTATAGTTCCAGTAATATGTGGAGATGACATGGGACAACTTCCAGTCAATAATTAACTATGGTATCGAAACACCCTTGATAAGTTTCAGTAATCTTTAGAGTCATTTTTGGCAAATCCCTCAATAAGGTTCTCTGAATAGATGAGTAGAACCTAGGGCCGGCCCTAGGCCAAGGCATAGAGTGTGACCGCCTAGGGCCTATCCAAGGAAGGGGCCCTTATCTTGTATTTTTGTGTACTATGTATATACTATAGTTTTAGCCAACAGTTGATTACTTTTGTATAAAAAAGCAAAGACGCTTTGTTCTTTCTTGTTTCCTCCCCCCAAGGTCTCTCTTATTAATTTTCCGCCTATTTTCACCCCCATTGATTGCCACAAGTTTGAGAGAAGGAAGGGGCCCATTGATACTAATTAAATGATTTTTTGGTGCATGACCACCTTAATATCTCTCTTTGTTATCCAATGCATTTGTTTGCCACATGCACCACAACTTGCTCGCCCGATCGTCTTCGTCACAAGGGTCGTCAACGCTTGTAGCAGATCATAGCTGGGTGGGCCACCATCGCTGTAGCAGGCCGTCCTTCGCCTCCCTCAGTAGCATCGCCCCTTCTCCCACTCTTTCCTTTGTTCTTGTTTCATGCTGTTTTTCTGACAGATCTGAAAATACGTCGTCTCAAGATTCAGATGGAGAAGGCTATGTTTCCCACTGTACTCCATATCCAAATATCTTCAAGAACACCTTCCCTTATTTTTGGTTCGGGTAAGGAGGAGGATACTAATCCGAAGGAGATGGAGGATGCATCCTTAGATGAAGATGAAGCCCCATTACCTCAACCAGGAGATATGCATGCGGAGTTCAAGAAGTCAAGTCTCTCCAGCAGGGAAAACAAAACTAAGACCCGATCTATTCCCTCTCGTTTTCTACAGGAAAGCAAGGCAGCATTATGCAAGAATATATTAAACCTTGAACTAGAGAATGAGGATCTTAGGGGGGGAATGATATGCACTACAAAAAAAGACACATCCATGACATTTTGGGGTGAAAGAAAATTCTTTTTGTCATACTTATGACACTTCTATGACAATAATTGTGACAAAACCCTGTATCATCATATATGTGGTGGGATCCTACTTCTATGAAAAAAAATCATGACAGAAAATGGGCTTTTTGTCCTGGGCGGGCCGGAGACGCAGCTGCATGACATTCTTTGGGCCGTCCATGACGGAAAAAACCGTGGTAGAAGTAAGGGCAAGGAAATATCGGGGTGTTCCTGGTTACGGTGGGTGGTCGGGGCCGAGCGATGCGCGTTTCTCTCATACACGCACGCGCATGGGTGCGAGGCGTTGGGCTCTAACTGAAGCCGAGCGAGGCATTCTCTTACTGAACCCGAGTGATTGCACTGCAGGATACGAGTTACTGAACCCGAGCGATTGATCGATGGCTGTTAACTGAACCTGATCGAGCGATTCCTTCGCTACTGCTGCTAACTGAATCCGATCGATGCTGCCTCTGGATGAACAGTGAGCATTGCTGGGGGGTTTGGATGAACAGTTCCTGGTGGGGGTGGATGAACAGGACCCCGTGGTGTTGCCTCTGGATGAACAGTACCCCGATCGATTGAGCCGGTTGGGGCTGGATGAAAAGGACCCCGTGGAGGGCTGGATGAACAGGACCACCCTGTGGAGGGCTGGATGAACAGGACCACCCCATGGAGGGCTGGATGAACAGTAGCCCGTGGAGGGGTGGTTGAACAGGACCCCGTGTGGAGAGGGCTGGTTGAACAGTAGCCGGTGGAGTAGCGCGCGGTGGAGGCTGGATAAATAGGAGCCCGTGGATGAACAGTCGCAGGTGGAGGCTGGAGGAGGTCAACGGTGGACGAACAGTAGCCCGTGGAGGCTGGAGGGGGTCGACGGTGGAGATGAACAGTGTCTCGTGGAGTCCCATTTTGCGGTACACCAGACCCCTCCCGATGAACAGGACCCCCGTTTCGACCGTAGGAGGTCCGTTTCCTTCGTTTTGCGGTACGCCAGACCCCTCCCGATGAACAGGATCCCATTTCGAACGTGTCGGTCGAACACAAGGCTGTTTCCTCCGTTGTGCGGTACGCCAGGCCTCGTTTCCATCGGCTGTTCCATCAAAGCCCTCCCGATGAACACGATGATGCATTCCGTTTCGACCCAGCCGGTTGGCTCCCGATGAACAGGACGACGACGTAGTTTCTCCATTCCAACCCAGCCATGTACACGAGCCCTGGCCGTACATATGCGCGAGTAGGCGTTAGAGACCCCGCCCGTATGTACGTACGTGGCTGATACGTCTCCAACGTATCTATAATTTTTGATTGATCCATGCTATATTATCTACTGTTTTGGACTATATTGGGCTTTATTTTCCACTGTTATATTATTTTTAGGACTAACCTATTAACCGGAGGCCCAACCCAGAATTGCTCTTTTTTGCCTATTTCAGTGTTTGGGAGAAACAAAATATCAAACGGAGTCCAAATGGAATGAAACCTTCAGGAACATGATTTTCTCACCAGATAAGATCCAGGAGACTTGGACCCTCCGTCAAGAAAGCCACGAGGCGGTCACAAGGGTGGAGGGCGCGCCCCCTGCCTCGTGGGCCCCTGGAAGCTCCACCGACGTACTTCTTCCTCCTATATATATCCACATACCCCCAAACAATCAGAACAGGAGCCAAAAACCTTATTCCACCGCCGCAACTTTATGTATCCACGAGATCCCATCTTGGGGCCTGTTCCGGAGCTCCGCCGGAGGGGGTATCGATCACGGAGGGCTTCTACATCATCATCCAAGCCTCTCCGATGAAGTGTGAGTAGTTTACTTCAGACCTACGGGTCCATAGTTAGTAGCTAGATGGCTTCTTCTCTCTTTTTGGATTTCAATACAATGTTCTCCCCCTCTCTCGTGGAGATCTATTCAATGTAATCTTCTTTTTGCGGTGTGTTTGTTGAGACCGATGAATTGTGGGTTTATGATCCAGTCTATCTATGAATTATATTTGAATCTTCTCTGAATTCTTTTATGTATGATTTGTTGTATTTGTAAGTCTCTTCGAATTATCAGTTTGGTTTGGCCTACTAGATTGGTTGTTCTTGCCATGGGAGAAGTGCTTAGCTTTGGGTTCGATCTTGCGGTGTCCTTTCTCAGTGACAGAAGGGGCAGCAAGGCACGTATTTTATCGTTGCCATCGAGGATAACAAGATGGGGTTTTTATCATATTGCATGAAACTATTCCTCTACATCATGTCATCTTGCTTAAGGTGTTACTCTGTTTTTAACTTAATACTCTAGATGCATGCTGGATAGCGGTCGATGAGTGGAGTAATAGTAGTAGATGCAGAATCATTTCGGTCTACTTGTCTTAGACGTTATGCCTATATACATGATCATACCTAGATATTCTCATAACTATGCTCAATTCTGTCAATTGCTCAACAATAATTTGTTCACCCACCGTAGAATAATTATGCTCTTGAGAGAAGCCACTAGTGAAACCTATGGCCCCGGGGGTCTCTTTCTCATCATATGAATCTCCATCACTTTATTATTGCTTTGCTTTTACTTTGCTTTTACTTTTTACTTTGCATCTCTATACCAAAAATACCAAAAATATTATTTATCATCTCTATCAGATCTCACTTTCGTAAGTGACCGTGAAGGGATTGACAACCCCTAAGCGCATTGGTTGCGTTGAGCTATTGTTTTTGTATAGGTACGAGGGACTTGTGCGTGGCCTCCTACTGGATTGATACCTTGGTTCTCAAAAACTGAGCGAAATACTCACGCTACTTTGCTGCATCATCCTCTCCTCTTCAGGGAAATCCAACGCAGTGCTCAAGAGGTAGCAAGAACAATTTCTGGTGCCGTTGCTGGGGAGGTTCGCGCAAGTCAAGATTTGACTCCCGACAACGAGCCATTTCTGGCGCCGTTGCCGGGGAGTCTGCGCAAAAGTCAGCATACCAAGTACCCATCACAATACCTATCTCCCGCATTACATTATTTTCCATTTGCCTCTCGTTTTCCTCTCCCCCACTTCACCCTTGCCGTTTTATTCGCCCTCTCTCTCTATCCTCCCTCTCTATTTGCCTCTTTTTGCCCGTTTGCTTTTTGTTTGCTCTTGTGTTGGATTGCTTGTTTGTCGTGATGGCTCAATATAATACTAAATTGTGTTACTTCACCAATACCAACAATAATAATTTCCTTAGCACTCCGATTGCTCCTCTTACCGATGCTGAATCTTGTGAAATTAATACTGCTTTGCTGAATCTTGTCATGAAAGATCCGTTCTCCGGCCTTCCTAGTGAAGATGCCATTACCCATCTTAATAGCTTCGTTGGTTTGTGTGACATGCAAAAGAAGAAAGATGTTGATAATGATATTGTTAAATTGAAGCTATTTCCTTTTTCGCTTAGAGATCGTGCTAAAGCTTGGTTTTCATCTTTGCCTAAAATCGTATTGATTCATGGAACAAGTGCAAAGATGCTTTTATCTCTAAGTATTTTCCTCCCGCTAAGATCATCTCTCTTAGAAACGATATTATGAATTTGAAGCAACTTGATCATGAACATGTTGCACAAGCTTGGGAGAGAATGAAATTAATGATACGTAATTGCCCTACTCATGGTTTAAATTTGTGGATGATTGTTCAGAATTTTTATGCCGGATTGAATTTTGCCTCTAGAAATCTTTTAGATTCGGCCGCGGGAGGCACTTTTATGGAAATCACTTTAGGAGAAGCTACTAAACTCCTAGATAATATTATGGTTAATTATTCTCAATGGCACACTGAAAGATCTACTAATAAAAAGGTGCATACGATAGAAGAAATTAATGTTTTGAGTGGAAAGATGGATGAACTTATGAAATTATTTGCTACGAAGAGTGTTTCATCTGATCCTAACGATATGCCTTTGTCTACTTTGATTGAGAATAATAATGAATCTATGCATGTGAATTTTGTTGGTAGGAACAATTTTGGTAACAATGCGTATAGAGGAAATTTCAACCCTAGGCCTTATCCTAGTAATCCCTCTAATAATTATGATAATTCCTACAACAATTCTTATGGAAATTATAATAAGATGCCCTCTGATTTTGAATCTAATATTAAAGAATTTATTACTTCACAAAAGAATTTTAATGCTATGATTGAAGAAAAATTGCTTAAGATTGATGATTTGGCTAGGAACGTTGATAGAATTGCTCTTGATGTTGATTCTTTGAAACTTAGATATATTCCACCTAAGCATGATATCAATGAGTCTCTCAAAGCCATGAGAATTTCCATTGACGAGTGCAAAGAAAGAACCGCTAGGATGCGTGCTAAGAAAGATGCCTTTATAAAAGCGTGTTCTTCTAGTTCCTATGAATATAATGATGAAGATCTAAAAGTTATTGATGTGTCTCCTATTAAATCTTTGTTTTGCAATATGAATCTTGATAATGATGGGACTGAATATGATCCACCTTTACCTAGAAGGCGTTCTAAGAATTCGGAATTTGTTGATCTTAATGCTAAATTTGATAAAAGTGGGATTGAAGAAATTAAAACCCTAGATGTTGCAAAATCCACAATATTGGATTTCAAGGAATTTAATTATTAAAATTTCTCTTTAATTGATTGTATTTCCATGTTGCAATCCGTGCTAAAATCTCCTCACGCTTATAGTCAAAATAAATCGTTTACTAAACATATCGTTGATGCCTTGATGCAATCTTATGAAGAAAAACTTGAATTGGAAGTTTCTATCCCTAGAAAACTTTATCATGAGTGGGAACCTACTATTAAAATTAAAATTAAAAATTATGAGTTTTATGCTTTGTGTGATTTGGGTGTTAGTGTCTCTACTATTCCCAAAACTTTGTGTGATTTGCTAGATTTCCGTGATTTTGATGATTGCTCTCTAAACTTGCATCTTGCAGATTCCACTGTTAAGAAACCTATGGGAAGAATTAATGATGTTCTTATTGTTGTAAATAGGAATTATGTGCCCGTAGATTTTTTTGTTCTTGATATAGATTGCAATCCTTCTTGCCCTATTATTCTCGGTAGACCTTTCCTTAGAACGGTTGGTGCAATTATTGATATGAAGGAAGGGAATATTAGATTTCAATTTCCATTAAAAAAGGGCATGGAACACTTCCCTAGAACGAAAATAAAATTACCATATAAATGTATCATGAGAGCCACTTATGGATTGCCTACCAAAGATGGCAATACCTAGATCTATTCTTGCTTGTTATGCCTAGCTAGGGGCGTTAAACAATAGCGCTTGTTGGGAGGAAACCCAATTTTATTTTTATTCCTTGCTTTTTGCTCCAGTTTAGTAATAAATAAATTATTTAGACTCTGTTTTGGTTGTGTTTCTTGTGTTTAATTAGTGTTTGTGCCAAGTAGAACCGTTGGGAAGACTTGGGGAAAGTCTTGTTGAACCTGCTGTAAAAAACAAAAACTTTAGCGCTCACGAGAACTGCTGTAATTTCTATTTGGAGAGTGATATTTAGTTAAATATTTTTGCAGATGATTAATAGATAAATTCCTCACGTCCAGCAATTTATTTTAGAATTTTTGGGGTTCCAGAGCTTGCGCTAGCTCCAGATTAATACAGACTGTTCTGTTTTTGACAGATTCTGTTTTTCGTGTGTTGTTTGCTTATTTTGATGAATCTACGGCTAGTAAAATAGTTTATAATCCATAGAGAAGTTAGAATACAGTAGGTATAAAACCCATATAAATTAATAATGAGTTCATTACAGTACCTTGAGGTGGTCTTTCGTTTTCTTTCTCTAACGGAGCTCACTTTAAGTTTTGTGTTGCGAAGTTTTCAAGTTTTGGGTAAAGATTTGATGGATTATGGAACAAGGAGTGGCAAGAGCCTAAGCTTGGGGAAGACCATGGCACCCCCAAGATAATCTAAGTACACCTAAAAGCCAAAGCTTGGGGATACCCCGGAAGGCATCCCCTCTTTTTCGTCTACTTCTATCGGTAACTTTACTTGGAGCTATATTTTTATTCACCACATGATATGTGTTTTGCTTGGAGTGTCTTTTATGATTTTAGTCTTTTCTTGTCAGTTTACCACAATCATCCTTGCTGTAAAGACCTTTTGAGAGAGCCATACATGATTTGGAATTTGATAGAATACTCTATGTGCTTCACTTATATCTTTTGAGCTTTATAGTTTTTAGTGCTTCACTTATATCTTCTAGAACACGGTGGTGGATTTGTTTTATAGAAACTATTGATCTCTCATGTTTCACTTAGATTATTTTGAGAGTCTTATTAGCATGGTAATTTGCTTAGAATACTAATATGCTTGGTATGCAAGATTAATAATAAAACTTTCGTATGAGTGTGTTGAATACTAAGAAAAGTTTGATGCTTGATGATTATTTTGAGATATGGAGGTAATAATATCAAAGTCATGCTAGTTGAGTAGTTGTGAAATTGAGAAATACTTGTGTTGAGGTTTGCAAGTCCCGTAGCATGCACGTATGGTAAATGTTATGCAACAAATTTGAAACATGAGGTGTTATTTGATTGCCTTCCTTATGAGTGGTGGTCGGGGATGAGTGATGGTCTTTTCCTAACAATCTATCCCCCTAGGAGCATGCACGTACTGCCAAGGTTTTTGATGACTTGTAGATTTCTGCAATAAGTATGTGAGTTATTTATGACTAATGTTGAGTCCATGGATTATACGCACTCTCAGCCTTCCATCCTTGCTAGCCTCTTCGGTACCATGCATTGCCCTTTCTCACATTGAGAGTTGGCGCAAACTTCACCGGTGCATCCAAACCCCATGATATGATACGCTCTTTCACACATAAACCTCGTTATATCTTCCTCAAAACAGCCACCATACCTACCTATTATGGCATTTCCATAGCCATTCCGAGATATATTGCCACACAACTTTCCATCATTCCGTTTATCATGACACATTCATCATTGTCATATTGCTTAACATGATCATGTAGTTGACATAGTATTTGTGGCAAAGCCACCGTTCATAATTCTTTCATACATGTCACTCTTGGTTCATTGCATATCTTGGTACACCGCCGGAGGCATTCATATAGAGTCATCTTTGTTCTAGTATCGAGTTGTAATCATTGAGTTGTAAATAAATAGAAGTGTGATGATCATGATTATTAGAGCATTGTCCCAAGTGAGGAATAAAAAAAAGAAAGGCCATAAAAAAAGAGAAGGCCCAAAAAAAGAGAAAGGCCAAAAAATAAAAGGCCCAAAAAATGATAGAAAAAGAGAGAAGGGACAATGTTACTATCCTTTTACCACACTTGTGCTTCAAAGTAGCACCATGATCTTCATAGTAGAGAGTCTCTCATGTTATCACTTTCATATACTAGTGGGAATTTTTCATTATAGAAATTGGCTTGTATATTCCAACAATGGGCCTCCTCAACTGCCCTAGGTCTTCATGAGCAAGCAAGTTGGATGCACACCCACTAGTTTCTTTTGCTGAGCTTTCATACATTTATAGCTCTAGTGCATCCGTTGCATGGCAATCCCTACTCCTTGCATTAACATCAATCGGTGGGCATCTCCATAGCCCATTGATTAGCCTCGTTGATGTGATACTTTCTCCTTTTTGTCTTCTCCACATAGCCCCCACATTATATTGTATTCCACCCATAGTGCTATGTCCATGGCTCGCGCTCATATATTGCGTGTAAGTTTATAGGTTTGAGATTACTAAAGTATGAAACAATTGCTTGGCTTGTCATCGGGGTTGTACATGATGAGAGCATTCTTGTGTGATGAAAATTAAACATGACTAAACTATATGATTTTGTAGGGATGAACTTTCTTTGGCCATGTTATTTTGAGAAGACATAATTGCTTAGTTAGTATGCCTGGAATATTATCATTTTTATGTCAATATGAACTTTTGTCTTGAATCTTTCAGATCTGAATATTCATACCACAATTAAGAAGAATTACATTAAAATTATGCCAAGTAGCACTCCGCATCAAAAATTCTGTTTTTATCATTTACCTACTCGAGGACGAGCAGGAATTAAGCTTGGGGATGCTTGATACGTCTCCAACGTATCTATAATTTTTGATTGCTCCATGCTATATTATCTACTGTTTTGGACTATATTGGGCTTTATTTTCCACTTTTATATTATTTTTAGGACTAACCTATTAACCGGAGGCCCAGCCCAGAATTGATGTGTTTTTGCCTATTTCAGTGTTTCGGAGAGACAGAATATCAAATGGAGTCCAAACGGAATGAAACCTTCGGGAACGTGATTTTCTCATCAGATAAGATCCAGGAGACTTGGACCCTCCGTCAATAAAGCCACGAGGCGGTCATGAGGGTGGAGGGCGCCCCCCCTAGGGCACGCCCCCTGCCTCATGGGCCCCTCGAAGCTCCACCTACGTACTTCTTCCTCCTGTATATATCCACGTACCCCCAAACGATCAGAATAGGAGCCAAAAACCTAAATCCACCGCCGCAACTTTCTGTATCCACGAGATCCCATCTTGGGGCCTGTTCCGGAGCTCCGTCGGAGGGGGCATCGATCATGGAGGGCTTCTACATCATCATCCAAGCCTCTCCGATGAAGTGTGAGTAGTTTACTTCAGACCTACGGGTCCATAGTTAGTAGCTAGATGGCTTCTTCTCTCTTTTTGGATCTCAATACAATGTTCTCCCCCTCTCTCATGGAGATCTATTCGATGTAATCTTCTTTTTGCGGTGTGTTTGTTGAGACCGATGAATTGTGGGTTTATGATCAAGTTTATCTACTAACAAAATTTGAATATTCTATGAATTATTTTATGTATGATTGGTTATCTTTGCAAGTCTCTTCGAATTATCAGTTTGGTTTGGCCTACTAGATTGATCTTTCTTGCAACAGGAGAAGTGCTTAGCTTTGGGTTCAATCTTGCGGTGTCATTTCCCAGTGACAGTAGGGGCAGCAAGGCACGTATTGTATCGTTGCCATCGAGGATAACAAGATGGGGTTTTTATCATATTGCATGAAACTATCCCTCTACATCATGTCATCTTGCTTAAGGCGTTACTCTGTTTTTAACTTAATACTCTAGATGCATGCTGGATAGCGGTCAATGAGTGGAGTAATAGTAGTAGATGCAGAATCGTTTCGTTCTACTTGTCTCAGACGTTATGCCTATATACATGATCATACCTAGATATTCTCATAACTATGCTCAATTCTGTCAATTGCTCAACAGTAATTTGTTCACCCACCGTAGAATACTTATGCTCTTGAGAGAAGCCACTAGTGAAACCTATGGCCCCCGGGTCTCTTTCTCATCATATCAATCTCCATCACTTTATTATTGCTTTGCTTTTACTTTGCTTTTACTTTTTACTTTGCATCTCTATACCAAAAATACCAAAAATATTATTTATCATCTCTATCAGATCTCACTTTCGTAATTGACCGTGAAGGGATTGACAACCCCTAAGCGCGTTGGTTGCGGTGAGGTATTGTTTTTGTGTAGGTACAAGGGACTTGTGCGTGGCCTCCTACTGGATTGATACCTTGGTTCTCAAAAACTGAGGGAAATACTTACGCTACTTTAATGCATCATCCTCTCCTCTTCAGGGAAATCCAACAGAGTGCTCAAGAGGTGGCAGTGGACGTATTTTCTTTCATGCACATTGGCCGCTGTACGTACATGTACATGCTACATGTGCGCCTCTACTACCACACGTGCGCACTCTACATCGACCAGTATGTACGTACGCGTCCGTGACCAGAATGACAACGCTACATACGCTTCGACTAGGTGGGTCCCGACTGTCAGTCACTTCCTTGCGTGCTAAGATATAGCTGGTGGGTCCCAACAGTCATGGGGCGAATCGTTTTTTTTTGCCCGGACGCACTTCCTTGCGTGCGAAGATGTAGCTGCTGGGTCCCAGCAGTCAGGGGGGATACATTTTTCACGAAATACGGTGGCCCGTCCGATGGGTCCCCGCTGTCAGGTGCAGGAATAATTATTTTCTGCATAATAAGGAGGCACTTCCTTGTGGCTGCCGTGGACCGAGTTGTCAGCCTCTCCACGTATAGTCCACGCCCGATGGAAGTCGTTTATTGACCACGTTGACTACGCCGTGCCGAGAGCACCAGGGCGGTGGACGACGGCGAGGCCTAGGAAGGGGACGACGCGGAGCCGGGGAAGACGTGGCAGTGGATGATCACGCGTAGAGGAGTATGAGGGTTCACTGGTTCACTGCGATGTGAGGCTGCCGTCGCCGCAGAATAACAGGGGGTGTGGGTGAGTAGAGGGATGGCCTGGCCAGCGGTGGGAGTAGTAGGGGAGGTGAGGCCTCCGCGGCATCGCAGCCGGCCACGGGAGGCAGGAGCACGAGGCACGCCCGACGCTAGTTTGGGCGGGTGCAGCAAGAAGACCAGAGGTTGAAGAAGCACTACGACCGTTGGATGGACATTGTACGATCACTGGAGGTAGATCGTGCATATTGACTAAGTTGACAAAGCCCTCCGTCCCCGTCAACTTAGTAGGCCCACAAGTCAGCCTACCACTATACTGGGTCCCAGCTAGTAGGGGGAGTATTCTTTTTTTTGTGCGTAATAAGGAGGCACTTCCTTGCGTGCGAAGATGTAGCTGGTGGGTCCCAGCAGTTAGGGGGGAAACGTTTTTTCGCGAAATACGGTGGCCTGTCCGGTGGGTCCCGGCTGTCAGGTGGAGGAATAATTATTTTGCGTGTAATAAGGAGGCACTTCCTTGCGGCCGCCGTGGACCCAGCTGTCAGCCTCTCCACGTATAGTACTCTTCCGATGGAAGTCGTTCCTTGACCACGTTGACCACGCTGCACCGAGAGCACCAGGGTGGTGGACGATGGCGAGGCCTAGGAAGGGGACGATGCGGAGCCGGGGAAGATGCGACATTGGAAGCCCGCACGGAGAGGAGTACGAGGGTTCACTGGTTCGGCTGCGATGTGAGGCTGCCATTGCCGCAGAATAACAGGGGGTGTGGGTGAGTGGAGGGATGGCCTGGCCAGCGGTGGGAGTAGTAGGGGGTGGTGAGGCCTTCGCGGCATCACAGCCAGCCATGGGAGGCAGGAGCACACGGCACGACCGGCGCTGCTTTGGGCGTCTGGAGCAAGAAGACCAGAGGTTGAAGATGCACTACGTCCATTGGGTGGACATCGTACGGTCACTATAGCTAGAATCGTTTATATTGACTAAGTTGACAATGCCCTTGTTACACGTCAACTTAGTAGGCCCACGGGTCAGCCTCCGAAACGGTGCACCCCAGATGTCAGGGACAGGAATCATTTTTTGGGCGGCTGAAGCAAGAATATCCGGGATTGAAGAAGAAGAATGACATCCGTTGGATGGACATCCGACGACCACAGCTGCAAGAACCGTGTGTTGTTGACAAAGCTTTGCATACGCGTCAACTTAGTTTTTTTAGGGGATGCGTCAACTTAGAATGCCCACAAGTGCGTGGCAGAGAACATATAGCCCATTTGTGATTTGTAAGAATGTACAACCCATTTTTTTAATTCTAATGGAATTTATTACAGCCCATTTACAGTTTGTTAAAAGTATAGCCCATTTTCTAGCTAGGACAACGATTAATAATTTCAACCATTCCTCAAAAAAAGATTAATAATTTCAACCAACCGCTCAAAACAGAATTCAAAAAAATATCCCACATTTTTTGGGATCCGAAATATTTTATCCGAGATTTCTAGTCAGATTAAATATTATTTCAAAATAAAGTTGTATTACGTTAAAATCCAATGAAATATTGTGCGCGCAACAAGTAATGAAATTAAAATTTTCAAATTCCAAAAATAATATATTTTTTAAACTAATTATGTGTTTGGTGCTTTTTTATAGTTACTGCCCAGTTATTATAATTACATCCCAGTTATTATTTCTTTATGTCCATTTTCTTGTTAAGCCTAATGCATACCACCTAGGAAAGTTTGCACCCCAGCGGGCGGAGAAGTTGACCCGGATATTGTGTACAACTGTCGGCCCAGTTGCATTGCTGATGTTGAAAAAAGGCCTGTGTAGTACAGTACAACCTAACATGGCTACTCAGCCCACATTCAGCGATGCCGGAAAGGCCCAAACAAGGCTTCTGTACAACTTTTTGAAGTCACCGAGCTCAATTAATAACTTAATAAAAAGTTAGATTATAATGGAACCTAATTAAAAGCTGTCACGAGCAAAGAAATAATTCAACGGGTCCCACTTGTGCCTGTGTGCGTGTGTGCATGTGCATGTGTGTGAGAGAGAGAGAGAGACCCATCGGTCGATGCTCGTAAATACATCTTTCACCATATGCATTGTTGATGCTCAGTAAAAACTTATATAGTTGACACAATCATATAGAACATCATAACACACTGAACTTGCATACAAAAATTTCACGCAGGCAGCACAATCAGGATGGAAGCAGTGGATCGCTACGGGTAGGTGTCGGTGTACAAAAAGAGGAGTACACTTTTTGTACCCCTATAACTGTGCACGGGCAGTCTGAGCCACGGGCACCACCACACTGGGCAAGGCAAGAGAGGTGAGCCAAGGTAAGGCCGAAGCTCAGGAGAAGCAGAACGACGCCAAGACCAAGACCACAAAGAGCAAAGGGGACGAAGCGGACCCCCCGGCAAGATCATTGCCGGGAGGCGGTTTTAGCAAACCCGGCAAGACCCTTGCCGTGGCAGCTCGCCCCACGCCTACGGAGTGAGTCACCCTTGAGTCCACTGCCCCCATGGGGCAAGGATTCGGGAGACATCCCCGTGGTGGCATGCAGATCTTTGTGAAGGCATTCAAGATCAGTTACACCCTTTAGAAGATGATAATCCTTGGCGGGATCCCAGCCAAGGAGGACCACAAGGCCCCCGGCAAGAGCCTTGCCGGGGATGACAGCAGGCGCCATGGAAAGACCCTTGTCGGGGCCCCGGCAAGACCCTTGCCAAGAACACCCGTAGGGCCACCATCAAGCCCACGCCAGTCAAACCTCCACCGCCATTCGCATGCAGCTGCCGACCCAACCAGCTGGGCAGGCACCTGCGTGGTGGCATGCGGATCTTCGTGGAGACCCACCACTGCGCCACCTCAGCTGCCTGCCTGCCTACATGGCACCGCGGGCGCCGCTGGCTAGGGCGCGTGTCGACACACGAGGGAGCGGCGACGGACGAGACAGGGCTCTCCCCCGTCCCCGATAAAGCAAGGACACATGGGCAAGAGGCATTAAATGCGCCTTGTCATGTAATGTGAGGGATAACCTCACTTCACTGTTCCCTTTCCACCTCCTATGTGCCACTGTGGCCACCCCCTTTCCTATAAAAGGAGGCCCGAGGCGACCAAGAGGGGGATTCGGCTTTTTGGAGCTCCTCACGCCCCATAGCTAGCTCAAGAAAACAGATATACAATCCACCAAAGCAGGAGTAGGGTTTTACGCATCCTTGCGGCCCGAACCTGGATAAACGAACCGTGTGCTATCTGTTTGATCCGCTCTTCTCACGACCCCGCGCCCCGCAACCGTAGTAGGGATTCTTGTGATCCCATAGGTGTCGTTCCCACCGACATCTTTGGCGCACCAGGTAGGGGGCGCAGTTGTGAGAATCGGCTTTAGCAGTTAGTTCGACGCTTCTTCATCGTCATGGCGCCCAAGAAGAAGACGACAGTGGCGGTTGGCCCGTTGGAAGCCGGACATCCCGTCCCGACGCGGGCGAGCAGCGGACCGGTCGCAGAAAGGACCCGGGGCGCTGTTCGCGAACACCAACACCGTCCCAGCAGCCGGAGTTTGGGAGGCGGCGATGTTCGTGCGCCTGGTAACGGGCCGCACGCCACCAAATCCAAAGATGGAGCCAGGACCTCCGCGGGTGGCACGGGGCCTTCCGAGATCGCTGCCACCCCGCCCGAAGGCGATGCGAGGGCCTCCAAGACTCCCACACCGACGCCGACGGCGCGCTCCTCTCAAGCGGCGCGCGACGAACGGCGCAATCACGCCAAAGACCCCAGGCGTCGCCGCAGGAAGAGCCCCGAGCGCCACTCCCGGGAGGTAGAAGACCTTCCCGCTCGCCGAGGCGCTGGTGAAGATGGCATGCGACCGTGGGGTCGTGATAGAGCTCCTTCTGACATGGTCAGAAGTCGAAGCGCATCGCGATCCGTGCAGGTTTCGCTGCCACCAATGCCAGTAGAAGCCCTGGCGCGCGCAGTTGCTCCTCGATTTTCCTCCCACTACGGGGAAACTCGACGAATGGAGAGCCACTATCCGAAGCCTTGTTGCGGTGGCCAACAAAGACGAACCGAGTCCGGTGGAGCCCCGGGGTCGACGCTCCGACGGAGTCCCACGCACCAGTGGCAGGAAAGCCGGCGGCGCCGCGACCACGGTGCACTCTCCTCCTCCTCGCCCGGTACCGCGGATGCCAGCCCGTCGTGACGTTGCGGGCGACTAAATCTCCATAGCGTCGTCCGACCCGCGGACCCACCGTGACCAGCGCCAAGTCCTTTGGGAACGAGAACATGAAGACGCTTGAACCACTATCGAGCGCCAGCGCGGAGCGCGCGACTAGTCAGACAGGCGAGCAGGGCCCGCTGTGAACCACCCGACACCGGAGAGCCCTGGAGGCCTACCTTACGAGGTAGGCTGTCCGGCTTTTACCCGTGAGCTGCGGCAGTTCTAGTGGCCCACTCACCACACCTTCAAACCTGACGTGGGCGAAAAGTACAGCGGCAAGACGCACCCGTCCGAGTTCCTCAGCATTTACACCATTGCGATGCAAGCTGCCGGAGCCCGCAACGATAAGGTGCTTGCGAATTACTTTCCGTTGGCTCTTAAACCCAATGCCATGTCATGGTTGATGCACTTGCCGGTAGACTCTATTTCCTCCTGGTCGGATTTGTGCCATGAGTTTGTGGGCGCCTTTACTGGAGGCCACCAAGCCCATGAGTTTGTGGTACATATTGTTTCATGCGGATGCCTTTCGAGCTGAAGAGTGCTGGTTCGACGTTTGCAAGGGCGGTCCAGATTGGTTTTGAACCCCAGCTCCATAGAAATATGGAAGCTTATATGGATGACATAGTGGTCAAAACCAAGGACAAGGCAACCCTCATACCCGATTTGCAAGAAACATTTGCAAACCTGCGCAAAATCAATCTCAAGCTGAACCCTGAGAAGTGCGTCTTTGGCATCCCGTCCGGCAAGCTTCTTGGGTTCTTTGTGTCACAACGTGGGATAGAGGCCAATCCGGACAAGACCAAAGCTATAGAGCAGATTGAAGCACCCAAGCGAATCAAGGATGTGCATCGGCTTGCTGGTTGCGTCGCCGCCATGGGCAAATTCATTTCCAGGTATGCCGAGCGCGCCCTTCCCTTTTTCAAGATCCTGAAAAAGGCGGGCCCGATGGAGTGGACGCCAGAAGCCGAAGCAGCATTGCAAGATTTGAAGAAGTACCTCTCCTCCGCGCCAATACTAGCTGCGCCTAGGCCACAGGAGTCGTTGCTGCTATACCTGGCGGCAACGAACCAGGTGGTCAGCGTCGCACTAGTGGTGCAGAGAGAGGTTGACAACGAGGTAATGGCAGCGACACAGCCCGACACCACCAATGCAGAGACGACACAGCCAGTTAAAGTGCCGCCGAAGAAGAAAATGATGCAGCACCCGGTCTACTTTGTTAGTTCCCTCCTGCAGGGAGCTAGATCAAGGTACTCTGGCGTGCAGAAACTGCTCTTCGGCCTTCTTATGGCCTCGAGGAAGCTACGTCACTACTTCCAGGCACACGAGATCACTGTCGTCACTCGCCTCCCTCTGCAACGGATATTGCACAATCCAGATGCAACGGGAAGAATTGTGGAATGGGCACTGGAGCTGTCCAGCTTTGGCCTCAAGTTTGAAAGTACTTCGACGATACAGAGCCGAGTCCTAGCGGAGTTCCTTGCAGAATGGACCGCAACACCTGACGAAGAAGCCCAAGAGACTGCTCTCCCCGGCAAGGAGGCAAGTTGAAGTTGGATCATGTACTTTGATGGAGCTTTCTCCTTAGACAGCGTCGGGGCTGGCATACTGCTTGTCGCGCCCACCGGAGAGCACCTCAATTAAGTACGTGATCCAGATGCACTTCCCCAGGGAGGTGTCAACAAACAATACGGCAGAGTACGAAGGGCTGCTTTCTGGTCTTAGGATCGCGGCGGACCTCGGAATCAAGAAGCTCATCGTCAGGGGTGACTGACAGCTCATCGTCAAGCAAGTCAACAAGGACTACCAGAGCCCGTTGATGAAGGCTTATGTCGATGAAGTGAGAAAGCTGGAAGAGCGTTTCGATGGTATACAGGCTGAATACGTTCCCCGAGCGGAGAACGATATCGCCGATTACCTGTCAAAACGCGCTGCCCTCAAGCTACCTGTGGAACCAGGTACCTTTGTGCTCCAGCTAACTCAGCCATCCGTTGATCCATCAACAGAACCGAACAAGAGGAGGAAATCAGGACCCGGCAAGTATTTTCCCGCCGAACTCCCCGGAGCCGCCGGCAAGGATGTTGCCAGGGACACTGAGCCCGCCACGGGACGGCTAGCTCCAGCGGAGCGTCAAGCTCTTGCCGTCGAGACAGCCGCTCCTATAGCGGAGGAAATGCCTTTAGTCCTTGCTGTCGAGCCCCAGGCTCCAGCGTGGGCACAGCATACCGTCCGATTCCTCCAAACAGGGGAACTTCCTGAAGAGCAGGAAGAAGCGGAAAAAGTAGCCCATCACTCTACCATGTACCAGTTCGTCGATGACTTCCTGTACAAAAAGAGGCCGAACGGTGTGAAATTGAAGTGTATCCCTCGGGAGGAAGGACTGGAGCTATTGGCGGAGATACACGGAGGCATATGTGGATCCCACATCGGGTCAAGGGCCCTTGCCGGCAAGGCATTTCGGCAAGGCTTCTTCTGGCCCACCGCCCTCCAGGATGCGACGACACTAATCACCAGGTGTGAAGCGTGTTAGTTCCATTCAAAGAAGCTTCATCAGCCAGCTCAAGCCCTTCAAACCATTCCTCGCTCCTGGCCCTTCTCGGTCTGGGGGCTCAACATACTGGGCCCTTTCCCCCGTGCTGTCGGGGGCTTTGAGTACTTGTACGTTGCAATCGACAAGTTCACAAAGTGGCCGGAGGTGGAGGCAGTGAGGAAGGTCACAGCTCAGTCAGTCGTCAAGTTCTTCAAGGGACTAGTGTGTCGTTTTGGTGTACCCAACAGGGTCATCACCGACAACGGCACACAGTTCACAAGCCGCACCTTCATGCAATATATCCAAGACCTCGGCAGCAAAGTCTGTTTCGCTTCTGTTGCTCACCCACGAAGCAACGGTCAAGCTGAGAGGGAAAATGCTGAAGTACTGCGAGGCTTAAGGACCAAGACCTTTGACAGGCTGCACAAGAGTGGAAGGCGCTGGATTGATGAGTTACCGACGGTTCTTTGGTCGATCAGGACAACGCCAAATCGAGCCATCGGCCAGACACCCTTTGCCCTGGTTTACGGGGCAGAAGCAGTTCTCCCCACTGAACTCATATACGGGTCACCTCGAGTGCTCACTTATGATGAGCTTGAGCAAGAGCAACTGCGGCAAGATGACGCAATGCTCCTTGAGGAAGATCGTCTTCGGGCGGCTGTGAGAGCAGCACGCTACCAGCAAGCCTTGCGCCGCTACCATAGCTGCAAGGTTCATGCCCGAAGCCTTGAGGAAGGCGACCTTTTCCTTCGGCGCGTTCAATCGGCCAAGAATTCCAACAAGTTGACGCCAAAGTGGCAAGGCCCTTATCGGGTAATACGAGTCACCAGGCCCGGCGCAGTCAGCCTAGAGACCGAAGATGCCGTTCCAGTGAGTAACTCCTAGAACATTGAGCATCTTCGCAAGTTTTACCCTTAAGGCGCGACTTGCCAGGCCCCCCGGCAAGCGACCTTTTGTACAAGCATTGCCGATGATGCATGTAACCCTTTGTACAAAGCCAGGCACAGACCCTGAGCACAAATAAATGAAGCGCTGGCGCCCTAAGTTATAGCATGAATGCTAGGTCGAGTCTCGTCCTTGGTTAGGGTTGATAGTGCTTAGCGGTGACTAACCCCTAGCTTAGAGGTCGAGTGTGTGCCTCATTGTCATTCTTTTGTCTTCTTTGTTTCAAAGGACACACGGATATCCGTGCCGAACCACTTGGGGAGGAAAAGAGAAGAGGGGCAGACCAGCATCTAGACCACGGCAAGCCAGTATTGCCGGGGGCTGCAAGAGCAAAGATTCACCCACGGCAAACCAGAGTTGCCGAGGACTACAGCTTCATATAACTTCTTCATCCCTTATCATGCATTCCCTTATGGACTGAGGTGTGTGAAACCTCGTTTTTCCTAAAGCTACCATGCTCCCCTAACTCTAGGCCCTAGGGCTCGTTCCTAGGGCCAGGTTTGGTCGTAGTCGCGGCAGCGAGAGGATGAAACAAGGAGCCTGAACCCACCTCATCCCTGCCTCCGCCAAAGGTGTGAGAAAGGTCGAGCGAAGTGGGGAGACGGCAAGGCCTGTTGCCAGACAACGAAATTTTTGTCTTAAAGATATCAAGGATTTACTCCTTGTCGTGGGTTCTACCCACAAACAAATGACCCGGCAAACATCCCTTTTTCATTAAAGACATTCCACTCAGGTACAGTCCATAGGGAATGAAAAACATGAATAATGGGATTACAAGTTTTAAATTCAGCTAACGCCCGAAGGCTTACAAACTAAAAAGAGATAAGGTGCCCGTAATCCCTTTCTTGTCCCTCTCCTCAGGAGGCAGGTCAAGGAGACGAAAAGGGCAAAAGGGGCGCCTAGGTGAGCTACGGGCGGCAAAAAGACACCAAGAGAACATCTCAGTGGCCGTCCGAGGGCCGGATGGTGATGGCGTGCCGGAAGTAGAGCTCGAAGACGAGGCGGCAGGACGTCAGCACGCGTCGAAGGCGTCGGTGCCCGCGTACTCCGACTTGACGGCCTTGCCGCCCGCCCTCTTCCTCTTACGCAGCCTCCCAACGCCAGCCGCCCAAGGAGACGACCCCGAGAAGTTTAGGGAGCCGGCGACGCGGATGATGGGGTCGCCGGTGCCGCACGGAGCGGCACCCGATGCCTAATCGGACCCGTCATCATGTCGCCTACTACCCTCGTCATCGCTGCCACTGTCCTCCTCGTCACTCCCGCCCGAGGAGGAGTTTTCACTATCACAAGAGCTCTCCATGCAGCACCTTGCACGGGTCCCAAAGCACCCGAAGACCTTGACAGAGTGAAGGCCACCCTCCATCAGCTTAAAATGGAGAGTGAGCCCCTCCGTCAAGCGGTGGATATGGGCAAACGTCTTCCATCCCCGATGGAGATACATCACGTGAGGGGCGGGGAAGTCGACGCGGGCCCGCGTGCCACTGATCCCGCAGCCCCTCATGCGCAGCCACAACGACTCCGGCGGATCCAGCTCCATCTCCCGCGCGAATGGAGTCGGGAGACGAAGGCGACGGCGAGGCGGCCGGCGCAGCCTGACGAAGAACTCGCAAGGGTCATCCCCAACGTGGCCCTCCATGGGGGGAGGAACTACCGGCGGAGGCGAGGCCGGCGCGCCACCCCGTCCTCCTCTTCCCCAAGCGCCTCGGCCTCACCCACGGCCTCGCCCCCTCCCCCTTCCCCTCGCGGCGGGCTCTGCCGCCACGGGTGCAGGAGAAGGAGGGACGCGTTGTCGAGCGGCGACCCTCGCTGCCACCATTGAAGGACCAGGATTCCCTCTCTCCATGACGGATGGAAGGGGGGAGCAGAAGCTGAAGGAAGGAGGAGATGAAGGAATGCGGGACGCCATCCCCCCCCCCCTCCCCCGTTCTTTATAAAGGAATAGAGTGGGGCTCGGCCGCCCCGCTCAGCCAATCAAGACGCGGAAGGCGCAGGGAACTGGAACCGACCCGCCGCCCCAGCCCGCGGCGGCCCGGTTTCCCGCCTCCACCGTTCGCCACCCCAAGCGCATGAGAGCCACGTGGCGGGCGTGCAGGACCGAGGCGACAGGTGAGGCGACCTCTCCCCACCCCGTGATCATGGGGAGTGGACGCCTTGAAGACCACGCCTCGACCCGTTCAGTAAATGGGCCGCGCCTCCACGCCTCCCTCTGTTTATGGGGAAGGCGCGAACCGCCCCCTTTACTACGACGTGACGCATGCATGCAGAGCTCAGCCCCACACATGCCGCCCACTTCACACACGCCTCCCCACGCCGCGCCATGCACGGGAAGCATGGGAAGCGCAGCGCACGAAGAGACTTACCACGGTAAAAACCGCCCCGCCTGCCCACGCACCGTTTTTGGGCCTAGCCCAACGACACGATTGCGCTTACATGTGGCCCAGGCCCGGGGGCTCCTGTTGGTGTACAAAAAGAGGGGTACACTTTTTGTACCCCTATAACTGTGCACGGGCAGTCTGAGCCACGGGCACCACCACACTGGGCAAGGCAAGGGAGGTGGGCCAAGGTAAGGCCGAAGCTCAGGAGAAGCAGAACGATGCCAAGACCAAGACCACAAAGAGCAAAGGGGACGAAGCGGACCCCCCCCCAGCAAGATCCTTGCTGGGAGGCAGTTTTAGCAAACCCGGCAAGACCCTTGCCTTGGCAGCTCGCCCCACGCCTACGGAGTGAGTCACCCTTGAGTCCACTGCCCCCATGGGGCAAGGATTCGGGAGACATCCCCGTGGTGGCATGAAGATCTTTGTGAAGGCATTCAAGATCAGTTACACCCTTTAGAAGATGATAATCCTTGGCGGGATCCCAGCCAAGGAGGACCACAAGGCCCCCGGCAAGGGCCTTGCCGGGGATGACAGCAGGCGCCACGGCAAGACCCTTGTCGGGGGCCCGGCAAGACCCTTGCCAAGAACACCCGTAGGGCCACCATCAGGCCCACGCCAGTCAAACCTCCAGCGCCGTTCACATGCAGCTGCTGACCCAACCAGCTGGGCAGGCACCTGCGTGGCGGCATGCGGATCTTCATGGAGACCCACCACTGCGCCACCTCAGCTGCCTGCCTGCCTACATGGCACCGGGGGCACCGCTGGCTAGGGCGCGTGTCGACACAAGAGGGAGCGGCGACGGACGAGACAGGGCTCTCCCCCGTCCCCGATAAAGCAAGGACACCTGGGCAAGATGCATTAAATGCGCCTTGTCATGTAATGCAAGGGACAACCTCGCTTCACTGTTCCCTTTCCACCTCCTGTGTGCCACTGTGGCCACCCCCTTTCCTATAAAAGGAGGCCTAAGGCGACCAAGAGGGGGGTTCGGCTTTTTGGAGCTCCTCACGCCCCATAGCTAGCTCAAGAACACAGATATACAATCCACCAAAGCAGGAGTAGGGTTTTACAAATCCTTGCGTCCCGAACCTGGATAAATGAACCGTGTGCTATCTGTTTGATCCGCTCTTCTCACGACGTCGCGCCCCACAACCGTAGTAGGGATTCTTGTGATCCCATAGGTGTCATTCCCACCGAGGGCTATGTTGAAACCAACGAACTCGTACATAACGGTTCATTGTCTTTATCAATGACGAGGAAATATCTTGAATGTTGTGCAAAGAAAACAGACAGACAACACAATAAGTTCTGCTACCACATTAAGTTGACGTACATCCCTTTCTAAAAAAAGTTCAGGTACAAAATTAGAACAGGTCACAATCAAATGTACTGGCACATCAGTGCTTCACACCCATCGCTCGGATTTAACTAGTATCTGACAAGATTCAATTGTTACCTCAAATTAGAGCACATCCAGGAAGCCAGCCTGTCGTGGTTTTGTCACGGCAGATGTCCTAGAGAAAGGACTTAGTCATGGAGCCATCGCGGCGGGTTAGCTTGAAGGGGTTAAAGCGGACACATGGACGCAAGAGAGTTTATACTAGTTCGGCCCCTTCAATGAAGGTAAAAGCCTATGTCTAGTTGTGATGGAATTGATGGGGTTTCGATGACTAGGGAGCAAATAAGCTTCGCCTATGTCTCGAGTTGTTGTCTGTTGTCCTTAAACCGCCGCCGGGTCGTCCCCTTATATACACGGGTGACACCCGTCGGTTCACAGAGTCCCAACACCGGTCGATATTCGTATCCGAGTTGGTCTCTCCTTATTCCTAACTTACAATACAAGCTTATATACAACTTCCGGTTTACAACTACAAGTCTTGAACCGGCTACGGGCCTTAGGCCCTCATCTGCCTTCTTGGGCTTTATCACTTCTGGAACTACTGATGAAGTTGACCCGGCCCAGATAGGCCGGTTTACGCCCAGCAGTAATATCCTCAACATTAGGCCCCAGATTGATTTGAACGGGTTCATGTCAATCCTCTAACAAAAACTTCATCTTCAACGTCTTCTCATAAATTGGTAAGCTGCCATGATGTCATCTTCTCTGATTATTGTAAACCGGAGTGACGTCTCCTGTCATAACGAAGATATCCATTATGCTTCTTTGTTTAATATATTTGCGGAAATCGAGGCGACAGCTCCGTTTCATGGCCCCTTGATTGTCGCGCCTGACACATGTCTTTTTGCCTTATAAATAGGACCGAAGGGTCATTTCCTTTCTCTTTCCCTTCTTCCCCTTCTGCTTCGTCTTCCTCGCATCGCCCGACTTCAGAGCTCCGCTGCCACCGTCGACCTCTGCCTCAACCTTGGCCGTTGCATCAACCTGGGCGCACCAAAGCATCACGGCAACCTTCCGCGTCTTCCGCAGCTCCGGTAAACCTTCTATCCTTTCCCCCGCAGATCTGTTTTAGGGTTTCACAGTTCTTTAGTATTCATCGTCTGCTTCTTGCTCGTGCGATAGATCTTTAGATGAATCCGCAAATCTTTATTCTGTGCCATGATAGTTGTTTGACCTTCGCCTTCACTTATGCATCTCAAAACCATAGATCTATATGAACGTTTTGCTCATAGGTTCGGTACTGCTCCTTTTGAACCTCTAAGTATTTATCTCTTTTCTGAACTTGCTTCAGATCCAATGCTGTAAAGAAATCTTGTGAAACATGTTTCTGCGTACTTGTCCATCCGCAATCTCAGCTTTTCAATGCTTAGATCAAGCGGTTTAACCTTATAGAAAAATTTTCCAAACTGGTATATGCCATTAGTCCCCTTGTTGAACCACCAGATGTTGGTTGCTTCATGAAACTCCAGTTCAGATAGTTCTGTCTTCGGTTTAACAGTGCACATACCAACGTACCTTGATCAAATGCATTTTTGAACCGGGATCTTCTACCTTGTAGATTCCATCATGGCCAAGCAAGTATATGAGTGCAATTGGGTTCCTTCTCGCGTCACAGAGGCTCAACTGGACGATTTAGTCCTGATTGGCGCTTTAGGCAGCAAAGATACCATCCATTGGAGGGCTCCTGGCAAAGAATGCCCTCCCACACCTCGAGAAGGAGAGGTTGTTGTTTTCGTAGATCACTTAGCCCGGGGCTTTAAGCCGCCCAGTTCTAAATTTTACCGGGATGTTTTAGCCGATTTCCAACTCCATCCACAAGACACTGGCCCCAACTCTGTTACAAATATGTGTCACTTCCAAGTGCTCTGTGAGGTGTTCTTTCAAGAGGAGCCCACAGTGGAATTGTTCAGAGACCTTTTCCATCTAAACCGCCGTACTGAGTTTACTGATGGCTCTAATACGGAGTTGGGTGGCATGGCGATTCAGAAAAGGAAAGAGGTCACATACCCTCACGCCAAGCTGCACAGCCACCCCAAAGAGTGGAATCAGACATGGTTCTACTGCAAAGACACCTTCCCTGTTGGTGAGAATCCCTTTCCTGGCTTTCGTCCGGAGCGGCTCAGCAATACACACCCTTTTCCTCAAAGATTGACTGCCCAGGAGAGAAGCAAATATGCTCCCCAACTGTCAAAGCTCAGAGCCTTTATGTCCAACGGTTTAACAGGGGTTGATCTCGCTCGCTGTTGGATATCATGGAGCATACTGCCCCTTAGTCAGCGCTCCGGTTTGATGTGCGAGTATACTGACAGTGTTGATGACCCACTGCGACATTCAAAAATCCAGCTCTCCGATGAAGAAATCACAGAGGCTGTGAATAAGATGCTGAATGAACCGGAACACGTCTGCGCTAGAACCGGCCTGCTTCCCTTCTGTGCCACCAACAAACTGCCAGCTGTAAGACTTTGATTTTTCTCTTTGCTGAATCTGTTATTGATATGTCTGGTCATTGTTTAATATCAATCTCTATGTAATCAGGGCAATGATCCGTTTTGGAGCAAAAAAACTGCCGCAGGAGAAACCAGAAAAACCAGACAAACCGGAAAGAGCAACTCGGCAAAAGACTAAAGCTATGAAGAAGACTGCCCACAGGAAAAGAACCACGACATCTTCTAATCCGGCCCCTGATGATCATGTGGATAATCCGGACCTTGAGGTAGAGCTTGACTCACTTGGTTTATTTTTCATGCATCTTATTGATGATCATATTTGTCAGGATGATGCCGAAGCCAACCACGCGGATGCTGCAGAGGTAATTATTCTCTCTTCCAATTCAGAACCTTTGCCTTCACAAAAAATCCGTCAGGCAAACCGGAAAGTTAAATTTTCTCATCCTCTTGCTTATTTGGATCCTAAATTTCTTATGAAGACCCAACAACACGAAGCTCGTCGCACAACCCGGCACAGCGGCCAGGTAGTTACCTCCGCCGGTTTACTGAACAGTCCGGTTCGGAAACGCCATTCAGAGGTCTCTAATTTGCTTGCCAGTGCTTGTCCTAAAGCGGGCTACTTTCGTCAACCTCTTAATCCGTCTGACTCCGATTACCAGGATACTTCCCACTCATCTTCTAGCGAGTCATCGGCTACTCAGCTGCCACCGCTCAAAATGGTGCTTGGGTAAGCTATACTTATTGTGATATTTGCAGTACATCGCCTTAGAACATATGCTGTATTTGATTTTGTTATTCTTCTCAGGGCCAAACCTAGGCCAAGCAAGAAGGCCCGCCTGGACAAAGCGGCCGAAGAAGATGCCATTCTTGAGCCAGGCAAGACACCCGATCTTGAAGCAGCTATTCCTGAGGATATACCCAACGATCCACCGCAGCAAGACGACGATCTTATTACTAAAGAGAGACCTACTGATGCCTCAGGTCCTGTCAATCAGCCCACAGGCTCCATCCGGATTGAAAGCTCCACCGGTCCAGCAAAACCTACTGACAAGCCAACAGCTCCAGTGCAAACCGGCGGTACCAAGGATGATGAGGTTGTCATTACTGGCACTGGCCATACTGAGCCAAGCAATCCTGTCGCTTTATCCAAACATTGTGCCAAGGAAGAATTTGCTGCCTTTGGCAAAGGCAATTGGAACGCTGATCTGATGACTTACGCTGCTCTGAACTCCCAAGATATCCATTCCGGCTATCTGAACCGGCTGTATACCAGTCATGACTATGAAGCCGGTCTGGTTAATATGATGAAAGATAAATATGAGGTAACTTCCATATGCTCCTTCCTGCTTGTATGCTTCCATTCTTGCTGACTCTCCTAGCCCCCAAGGGCCGGTTTGTAATATTCTTTCAAACCGGAACTTAATAATATAAATCTTGATGCTTTGAAATTCGCTGATGTAGCCCCCAAGGGCTGGTTCAACTTAGCGTAGTTAAACCGGTACTTTAAGTAATTGAAATTGCCGCATCAGAATATATATGAGCAAATAGCCATTAGCCCCCAAGTGCCAAGTTGAATACTTGTATTGATCTTGGGACTTTGTAAGCAATTGAAAGATGAAGATCGAATATGCATTAGCCCCCAAGTGCTAAGTGCATAACTTGTTATGTGGTTGGTACTTGAATCCTTATACCGATTTGTTGAAGCATATATCTGTATGCATGCAGGCGGAGCTGAAGACGAAAGAAAACCAAGTCTCCGATCTCCAAGAAAACCTGAAAACCCAACAGGCTGAAACCTCCAAAGCAAAAGAGGAATTGGCCAGCGCTTTAAGCGCCATGGAACAGCTTAAGGAGAACTTCAAGAAGAAGCGGGCGGATTGGGCACTGAAAAGTCCGCTTTGATCAAACGAACAGAGGATGCCGAGGCTGCACTAAAACCAGTGGCGGATGAACTGACCAGCATAAAGCGGCACGTGCATGCCATGACTACTGCTATTTTTGGTAAGCTAGTTTGCCTTCTGAATTGGCCCTGCCTTCTTACAGAGTCGCCGGTTTATTAACCCTTTATGGTATTTCAGGGACACGCATTGGTCACTTGGGGTCAGATGTGCGGAAGAAATTGAAAGCCGCCTATAAATTGGTTGAACAATTGTATACTGGTGCCCAGCGGATCATCTGTACCGCATCTCATAACAAACCGGCGCCCACTTTGATTCAAGATACTCTGATGAAACTGTCAGTGCTTCCTGCCCGGGTTGAATAGCTGAAGAAAACTGCTGCTCGAACCAGTGCAATCAATGCCTTAATCCGGGCAAAAGCCTGGGTGCCGGATTTTGATCCTATTGAAGCGGCTCAGGGCTATCCCAGCTTGAAGGAAGACGGGTCAGAATTTGGTGAAGCGGATCTGCGAGCAATAAACCGGGAGTTACGCCTGCTAGCTTGTCAATTGGCTGAAGAAGCAGACTTGTCTCATTATCAAGCCCAATATGACAGTCAGAACAAGCGAATAGCTGCACCAATCCATGAATTGGAAAATCTGATCCCTCCAATCCGTAAGCATACTTACGCTCCCGATATTGACCCGTCATTGCTGATCCATGATGAAGCTGTTTTTCAAGCATTAATGGGAATCGACTGGACAACTGTGGATTTCCAGCCACTGGGTAGAGAAACGGAGGCTGAAGCGGCGCAGGATGACCCACAACCATCAGGCCAGGCTGGTGACCAAGCTTGAACCGGAAGCCGGTTTTAAAACTGCTTCTCCTTTGCGAAAAACAATTATATTATTATGGGCACCATGTTGCCTTGTAATAGGCTAGCTGATACTTTTGATGTTGATATGCCTTCTCGCATAATTCGTTCTTCCTGTGGTGATGAACTTTCCAAAGCACTTTCTTAAATGAGAAATTCGTCAAGTGCCACCGTGGTTGTACCGTCAGGCGGAATATGATGTCTGCATATATGAAATCAAAACATCCAAAACAAAATTTTAAGTATATGATCAAATTTTTGAGATACATAATACCTGCCATCGTTGAGCGTGAAGTTGTCTTGGCCAACCTTGAAGAGGAGTTTTGCAAACCCACACTATTGAGGAGATAACAGCTCCTGTATATATATGACTCTGGTTTACCATGTAAACTATGCTGGGTTATAATCAACATCGTGTTACTCCATAAAAGGATGTTAACAACAAGGATCAAACCGGGCAAATAGTCTCCGGATTGACGTGAACTGTGTTCCGTCAATTGATTGGTTAAAAAACTTTGTCGGTTTAAAAAACACAATAAAAAGCAAAAAAAACCCTTCAAAGAAAAGTGTGAAGCAAATGCAATGACAAAACTGTTTGCCAAAAAAGGTTTATTTGAGCTGATCAAATGGCGTTACCATGGCCAAACACGACCAAGATCCCGTTAGGTGTAACTATGGTTCTAGTCAGCCAGGTCCCCAAATGAAACTGTGGCATTTATGCCGACCAAATGGCATGGTCATGGTTCGGGTTCGACCAAGTCCCCAAGTGATTCTGTGGCCTTAGGCCGATCAAGAGGCATGACTGGTTCAGACATGACCAAGTCCCCAAGTGATCTGGTGGCTCTCGCCTATCAAGAGGTATGGTATTGGTTCGGACACGACCAAACCCCCAAGTGATATAACATGATGCTTTTAAAAAGCAATCTCAAGGGGTAAACCGAGGCCGCTTTAGAGCAACTCCGTGTAACCTCACATGATGTAAAGAACAGATACCCCGCTTTAGCTAAGGTTCCGGTTTATTATATTTAATCATAATATATACATTGTCGTAATATGTACATAAGTATAGCCAATGGCTCAGGTATAGTAAGGCCGGAGATGAGCTATGTTCCACGGCCTGTTGGTCTCCTCCTCTGATGTGCATGAGTCTTTATGCTCTCGAATATCGATCAGATAGTACGACCCGTTGTGCAGATTCTTGCTAACCACAAAAGGCCCCTCCCAAGGTAGGGATAGCTTATGCATATCAGTCTGATCTTGGATGAGCCAAAGCACCAAATCTCCTTCCTGAAAGGTTCTGGTTCTGACTCGGCGACTGTGATAACGACGAAGATCCTCCTGGTAAATCGCCTACCGGGCGGCTGCGATGTCACGCTCTTCATCCAACCGGTCCAGAGCATCTTGTCGTGTCGTCTCGTTGTCCGCTTCAATATAAGCCGTCACACGAGGTGAATCATGACGGATATCACTAGGGAGAACCGCCTCCGCTCCATAAACAATGAAGAACGGTGTGTATCCTGTTGATCTGTTGGGTGGTGTATTGATGCTCCATAACATAGATGGTAATTCTTCTACCCAACAACCCGGCGTTCTCTGCAAAGGAACCATGAGCCGGGGCTTGATGCCTCTCAAGATCTCTTCATTAGCTCTTTCTGCTTGACCATTGGACTGTGGGTGTGCCACTGATGAAACGTCAAGCCGGATGTGCTCCCGTTCGCAAAACTCCTTCATGGCACCTTTGGACAAATTGGTACCATTATCTGTAATGATACTGTGCGGAAAGCCAAACCAGAAAATCACCTTTTTGATGAACTGAACCGCCGTGGCCGCATCACACTTGCTAACAGGTTCTGCCTCCACCCACTTTGTAAACTTGTCAACCGCCACCAGGAGGTGGGTCTTCTTATCTTTGGACCTTTTGAAAGGCCCAACCATATCCAGCCCCCAAGTCGCAAACGGCCAAGTAATTGGAATCATTCTCAATTCTTGAGCCGGTACATGAGCACGTCTTGAAAACCTTTGGCAACCATCACATCGTCTAACCAGATCCTCCGCATCAGCATGAGCAGTTAACCAATAGAAGCCATGGAGAAACGCTTTAGCCACCAGAGACTTTGAACCGGCATGGTGACCACAATCTCCTTCGTGGATCTCACGCAAAATTTCACGGCCTTCTTCAGGAGACACGCAGCGTTGAAAAGCTCCTGATACACTGCAATGATGCAACTCGCCATTGATGATAGCCATGGACTTGGATCGCCGGATTATCTGCCGGGCCAGAATCTCATCCTCTGGCAACTCGCCCCGGTTCTTGTACGCCAGATAAGGAAGCGTCCAATCCGGAATAACATGAAGAGCTGCCACCAATTGAGCCTCTGGATCAGGAATAGCCAAATCCTCTTCACCAGGGATCTTGACCGACGGGTTGTGCAGCACATCCAGAAAAACATTGGGCGGGACCGTTTTGCGCTGAGAGCCCAGCCGGCTTAAAGCGTCCGCCGCTTCATTTTTCCGCCGGTCCACGTGGTCCACCTGATAGCCTTTGAAATAACCTGCAACGATATCCACCTCACGACGATATGCTGCCATGAGTGGGTCCTTGGACTCCCAAGTGCCAGACACCTGCTGAGCCACAAGGTTCGAGTCACCGAAGCACTTAACTCGACTTAGATTCATCTCCTTAGCCATCCGGAGGCCATGGAGCAAGGCTTCATACTCAGCTGCATTGTTAGTACAAGGGAACATTAAGCGGAGAACATAACAAAACTTATCACCTCGTGGGGAAGTTAATATGACTCCAGCCCCTGAGCCTTCCAATTGCCTGGATCCGTCAAAATGGATGGTCCAATACGTATGATCCGGCTTTTCTTTAGGTGCTTGCATTTCCGTCCAATCATTGATGAAATCAACAAGTGCTTGAGACTTAACCGCTGTCCGAGGCACATACTTCAAACCGTACGGCCCCAGCTCTATAGCCCACTTTGCAATCCGGCCAGTTGCTTCCCGGTTCTGGATGATATCTCCCAAAGGAGCAAAACTGACCACCGTAATTGGATGCCCTTGGAAGTATTGTTTAAGCTTCCGGCTTGCCATAAAAACTCCATACACCAGCTTTTGCCAATGCGGATACCTTTGCTTGGACTCAATGAGCACCTCGCTGATATAATAGACCGGACATTGAACCGGATGCTCCTTACCAGCCTCCTTTCGCTCTACCACAATAGCCACGCTGACCGCCCGAGCATTAGCAGCAACATATAGCAGCAACGACTCCTTGTCAACGGGAGCGGCGAGCACAGGCGGATTGGCCAATTGCCGTTTTAAGTCCTCAAATGCTTCATCAGCAGCAGAACTCCAGACAAACTGATCCGTCTTCTTCAACATCTTATACAAAGGGATTGCCTTCTCACCGAGGTGACTGATAAACCGGCTTAACGCAGCAATCCGGCCTGCCAGGCGCTAAACATCATTGATACACTTCGGTTTAGCGAGGGAGGTGATGGTTGTGATCTTCTCCAGATTAGCCTCAATTCCCCTATTGGACACCAAGAAGCCTAATAACTTGCCCGCCGGTACACCAAAGACGCATTTGTTCGGATTAAGCATCATCTTGTACATCCTCAGGTTATCAAAAGTTTCCTTTAAATCACCAATCAGAGTCTCCTTCTCCCTGGATTTAACCACGATATCATCCATGTAGGCGTGTACATTACGGCCAATCTGTTTATGTAGACAACTTTGCACACAGCGTTGATAATTTGCCTGGGCACTCTTGAGCCCAAAGGGCATAGACACATAGCAGAAGGCTCCAAAGGGAGTTATGAATGCCGTTTTCTCCTGGTCCTTAACTGCCATTTTGATCTGATGATAGCCAGAATATGCATCCAAAAAACTTAGACGCTCACAACCTGCCGTAGCATCAATAATTTGATCAATACGGGGGAGGGCAAAAGGATCTGCTGGACAAGCTTTATTAAGATCTGTGTAATCCACACACATGCGCCAGGTACCGTTTTTCTTGAGGACCAGCACCAGATTGGCAAGCCACTCAGGGTGAAAAACTTCAACAATAAAGCCAGCTGCTAAGAGCCTGGCTACCTCTTCTCCAATCGCCTTGCGTCTTTCTTCATTAAACCGGCGGAGGAACTATTTCACCGGTTTATATTTAGGATCCACATTAAGTGTGTGCTCAGCGAGTTGCCTCGGTACACCTGGCATGTCAGAGGGCTTCCATGCAAAAAATTTCTGATTCTCACGGATGAACTCGATGAGCGCGCTTTCCTATTTCGGATCCAAGTTAGCACTGATGCTGAACTGCTTGGACGAATCGCTAGCTACGAAGTCAACAAGCTTAGTTTCTGCTGCTGATTTGAACTTCAGGGCCGGATCATGCTCCGTGGTTGGCTTCTTCAACGGAGTCATGTCCGCCGGATCAACATTGTCTTTATAATACTTCAACTCCTCGGTGGCACAGACCGACTCTGCATAGGCCGCATCTCCTTCCTCACACTCCAAAGCGATTTTGCGGCTTCCGTGAACCGTTATTGTCCCCTTGTGACCTGGCATCTTGAGCTGCAAATACACATAACAGGGCCGAGCCATAAACTTGGTTTAGGCCGGTCGCCCAAATAGGGCATGATATGGACTTTGGATTTTCACCACTTCAAACGTCAATGTCTCCGACCTGGAATCATGATCATCCCCAAAGGCCACTTCCAGAGCTATCTTACCAACGGGATATGCTGATCTGCCAGGCACTACACCGTGGAATACTGGATTAGACGGTTTGAGATTCTTATCTGTTAGTCCCATACGATGGAAGGTCTCATAGTACAGGATGTTAATGCTGCTCCCTCCATCCATGAGCACCTTGGTGAACTTGTAACCTCCCACCTGAGGCGCCACCACCAGAGCCAACTGACCTGGATTATCGACCTGGGGAGGGTGATCTTCTCTGCTCCATATGATTGGCTGTTCAGACCAACGTAGATAACGGGGTATGGCCGTTTCAACAGAGTTGCCCGCCCGCCTCTGAACCTTCCGGTCTCGCTTGTCCAAGCTACTGGTGAAGACATGGTACTGCCCATTACTCAACTGCTTTGGGTTGCTCTGGTAACCTGACTGTTGCTGTTGTTGGTTGTAACCACCCTGGTTGTTCTGACTATTTTGACCATTATGTCCGCCCGGATTACCATTGAATCCTGAACCGGAACTTCCTCCACCGTAACCCAGCCCGGATCCTGAGCCACCGCCAGATTCGTGATCATACCGGAAATTATTAGAATTCTTGAACTCCTGCATAATAAAGCAATCCTTCCATAGGTGGTTTACTGGTGCCTCCTTCGTCCCATGTCTTGGACAGGGCTGGCTTAGTAGATAGTTTAGCAGTTTGGGTTAGGGTTGGGTGCTCCATTACGATTTTTCGGTCTACCCTTGCATCGCTGGCCATTGCCCTGTGCGTTGGTATTAGCCACAAAGTCCATGTTACCATCCGCTTTACGGTTGCCTCCACCACCATTGCCTGCCCAGTGATGCTGCTCACCTTTGGAGCTGTTGTTCTTCTTCCCTTTCCCTGTCTTGTCATCATCAGATTCGGGATCCTTGGTACTATCAGAATCATCATATTTCACCAAAGCGGCCATGAGGGTCCCCATGTCGGTGCAATGACGCTTCATCCGTCCCAACTTCAGCTTCAGGGGCCCAAACCGGCAGTTGCCTTCTAGGGTTAATACTGCGGTGTCAGCGTTGATGCGGTCTGAGGAGTGCAACACTTGTGAAACCCAGCGCACCCAATGAGTCGTTGATTCTCCTTCCTCCTGGAGGCATGCAGCTAAGTCTACTATCGACATAGGTTGTTTACAGGTATCCTTGAAATTGCTGATAAACCGGGCTCGTAATTGGGCCCATGAACTGATAGAATTAGCCGGCAAGCTTTTTAACCAAGTACGGGCCGTTCCTTCAAGCATCATGGTGAAGTATTTCGCACACGCCGCGTCATCCACATCAAGCATCTCCATGGCCATCTCATAGCTCTCCACCCATGTCTCTGGAGGTTGATCCACCGTGTAATTTGGTACCTTGCGCGGGCCTTTGAAATCCTTGGGCAGGCGCATGTTGCGTAAAGCGGGGATAAGGCAAGGCACCCCCAAAGAACTAGAAGTAACACTAGGTTCAGTCAAGGTGGTTGGACGAACCGCCGTGAGCTGCCGAGCCTGATGTTGTGTGGCTAACTCGGCCTCCCTGCGCGCGCGGGCCCGGTTCACTACTCCCTGAGTGTTATCAGCACCACCCGCCGGGTTGTTGTCACGGGGTGCTCCATGTCGTTCATTACTCGACACTGCTGGTTCATCCATATGTCTGCTATAGCTCTGGCTTGGACGGGGGGTCGAGTGGATCCGGTCGCGGCTGTACGAGTACGCTTCCTGTTGGGCCAAAGCTGTCCTCAGAAGTTCCTTGACCCGTCGCGTCTCTACTGCCTGCGGCGAGTCACCTTCAATTGGAATGGCCTCCAGCCGTGCAGCAGCGGCAACAAGATTGTCCATTGGGTTGGAGTAGTGACCCGGAGGTGTTAAAGCAACCTGAGGTATAACGGTGTTTTGATGAGGCGGGTCCATCTGACGAGGCTGAACCGGTGCGCCGGCCCCGGGAGCTTCAGCCCGGTTTCCCTCCATCGGATCGCCGGTTCCTACTCCTGGAGTGTTGAAAAGGTCTCTGGCCTCAAAAACTGGAGGCAAACGGGATCGGTACTTCCTCCTCATGACTTCCTGCGACGCACTCTGGTCCAACATGAGCATGTAGGCTTGTGCGTCTAAAGCGGCCTACTCCGTGGCCATCCTGGTGTCCTCGGCTGCCAGATCTGCCTTGGCCTGGGTGATCTGTTCCTTCACTTTTGCAATCTCGGCGTTGTGAACGCCCTGATCCGCTGGGTTAGCCTCCGCCATAAGCACAGCCAATGCATCAAATAGCTCTGATAGAACTTGAGCCAGCGGGCGCACAGGGCCTCCTGCCCCGGCAGCCGTTGTCGCTGCTGAACCGGAGGTCGTTGCCGCAGTGGTCGAAGAATGAAGCGCTGCTTGTGTGCCAGTCATGAATATTCCAACCCGGTTGGGCAGATCAGAGGGGTCCGGAATACTGTCGCCATCGGAACAGCCCCCAATCCGGCCGTCTTGTAGCTGATAAAGAGATTCGGTTTCTCCGGCTGATGACTCATCATTGGAACAAACGACGGTATTGCCACGAGATTCCGATCTATCCTCATAACTTCCTCCATGGATGACTCCCACGAAGGCACACTTCATGGCCGGTTTAACCCGGGCGGATCGCGCACGCTGAGCCGTCTCGACGAGGTCGGTGCAGATGTCCGGCTCAGGGCCTGGTTCACCGATCTTTCCAATGAAAACGTGAATGCTACCAAAGGGGACCCGGTACCCGTACTCAATTGAGCCGGCCTCGGGGCCCCAACCTACGTCGTCGATGTAGAGCTTGCCGCGACGACTCTTAGTCATCCGGCCTACAGCGTAGCCCTCGAGTCCTTCAAAGCGGCCCTCCAAGAACCAGAAACCATCGTGCGATAGCCCCATGGTGGGCGCCAACTGTCATGGTTTTGTCACGGCAGATGTCCTAGAGAAAGGACTTAGTCGTGGAGCCATCGCGACGGGTTAGCTTGAAGGGGTTAAAGCGGACACAGGGACGCAAGAGAGTTTATACTAGTTTGGCCCCTTCAATGAAGGTAAAAGCCTACGTCTAGTTGTGATGGAATTGATGGGGTTTCGATGACTAGGGAGCAAATAAGCTTCGCCTATGTCTCGAGTTGTTGTCTGTTGTCCTTAAACCGCCGCCGGGTCGTCCCCTTATATACACGGGTGACACCCGTCGGTTCACAGAGTCCCAACACCGGTCGATATTCGTATCCGGGTTGGTCTCTCCTTATTCCTAACTTACAATACAAGCTTATATACAACTTCCGGTTTACAGCTACAAGTCTTGAACCGGCTACGGGCCTTAGGCCCTCATCTGCCTTCTTGGGCTTTATCACTTCTGGAACTACTGATGAAGTTGACCCGGCCCAGATAGGACGGTTTACGCCCAGCAGTAATATCCTCAACAAGCCCTGCCTCTTCTCCCAAAGAAGCAGTGGCCTCCACCGCGTGATGGAGTAGGCCTGTGCTATCCATCGTTCCGAGCAACATGGGGAAAGTATAACATTGACTCCTGTAATGGACGTCGTCGACGGACCCTGGCACCAGCGGCGGCGGCAGGACTTTGATTGATGGATTGACCACTTCCTCGTCATGCACGAACACTCGATACAGGTACATCCCTAACATGGTCCGCGACGGCCTTGGTGGCGACGAATAGTACAACCCCGGTTCCTGCACCGGTATCTCAACACCAATCACCTTCGGTATGGTGGACGGCTTCTTCATCCATGCCATAACCGTCAGATTCCAGCTGTCTGGAGGAACAAACATACTTACGAGCTCACCTCCAAGGTCGTTGATAAGCTCATTCATGGACTCGCTATTCCAAGCACGTCGAGGCATGCTGTGGAAGGTAAGCTTTGTTAAAAACTCAAGCTCAGAGGGCACCGAGCCCCATCCTGTGTGCCACCGATCAAAGCTCACCAGCACGCCATCGCAGAACAAACGCCGGGAAGATTCAAACACACGACTGCAGCCGAAAGTTGTCCGGAACCTGACGAAGAAATCAGCCGGTGGCGGATAGACTTCAACGAGCAAGCCACTTATTTGGATGCCGTGTGCAATGCCAAGAGCTTTGACAAGGTCGTCCGGCGAGATGGGAGGCTGGTCGCCGTTGATGGTTACCATCAGCACTTTGCTGGCAAACTGGTCGTCAAGCGCCGCCATGCCACTGTTGAGCAACAGCACGCAGCGACCGAAGGCAGGACGAACCTGAGGATCTCCGTCTTGGAGATCCCCGTTGACTGGTGACATGATAGTGCACTTGAGTACAGGGAGTACAGGAGGGGATTTGGGGGAACTAGAGTAGGAATCGACATGCCAGAGGTGGGGGAGGCGCGGGAGATTGGGGATGAAAAGGTAGCATGAATTTCGAACACGCGCCAAGCCAAGAAGTTTCGGACGATGGTGATTGGATCGAAGTCGAGGGAAATGACATATGGCGACCCACTGCATACCTGCAAAGAAGTTTCGGCTAATGGAGATCGGATTGAAGTCGAGGGGCATCATGTACGCATCCGTATCATGGTGAGCCAATCTCGCAAGACCAGATAGTAGCAAGCAGGGTCTCTTGAAAAGCTTAGGCCTCGCTTCAACGATGGCCATGTGCATGTCCCTCAAGCATGCAGCCAGCCGCAGGGCGCTCAACATATCCATACACGAACAACAGAGGTCGAGGATGTCACTGGGGAGACTGCTCCAATCGCGGCTCATATGGATGCTGCGCGGTTCGCATTTGGCCATGGTGGAGTTTGGAGGGTGGGGGTTTTGGGGGGCTTGATTTATGGGGGAGAAGGTTGTTGGTGCGAGTGAGGCAACGGTACACGGGGGCACAGTGAGATGGAGACGGAGATGGAGACGGACATGGAGTGGAACGTCCGATGGAGTGGTGCTATGGGAGGGGTGAGGGAGACGAGGCGAGGCATGCTAATGTGCTATACAGCGGCGGTGATAGACTGCACAGTGCACAGGGTGAGGCTGACTTTGGTAACCCGAACATGCCGCCTGGACTAGTGTCAGGCGCAGGGTGTTGTCACTTCACTTTGAGGACCGAATGAATAGTATTTTAACCATCAAGTGTACCATAGTTGTACTACTACTATTAGTAGGAACATGAGTACTCCAGTACTTTATAGCGGAAATAGGTCTCCCGTGCTAGCATGCCTATTCACTTCATCCTCCAGGTATCATCCATTGTAACGCCCTCAATGCGGCTATATCTCCTACGTGTCGAAGCACGACTTACAGGCATAACCGCATTGAAAGCAATGTCGCAAGTGAGGTAATCTTCACAACAACCCATGTAAATAAATAAAGGAGAAAGGTACATAATTGGCTTACACTCGCCACGTCACACAAATACATAAATAAGTCATTACATTCATCCAATACACTCAGGGTCCGACTACGGTACCAAAATAAAGATCAACCCCCAAATGCGACAAAGTCCCCGATCGCCCCAACTGGGCACCACTACTGATCATCTGGGAAAGACACATAGTAACGGCGAGAGTCTTCATCGAACTCCCACTTGAGCTCGGTCCTATCATCTGGAATGGTATCATCGGTCCCTGCATCTGGTTTGGAAGTAAACTATGAGTCACGGGGACTCAGCAATCTCGCACCCTCGCGATCAAAACTATTTAAGCTTATGGGTAAGGTAAAGGTATGAAGTGGAGCTGCAGCAAGCGACTAGCATATATGGTGGCTAACATATTCGCAAAAGAGAGCGAGAAGAGAAGGCAAAAGCACGGTCTAAAAACTATGATCAAGAAGTGATCCTAGAACAACCTACGTCAAACATTACTCCAACACCGTGTTCACTTCTCGGACTCTGCCGAGAAGAGACCATCACGGTTACACACGCGGTTGGTGCATTTTAATTAAGTTAAGTTTCAGGTTATCTACAACCGGACATTAACAAATTCCCATCTGCCCATAACCGCGGGCACGACTTTCGAAAGTTCAAATCCTTGCAGGGGAGTCCCAACTTAGCCCATCACAAGCTCTTACGGTCAATCACTACTGGAATCAGCTACTTTGCCATCTGCCAGCTATTTGCCGTCCGCTAGCGGACGGCAAAGAAGCTCTTTGCCATCAGCTACCTGAAAGCAGACGGCAAAGAACAGGCTGATGGCAAAGAAAGCCTTTGCCATCAGCTTGTTCTTTGCCGTCTGCTAGCTGACGGCAAAGAATCTTTGTCGTCCGCTAGCGGACGGCAAAGAGGGAGGGGCCCCACTGAGGAGCTGGTTAAAAAATACTTAAACGGCCCCCCTCTTTGCCGTCCGCTAGCGGACGGCAAAGCGCACATTAGCGGACAGCAAAGGTGGCGGACGGCAAAGATTAAACGTATCTAACGGCCGGCGCGCCCCACCCCCCCCCTCTCTCTCTCTGTTTCCCTCCCACACACGCGCGCCGCCGCCCCCACCACTCGCCGCCGCCCGGTCGCACCACCGCCCCGCCGCCCCATCGACCGTCCCCCCGCCCCGTCGCCCCACCGCCCCGTCGCCCGCCCGCCCCGTCTCGGCGCCGCCGCGCCCAGGCCCCCCGGCGACCCGGACCCCCGCGCCCCACCGACCCGGGCGTCGTAGCTCCACCGGCCACCCGCCCCGTCGCCCCCGCCGCGCCCCGGCCCCCCCGCGCCCCACCGCCCTAGGACCGGCGCCGCCGCCCCAGGCCGCCCCGCCCCCCTCCTCCACCGGCCACCTCCTCCACCGGCCCAGGTGAGCTCTACCTCTCCTTTTTCTGTTTTTTTAGTTTTAGGTTTATGTTTAGTTTAGATTTAGTTTTAGTTTTAGTTTTAGGTTTAGTTTTAGGTTTAGGTTTAGTTTTAGTTTAGTTTTAGGTTTAGATTTAGTTTTTTCCTTTTTTTTCTTCTATTTTTTTAGTTCTAGGTTTATGTTTAGATTAGATTTAGGTTTAGTTTTAGGTTTAGTTCAGTTTTAGGAAAGAAAAAGAAGAAGAAGAAAAAACAGGAGAGGAGGAGAAGAAGAAGAGGAAAAAGGAAAGGGTAATTGTGCAAGACGTCGTAATCAGAAAGTTCTGGGTAATTGCTCCTTTACACAATTAAAAATCTTCAACTAGCTAGTTATTAATTGTACTAATCAATATCGTCTCATTTGATTGCCGACATTCTACAGGTGTGAGGAGGGATACGAGGAGGAGGCGGATCATGTTATCCACAAGGAGTGCAAGCGCCTACTTCAGAACTTACGGCATGAGGTTCAGGTGCAGGCTGTTCGAGACTACTACGCCGGGCGTGGTATCAAGAAGCCCAAGCAGGAGTGCCGCGATAAGTTCTTGAGTAAGGAGAAGTACATGAAGGTAATTCTTAAGGCCTTGTACTTACTTCCATCATTTAGTAATTCATAGCCTTAGCGCTCAAGTTTCTATTTGCTAACTTAGGCCCCTCCGAGATGGTGTGCGGATCGGATGGATTGTTGGGAGGTGTTGGTCAATGCGTGCTGCTCAGAAGAATGGCTAGCCACCCACAAAGAGGCCAAGGACAAACGTGCCCAAATGGAAGGTGTGCCACACCACCAAGGCAGCTCCAACTTATTTCAATACGGGCGGAACTGGGTATGTGGTTTGCTTCATGATTCATGCAATTCATTCATCATACTAGCTTTAGCCCTTTAATTACTAATTTACTTTGTTTCTCTCTTTCAGGCACGCTACAATAAGGCGGATAAGATGCCAGAGGTGTACGACCTGTATGCCATGGCCCACACTGGCCCTTACAAGAAAGTCAAGGCATTCTCTGCGTCTGACCTCGATGATCCAAAGAACTTCACCAACATCTCCGCCCACGACAAGCTCGTGCAATATAGAGATCAGGGGAAGGCGAGGAAAGGGGAGGACTTTAACCCGAGCCAGGGTCCCATAGATACAGAGCTGCTGATGATATCTGGTGGCGGGAGGTCCCATGGCTCCATAGCCATGGGAGATGGACTTATCCGTTGTCCTAGCACTCTCCCGGAGATCAAGGCGCGCCAGTCGAGCTCCGCTCCTGAGATAAGGCCTCGTGAACGGCCAGTCCAACTCGCCTTCAAGGTTAGTTATACGTACTCAGCTATCTTTCTCCATTACATTGTGTGCGCTTCCATCAATGATTACAAATGGTCATGTGAGTGGTGTTGCAGGCTGCTATACAAAGTGAGAGAGATAGAACGGAGAAACTTCTGGTGGAGGCGGCGGAGAGGCAGCGGGAGTTGTAGGAGAGGACGACAAAGATGTTGGAGGAGGAGAGGGCACGGAATGACATGCAGGCAAGGGACATGTACGAGCTCCTTGTGGTAAGTTTGTTCTGCAGATTACTTGCTAGTCTTAACATTTGAGTCTCATTACTAACTAGTATGACTCTGTTGTGAAAACCAAATGTGCAGTCTGTGTGCGAGAAGTCCGGTCAGACCGCTCCGCCGATGCCAGTGATTGCTCCTGGGAGCACAGTGAGTTTAATTTGAATGGACATTACTTGCTAGTCTTAACATTTGAGTGTCATAATGCTAACGAGACATTGGAAATGATCTTTGGTGCAGCTTAACTCCAGAAACGCATCGCACGATCCTTCTCCAGCTACCGGCGAGAGCCAGCCCACTCCTTCTCCAGCTACCGGCACGAGCCAGCCTGGTCCTACACCTCCGTGATCACGGTAAGTTTCTCTAGTGTTTTGCTTAACAAATGCATAAAGACCTAGACTTAGCTTTATTTCCTCCAATATGCTTACCATAATGACCTAGAGTTAGCTTCTTTTCCTCCAAAATGACTTAATAAGCTTACTGACCTCATAAACCATCCATTCTACCTAAGTTAGCTCTAAAACGATATGTACTTAGCTTACTTATGTCAAAAATTGCATAATTAACTTAGTTAGCTCATAAACGATCCATTTTACCTAGCTTAGCTTCAAAATGACCCATCTTACCTAGGTTAGTTTATAAATGATCCAGTTTATCCAAGTTAGCTCTAAAATGACCCAATTTACCTACAGTAGCTCCTAAACGATCCATTTCACCTAAGTTAGCTAAAAACGATCCATTTCACCTAAATTAGCTCTTAAATGATCCATTTCACCTAAGTTTGCTCAAAAAAGATCCATTTCACCTTAGTTAGCTCAAAAACACCTTAGTTAGCTCATAAATGATCCATTTCACCTAAGTTAGCTCATAAATGATCCATTTCACCTAAGTTAGCTCAAAAACAATCCATTTCACCTTAGTTAGCTCAAAAAGATCCATTTCACCTTAGTTAGCTCATAAATGATCCATTTCAACTAAGTTAGCTCATAAATGATCCATTTCACCTAAGTTAGCTCAAAAACAATCCATTTCACCTTAGTTAGCTCAAAAAGATCCATTTCACCTTAGTTAGCTCATAAACGACCCATTTCAAGTAAGTTGGCTCATAAATGATCCATTTCACCTAAGTTAGCTCATAAATGATCCATTTCACCTTAGTTAGCTAAAAAACTATTCATTTGACCTTAGTTAGCTCAAAAACGATCCATTTCACCTTAGTTAGCTCATAAATGATCCATTTCAACTAAGTTAGCTCATAAATGATCCATTTCACCTAAGTTAGCTCAAAAACAATCCATTTCACCTTAGTTAGCTCAAAAAGATCCATTTCACCTTAGTTAGCTCATAAACGACCCATTTCAAGTAAGTTGGCTCATAAATGATCCATTTCACCTAAGTTAGCTCATAAATGATCCATTTCACCTTAGTTAGCTAAAAAACTATTCATTTGACCTTAGTTAGCTCAAAAACGATCCATTTCACCTTAGTTAGCTCATAAATGATCCATTTCAACTAAGTTAGCTCATAAATGATCCATTTCACCTAAGTTAGCTCAAAAACAATCCATTTCACCTTAGTTAGCTCAAAAAGATCCATTTCACCTTAGTTAGCTCATAAACAACCCATTTCAAGTAAGTTAGCTCATAAATGATCCATTTCACCTAAGTTAGCTCATAAATGATCCATTTCACCTTAGTTAGCTCAAAAACTATTCATTTCACCTTAGTTAGCTCAAAAACGATGCCCTTCACCTTAGTTAGCTCATAAATGACCCATTTCAACTAAGTTAGCTCATAAATGATCCATTTGAACTAAGTTAGCTCATAAACAACCCATTTCAACTTAGTTAGCTCATATATGATCCATTTCAACTAAGTTAGCTCATAAATGACATATACTTCTTGTTCTAGTCTTCTTCTTGTTCTAGTCACCTATTTCTAACTTTCTTATTTACCATTTTGCAGATTTCATTCACTTCATGGAACCTAGCTTGCTATGATGGAGTGCTTGCTTTTCCTTTCATGAAACTTTGCATTGTATCTAGCTTGCTATGATGGAACTTCCTATTGTAATATGTATATGGATGGAACTTGCTTAGGTATGAACAATGTGTATGGATGAAACTTATGTGATATGTGATATGAAACTTATGTGCTGGATATCTGATATGGAAATATATCTATATATGTCATATATATTTGCTCTGAAAATTGTTGGATTCAAAAAAACAGAAAAAAAGAGCCAATATGCAGGCTCTTTGCCGTCTGCCACCAACGGCAAAGAGCTCTTTGCCATCAGCAATGGACGGCAAAGAGGCCACGTGGCAGGCAGCTGTGCTTCCTGGGAGGCTGACCAATTTGGTCAGTTTGCCTACAGTGGCTGACGGCAAAGGCTTTGCCGTCCGCGGCGGACGGCAAAGAGCAAAAACTTTGCCTACAGCGGCGGACGGCAAAGGCCTGCCGTGTAGTGACGTCGACTGACATCACACGGCAGACGGCAAAGGCCTTCCGAACTTTGCCGTCAGCGGCAGACGGCAAAGGCCTGCTGTTAGCCACCTAACGGAGTAACAGCGCACTTATTGCCGTCTGCACTCTTTGCCGTCCGCTGCTGATGGCAAAGGCTCCTTTGCCGTCAGCCGCCCGAAGCAGACGGTAAAGTACCTCTTTGCCGAACCTTACTTTGCCGTCACCTTTTGCCGTCCGCGGCGGACGGCAAAGACCTTTGCCGTCAGCCATCCATGCCTTTGCCGTCCGCCATGGCTGACGGCAAAGTAGCTGATTCCTATAGTGAATGAAGGATATTCCTTCTCCCAAGACAATCTGATTAGACTTGGCATCCCGGTTACAAGACATTCTCGACAATGGTAAAACAAGTCCAGCAACACCGCCCGAATGTGCCGGCAAATCCTGATAGGAGCTGCACATATCTCGTTCTCAGGGCACACTCAGATTGTCCAAACTTCCGGTAGGCCAGCCCAGAGTTGCCCCTGGTGGCCACCGGCGGCTGACAAGGTGGACCAACACTCAGAGGAGCACTGGCCCGGGGGGTTTAATAAGGATGACCCTTGGGCTCCGGAAACCCAAGGGAAAAGAGGCTAGGTGGCAAATGGTAAAACCAAGGTTGGGCATTGCTGGATGAGTTTTATTCAAGGCGAACTGTCAAGGGGTTCCCTTTATAACCCAACCGTGTAAGGAACGCAAAATCCGGGAACATAACACCGATATGACGGAAACTAGGGCGGCAAGAGTGGAAACAACACCAGGCATAAGGCCGAGCCTTCCACCCTCTACCAAGTATATAGGTGCATTAAGATAAACAAGATAATATTGTGATATCCCAACAATAAACATGTTCCAACAAGGAAAGATCTCCAAACTTCACCTGCAACTAGCAACGCTATAAGAGGGGCTGAGCAAAGCGGTAACATAGCCAAACAATGGTTTGCTAGGACATGGTGGGTTAGAGGTTTGACATGGTAATATGGGAGGCATGATAAGCAAGTGGTAGGTATCGTAGCATAGGCATAACAAAAGAGCGAGCATCTAGCAAGCAAAGATAGAAGTGATTTCGAGGGTATGGTCATCTTGCCTGCAAAGTACTCAGAGTTGCCTTGATCCTCATAAGCGGACTCATCGGGCTCCTAGTTCACGAACTCGTCTTACGGCTCTAGCCAAACAAGAACAACAAGCAAAAGGAGCATAATCAACCACGTGCAATGCTCAAGCAATATGATGCAAACATGGTATGATATGCGGGATGCGGTATGTGATGCATATGCAAGATTTGCAAAGGAATGATTGAACCTGGCCTCAACTTGGAAATCCAAGAGTGCCACTGGAAAGGTGAGATGATTTTGGTCGAAATCGATATAAAGATCACCAGAATCGGATGCACGGTTTGGAAATGGCAAGCAAAACAAATATGGCACCGGTCTGCGATAAACAGCAAGTAGCCATCTAAATGCATCAATATAAATATGCTACAGCACTCAAACATGACAACAAAATACATGGCAGGGATCCACTCATGAAGCTTGAAAAAATATAAACACTGAGCTATGGCTAATTCATCCATTAACAGGTTCAAACAAGCATGGCAAAAGTGCAAAAGATTACTGGTTTCAGACTTAGTGAAATTAACACAAGTCTGGAATTTATCATCAAGAAGCAATCTTTAGAGCATGAAAACTACATGCTACAGGAACATATCATGGCAAGACAAGGAATGGAATTAAGCTACTCTAAGCACATAACAAAAGTCCCTTAGTAACCTTGAGCCAAAAGGGATCAGAAAATACAATTGCAAGCATGTGAACATAGCAAAAACGTAAACAGGTTCGGACTTAGTGAAAAACTGGAGCATGTAAACAGATTAACAAGTGGGCATGTTTACGAGCTCGATGCATTCACTACAGAGCATGGCATGACAAACTAAGCATACACCCATCAAGAATACATGGCATAGGAGCTAGACATGGCAAGAACAACAACATAGCATGCACGGATCAATAGCAACCTCCTCGGCAAAATCGCTAAACATGTCAACAATCTGCCAGGAACATTTTATAGCAAAAGTAGAGCTCGATTGACTCAAGCTAGGGTGCTCCATAAATGCAAACAAAGACATGGATGGATAGAGCACCACAATATTAACAAAACATCCTTACTGATCATCCTCAAAAGAGGCACGGATCACTAGGAAACAACATGAACATATGGCATAAAAACAATATCAGGACAAGGACTTAGTGAAATTCTAAGTCCCTGAAATCAGCATCAATGAGTAAACTACTTTGCATGCTTGTGCTAGTCACCACAAAGATCACAAAAATGCATGGCAAGCACCTCCGTAAAGATAACATGGCATTCATCAAAACACATGTAGAGCTCAGGATCATAGCATGCACACATTAATCATGGAAAAAATGACAAAAGGCCATTTGCTGAAACAGATCTGACAAATTCATCACATAGCCCTCTTCCAAAAGCATTTCAGGCATCAAGATGAGCTCAAATGAAAATGATGCAATGATATGAAATGATGTACTCGTCGACACGAACATTTTGATATGCTACACGCACGAATCGGAGCTACGGACGAAGAGTTATGGCATGACGAAGATTGCAAAAAATTAGGGTTTCGGGAGGAAAAAGTCAACCGAGTGGATTTTGGATCTCAGATCCAGATCGGCGGCGCGGACGCCGAGGTTCGCCGGAGATCAAAGACTCGCCGGAGATGGGGGTTGCCGGAGCGGTACTTGCCGGAGAGGGGAGGTGAGGACGCGGGCTCCGGGCCGTGCGGTGGCCGGAGCTTGAGGTCGCGGCTCGCCGGAGCTAGGCGGAGGTCGCCGGACTGCGGCGGCGGTGGCCGGCGAAGGCAGCTCGGCGCGCGGGGTCGCCGTGGGCAAGGGAGATGATGGCACGAGCGACGGGAGGAGACGGGCTGGGGAGGGCCCGGAGCGGGTCGGCGGGCCGTGCGGCGGCGGAAGAGCCGGCGGGACACATGGCGGGACGCCACTAGTGTGGAACGGCGGCGCAGTCAGGTCGGACACATCCGGCGCCGGCAGATGTTGTCCGGCGCGCGGTGGGAGAAGGGGGCTAGGGTTAGGGTAGGAAAGATCCGAAAATTTCGGGGAGGATCCCTTTTTATAGATAGGAGGAGCTAGGAGGCTCCAAATGAGGAGCGGTTTTCGGCCACGCGATCGTGATCGAACGCTCTAGGAGATGGAGGGGTTTTTGGTGGGTTTTGGGCCACTTTGGAAGGGTGTTGGGCTGCAACACACAGAGGCCTTTTCGGTCCCTCGGTTAACCGTTGGAGTATCAAACGAAGTCCAAATGGCACGAAACTTGACAGGCGGTCTACCAGTAGTAAACCAAGGCCGCATGACAAGTCTCGGTCCAATCTGAAATCGTTTAACCCCCACACACGAAAATAGGTAGAAAGGACCACCGGAGGACATAGGAGCGGCAGAATGCAAAACGGACAACGGGGAAAAAGCTCGGATGCATGAGACGAACACGTATGCAAATGCAATGCACATGATGACATGATATGAGATGCATGACAAAGACAAAACACACGGAGACAAAAACCCGACAACGAGGAAATAAAATAACTTAGGCCGGAAACGGCAAGAGTTGGAGTACGGATAAGGTAAATTACATCCGGGGTGTTACAACACTCCACCACTACGAAAGGATCTCGTCCCGAGATCTAGGACTGGAAAAACTCCGGGTACTCAGAACGGAGGTGATCCTCGCGTTCCCAGGTGGCTTCATGGTCGGAATGATGTGACCACTTGACTTTGAGGAATTTGATTGACTTGATGCGAGTCTTGCGCTCGGTTTCTTCAAGGATGGCAACGGGGTGCTCATGATAAGAGAGGTCTTCTTGGAGATCAATGTCTTCGAAGTTGACGGTGCGGTCAGGGGTCTTGAAGCACTTGCCGAGTTGAGACACGTGAAACATGTCATGCACATTTGCAAAGTTGGAGGGAAGCTCAAGTTGATAGGCGAGATCGCCTCTCTTGCTGACGATCTTGAAAGGACCCACGTATCTAGGGGCAAGCTTCCCTTTGATACCGAAGCGACGAGTACCTTTCATTGGAGAGACGCGGAGGTAAACATGATCTCCAATCTCGAAAGCCAAATCACGATGCTTACTATCATAGTAGCTCTTCTGGCGCGATTGCGCTACTTTGAGGTTATCACAAATGACTTTGCACATCTCTTCTGCCTCTATGATCAAGTCATTTCCAAGAAGTTGACGTTCACCAGTCTCTGACCAGTTAAGAGGAGTACGGCACTTCCTGCCATAGAGAATTTCAAATGGGGCCTTGCCCGAACTCGCTTGGAAGCTGTTGTTGTAGGAGAACTCGGCATATGGAGGACAATCCTCCCACTTCATACCGAAAGAGATAACGCAAGCCCTGAGCATATCTTCAAGAATCTGATTGACACGCTCGACTTGGCCACTAGTTTGGGGATGAAAAGCTGTGCTGAAACGGATGTTGGTGCCCATGGCCTTCTGAAAAGAATCCCAAAACTTCAAGGTGAAGATTCTGCCACGATCTGAAGAAATCAACTGCGGAATGCCATGCAGAGAGACAATCTGGGAGGTATATTGCTCTGCCAATTGAGCTGCTGTGATAGACTCCTTGATAGGAAGGAAATGAGCCACTTTAGTGAGTTTGTCGATGACAACGAAGATAGCATCATTGCCACGCTTGGACTTTGGAAATCCAGTCACGAAGTCCATCTCAATGTGGTCAAACTTCCATTCTGGAATGGCAAGAGGTTGGAGGAGACCAGCTGGTCGTTGGTGTTCTGCCTTCACTCTTCTACAGACATCACATTCATTCACGAACTGAGCAATCTCACACTTCATTCGAGTCCACCAATATGACTGCTTGAGGTCATGGTACATCTTTGTACTTCCAGGGTGAATAGAGAGGAGTGAATTGTGAGCCTCGTTCATATTGACTTTACGAAGGTCACCTTTAGGCACAACAATGTGATCCTCGAAGAATAGAGTATCCTTTTCATCAAGACAATAACACTTGTACTTGGGTTGACTCTTGGCAATCCCAATCTTCACCATCTTCACCATAGCATCAAGAAGTTGAGCCTTGCAAATCTGATCTTCCAAAGTAGGAGAGACTTGGAGGTTGGCGAGGAAACCTTGAGGAACAACTTGCAGATTGAGTTTGCGGAAAGCTTCACAAAGCTCGGGTTGGTAAGGCTTAAGAATCAAACTGTTGCAGTAAGCCTTCCTGCTCAATGCGTCAGCAATTACATTTGCCTTGCCTGGAGTATATTCGATGCTCGGATTATACTCTTGAATCATTTCGACCCAACGAGTCTGCCTGAGGTTGAGATTAGGCTGAGTGAAGATGTACTTGAGACTCTTGTGGTCAGTGAAGATGTCCACTTTTCTTCCCAATAAGAGATGTCTCCAAGTCAAAAGAGCATGGACAACTGCCGCCAACTCGAGGTCATGAGTGGGGTAGTTCTTTTCATTGGGCTTCAACTGGCGAGAAGTATAGGTAACAACTTTCTTCTCTTGCATCAACACTGCACCATGACCTTGAAGGGAAGCATCATAGAAGACCTCGAACGGTTTGGATTCATCAGGAGGAGTCAGAACTGGAGCAGTGACTAACTTCTCTTTCAGGGTGTTGAAAGCGATGTCACATTCAGGAGACCAAATGTACTTCATGTGCTTCTAGAGAAGGTTGGAAAGAGGCTTCGTGATCTTTGAAAAGTTCTTAACGAACCTTCGACAATAGCTTGCGAGACCAAGGAAGCTGCGGAGTTGCTTCACGTTCTGAGGTGGTTCCCAATTCACAATTGCAGACACCTTCTTAGGATTCACAGCAATGCCCTTGGCAGAGATGATATGCCCAAGGTAGAGAACCTCATCGAGCCAAAACTCGCACTCTGAAAACTTGGCGTAGAACTGATGTTCTCTGAGCTTATCCAAAACCAAACGCAAGTGCTTGGCATGATCCTCCTTGTTCTTGGAAAAGACCAAAATGTCATCGAGGTAGACCAAGACGAAGTCATTTGTGTAGGGGTTGAAGATGAAGTTCATCATGCGAGAGAATGTCGGAGGAGCGTTGACGAGGCCGAAAGACATGACAGTGTATTCATATGAACCATAGCTTGTTCTGAACGCTGTCTTGGGGATATCTTGCTCACGAATTCGAATCTGGTGATAGCCCATACGGAAATCAAGCTTGGAGAATACTTGAGCACCTTTGAGTTGTTCAAACACCTCATTGATATTGGGAAGTGGGTACTTGTTCTTTATAGTCTTCTTGTTCAATGGACGGTAGTCGACACAAAGTCGGTCCATTCCATCCTTCTTCTTCACAAAAAGAACTCCACAACCCCACGGAGAAGAACTAGATCGGATGAGACCCATACGCTCTTGTTCATTGAGTTGCTTCTTCAACTCCTTCAACTCTTTAGGTCCAAGTTTGTAAGGACGTTTGCAAACAGGTTCCGTGCTAGGCTCAAGATCGATGACAAATTCAACTTGCCAGTGCAGAGGCATTCCTGGAAGCTCTTCTAGAAAGACGTCTTGATATTTGCAAACGACTGGAATTTGAGAGATGGCATCCAGCTCATCCTTCTCATTGAGAGAAAACAGACGGATGGTATTATCCCGAGCGGCAAAGACGATTACATCCTCAGACGAATGAGTCAGTTGAATCTGCCTGGTGGCACAATCAAGCTGAGCCTTGTGCTTAGAAAGCCAATCCATTCCAAGAATAAGATCAATATCCGATTTACCAAGGACCATTGGAGAAGCCAGAAACTTGAAATCGCCCATCATGATAGAAATATCCGGAACCTCGTAGTTTGCGAGCAAGCATTTACCAGGTGAGACAACTACTAACGGTTTATGCAAAACTTGAGAAGACAACTCATGCATAGATGCAAAAGGTCTCGAGATGAAATAATGCGATGCACCAGTGTCAAAAAGAACTTTTGCAGGAACATCGTTAATAGGAAGGTTACCCATGATGACATCTGATGAGTCCTCTGCCTGAGCTGCATTCATCAAGTTAACCTTGGCGTGCTTGGGGTTATGCTTGACCACAGCTGTACTTGCCGATCTCACAGGAGGAGGAGGAGGAGGAGGAAGACGCCTCTGATTGAAGCATTTGTTGGCATAGTGACCCTTCTGTTGGCACTTGTTGCACGTGACCTCCGAGAGCGGGCGGTGATACGGAGCACTTGATCTTGGAGCTTGAGACGAAGTCTTGTTCTGAAATGAAATGATGAGACGAAGTCTTGATCAAGATGAGCTCAAATGAAAATGATGCAATGAGATGAAATGATGTACTCATCGAGACGAACATTTTGATATGCTACACGCACGAATCGGAGCTACGGATGCAGAGTTATGGCATGATGAAGATTGCAAAAAATTAGGGTTTCGGGAGGAAAAAGTCAACCGAGTGGATTTTTTATCTGAGATCCAGATCGGCGGTGCGGACACCGAGGTTCGTCGGAGTTCGAAGACACGCCGGAGATGGGGGTTGCCGGAGCGGTACTTGCCGGAGAGGGGAGGTGAGGACGCGGGCTCCAGGCCGCGCGGTGGCCGGAGCTTGAGGGCACGGCGGCCGGGGCTTGAGGGCGCGGCTCGCCGGAGCTAGGCGGAGGTCACCGGACTGCGGCGGCGGTGGCCGGTGAAGGCGGCTCGGCGCGCGGGGTCGCCGCGGGCAAGGGAGATGATGGCGCGGGCGGCGGGAGGAGACGGGCCGGGGAGGGCCCGGAGCGGGTCGGCGGGCCGCGCGGCGGGGGAAGAGCCAGCGGGACATGTGGTGGGACACCACTGGTGCGGAACGGCGGCACGGTCAGGTCGGACACGTCCGGCGCCGGCGGACGTTGTCCGGCGTGCGGTGGGAGAAGGGGGCTAGGGTTAGGGTAGGAAAGATCCGAAAATTTCGGGGAGGATCCCTTTTTATAGATAGGAGGAGATAGGAGGCTCCAAATGAGGAGCGGTTTTCGGCCACGCGATCGTGATCGAACGCTCTAGGAGATGGAGGGGTTTTTGGTGGGTTTTGGGCCACTTTGGAAGGGTGTTGGGCTGCAACACACACAAGGCCTTTTCGGTCCCTCGGTTAACCGTTGGAGTATCAAACGAAGTCCAAATGGCACAAAACTTGACAGGCGGTCTACCGGTAGTAAACCAAGGCCGCATGACAAGTCTCGGTCCAATCCGAAAATGTTTAACCCCCACACACGAAAAGAGGTAGAAAGGACCACCGGAGGACATAGGAGCGCCGTAATGCAAAACGGACAACGGGGAAAAAGCTCGGATGCATGAGACGAACACGTATGCAAATGCAATGCACATGATGACATGATATGAGATGCATGACAAAGACAAAACACACGGAGACAAAAACCCTACAATGAGGAAATAAAATAACTTAGGCCAGAAACGGCAAGAGTTGGAGTACAGATAAGGTAAATTACATCCGGGCTGTTACACATCCATATTGTGAGCAGAACCAAATTCTCGTGCATGAGGAAGCGCAAAGATGGGACTTTTCTTTTTTGATGAGGATAACCATGTATTCCTTAACTAGAGAATGTTGTGTCTCCCACGCACGCGCCAATATCCATCTGAACCAGCTACGACACATTTTTTATCTGTTTGCATAGGTCCCACCTATCAGGAAGGATGGGCAGGTAGACGAACAGGTACAACTCCTTGCATAGCCTTTTCGTTTAATCTACCTGGCCGTCTAATCAACTGCCTTCACGCCACTTCTCCCATTTACTTCTCCATCAGGAACTGATTTTCCTCGGCTTCTTCACCTCCCATTCGTCTTCGTTTGCATCCAAACCCCATCGCGTTCACATTGTTTTAACCTCTATAAATAATCATCTACTACTTCAGTTAGACTAGCCATCTAATCCTAATTCTCCAAACCATAGCCCTCCGTTCTAGCGGTTCCAAATGGCGAAAGAGATCGAGATGCAGGTTTTTAGCGTCCAACATGTCCTCGTCGAAGGCTCGTTGAGCATAGTTGCCACCGTCACCGTCCACCCAAGGGTTGTTCGGAAGTGGATCAACAATGTATCCAACTCCCTCGAAAAGGTAGAGACGAGGGTCATTGGTCTCGACGCAGAGTACATGGAGCGTGCCACTGGGAAGATCCAACACGCCACCGTCCTTCAGCTGTGCCTTGAAGATGAGGTTTTGGTGTACCACATCATACACGCGCCTCCATACCAGGGGAGCTTCACGATTTCTTGTCTCGGGAGGACATATACTTTTGTGGGGTAGCCATCGAAGGGGACAAACAGAAGCTGGAGCCGTACAACCTTGATTTGAAAAGCATCACTGACCTACAAACCAGAATCAAAATTCCTGTAGAAGATTGTGATAAACAACCACCATCCCTATTCGACATAGCAAATTTTGTGCTCGGTACAAATCTTCAGAAGGGTGATGAGACGGTGGCATTAAGGTCGTCTAGATGGGAGAATTATCCCTTGACGTACGAGCGGATAAAATATGCTGCCCTTGATGCCTGTGTGAGTTTTGAGATAGCTGCAAAGTCCAAAGAGCTTGTTGTGAAGCCGTCTCCCACAGAAAATGAGAACAAGAAGAAGAAGAAGAAGATAAGGCTGCACCAGCAGCAGGGCATTATGGATGGATGAACTATTTACTCTCTTGTACAAAAAATTATCCCCTCTTGGTGTATATTGATATAGATGGACTATTTCGATGGTGTGCATGTCTTTGGAACAAGTACTAGTAGCGTGGGTCTGCTTGACTGTAAGGAACTATTTATCCGCCTAGCTTTCTCTACTACTCCTTCCAGTGATCGATATGCAATGCATGTGTCCGTAGACATGATAGCTTGTCCATGGAAGTTCAACTACGACGACCATGACGTTTCATCCACTGCCACTCGCGATTCCCACGACGCCGCTCCAACCCACGGCACCACGTCCCCCGACGTGTGCCTCACCCCTCTCGGCCGCACCGCCCCTCTGCCTTTGTGCGCATGACATGTGGGCCACCTTAAATGCGGCGAGCATCAAGTTTCTACCACAGCCACACACGATTCCCATGACGCCGCACGAACCAGTGACACCACACGTCCCCCAACCTGCGGCTCACCCCTCTCAGCCCCACTGCCCCTTTGCCTTCGGGAGCATTACATGTGGACCAGCCACCTATCGGATCCACATGTTATTGACTCAAAGGCAGGTGTAGTAAGGTGCTGAAGCTTAGTCCCAAGGGCCCTGAGAGGGAAATGTAACTCCTGCGCCAGACTGGTGCTATCACTGCATGAACTCGTGCCAAACTCGAGATTTTTTTCTTTACTATACATGCACGCAACGATTTAATGGACATTATAATCTCAACATGTGATGGGGAGCTCTAAATTTGAATTTGAAACTTATAAAACAAAAAGATTCAAAAAAAATAAACTAGGAGAGAGGGAGTATATCGTATGATGTGTCCCATACAAAACAAGTCCCCTGGTTTGTCACCGCGAAGATGCGGTTAGAAAGGAGAACAGCATCTTCGTACTCATATGGCAACAAATCGGCTGCAGACAGCATGGTCCACCTTTGACCGCCATGTCCAAGGTTCATGCTATCTTATTCAATCTCACTGTGATTGTATCGTACCAATTCATGTGGTGGCCCGTTGCATGGGTGATCCCAATGTTGGACAAAGGTTCTACGGGAATGGTGTCACCATTGTAAATGTTGTGCAAATTGATGTTGGTACCCTCCCGTGCATATGCAAGCCAATCTCCACTCACACCGAGCCTAACCTGTGAAACAGTGGGCAGGGGGAGAATTAGGAAATGGACATGGAATTAGTCTTTAGAATGCATTTACTACGTGATCAAACTCATCTTACCTGCTCATCTAAGGAAATCCGAGTGCCCCTCAATGTCGGCATCTCAAGGGGCGTCAACTTGCAACTACGACCACGCCGCGGTGGAGAGACCCCCAAGGAAACATCCTCGTGATTTCCACGGAACATCAAGATGCATTTGTATGCGTAGTTTATCTTGTGAGAGAAAAGGATGAACGAGGGAAGGCCTCTAGAGATAGAGATAGACACTACTACTACCAATGTGCTGGCCCATGCATTGCAATGGATCCAAAGTAGTAGAATAATACTTGTTCATGTGCTTGAGATATAAACACTCTTGTTTTGATATACATGTGTCAGCGGACATGACAGCTTGTCCATGGAAGTTGAACCAGGACGACCATCACGTTTCTTGTTTGTACCACTGCCACACCCATACGCGATTCCCACGGCAAAGTTAGTCATGAATGAAGTTCAACCATGGAGTCTTCTAGATTCTACGGGGCTGTTTAGTTCTAGGACTAGCATTGCCACACTTTGCCACACATTTTTGTCAAACTTGCCTAATGTTAGTTCATCAAAATGAGAGCCACAAGTTGGCAAGCCTAAGGGAATCTTGCCACACTTTTTGTGTGTATGCCATGTGGGGCCCAAGTGTGGCTTGAACAAAACACTCACCTAAGTTGGTCAAACTTTCCTAACCTTAGTTGTGGCAATCTTTGGCTAATTTAGTCACAAACCAAACAACCCCTACATGTGGCAGAATCTGGTGGATTGTAGATGATATCCAACGGCCAGTAGTGCTCAGATTTGCCATCTTTGTACCGTCGGATTGGCTTCATCCAAAGACCAACTTTCAAAGTTATTCACACACTATATAGGGGGTATAGATATAGATGTGCCGGCCCGTTGCGATGGATCCAAAGTATATCTATTTAGTGGAGTGCACTCTAGACACATTATCTATTTATTTTTCTCTAACCTTTCGTAGCCATGCAACCAAGCCACATAAGCTTCATGGGTGCCCCCCCACATCATATTATTCATACTACGTTGACTGAAAAAAAAAGATAAATCACCCAAAACAAGATCTTCCCATTTTTTGTTCCTACGATGATGTGTCGTGCACGTACCTACTAGTTGTATAGTGGTAGTACTAGTTGTATAGTACTCCCTCTGTAAACTAATATAAGAGTGTTTAGATCACTCTTTTAGTGATCTAAACGCTCTTATATTTCTTTACGGAGGGAGTACAAACTTGGTACTAGTAGGAGTACAGTAGTACGGAATGATCCTACTCTATCAACGAGCCCCATCTGACACCAAATTTCTTAACTTCTGTGCTACAGCTAGATCTTCCCCACATTTCTGTTTTCCAACCCAGCGGCGTGCAGGGTGCGGTTTGCCAATAGTCGGTTTGCTCAACGGCAGCCCACATGAAAGTGAAATGCTAGGCAACACGCCTTCCCTAAGCTATGTGTCGTGCCGGACGGGCCGTGGAGTACTCCCGATTCCTGGGTGTGTGTGGGGGGGAGTGGGACGCGAACAAAACATGCCTTTTCCTTTTACTAGCAATGTGCCCGAGCGTTGCGACGGATCCAAAGTAGTAGAATTGTAGTACTTGTTCACAAACTTGAAAGAAATCACTCTTGTTTTGATATACTCCTAATATATTACGCCCTCCGTTCCTAAATATTTGTCTTTTTAGAGATTCAAATGGACTATCACATCCAGATTATATAGACATATTTTGAAGTGTAGATTCACTCATTTTGCTCCGTATGTAGTCACTTATTGAAATCTCTAGAAAGACAAATATTTAGGAATGGAGGGAGTACTTTTCACTCAAAATATATTTCTCAGGCTGTTTTGATGAGGTGAGGGAGGATGTGGTTTCTTTCAAGATAATAAGGGGTTTTCTGCAAAGTATATCTTGGGATGTCTTGGGCATCCTCAAGCTTGAGCTTTTGTGTCTCCTTAATTCCTCTCATATCACGGTCTCCCTAAATCTCAAAAGCTTCATCCACACAAAACTCAACAAGGACTCGTGAGATAAGTTAGTATATACCATTGCAAAAACCTTATCATACACTACTGTAGCAAATCAATAAAATTATTATTCAACATTGCATACTAAATGCCTCTGCATATTTAATATTCCTATCCTCAAATAGAATCATTAAAGAAGCAAACATATGCAAACAATGCAAACATAACAGCAATCTGCCTAAACAGGATAGTCTGTAAAGAATGCTGCAATATCCATACTTCCCTAGCTCCAAAAATTATGAAATAAAATTCCCACTGTAGTAAATTTAGCAGATCTTAATATGCAAAAGGTTTCAACATTTTATCCCATTCTGAATTTTCTAGGGAATTATTGCAACAGCGGTAAACTTTCTGTTTTCAAACAGCAACATGTGGACTTCTAAAATAGGCATAGTAAAGGCTATCAATGCCACTTTTATTGGAATAAAAGATGCAAAAAATTGTTATAAATAACAGCAAGAAAATCCTAACAAAATAAATTGACGCTCCAAGCAAAACACATATCATGTGGTGAATAAAAATATAGCTCCAAGTAAAGTTACCGATGAACGAAGACGAAAGAGGGGATGCCTTCCGGGGCATCCCCAAGCTTAGGCTCTTGGCTATCCTTGAATATTACCTTGGGGTGCCTTGGGCATCCCCAAGATTAGGGTCTTGCCACTCCTTATTCCATATTCCATCGAATCCTTACCCAAAACTTGAAAACTTCACAACACAAAACTTAACAGAAAACTCGTAAGCTCCGTTAGTACAAGAAAATAAATCACCACTTCAAGTTACTTTAATGAACTTATTCTTTATTTATATTGGTGTTAAAACAACTGTATTACAACTTCTCTATGGTTTATAAACTATTTTACTAGCCATAGATTCATCAAAATAAGCAAACAACACACAAAAAACAGAATCTGTCAAAAACAGAACAGTCTGTAGTAATATGAATCAAACGTATACTTCTCGAACTCATAAAATTCTAAACTAAATTGCTGGACCTGAGGAATTTATCTATTAATCATCTGCAAAAAGAATTAACTAAATAGCAATCTCTAAATAAAAATGGCAGCAATTCTCGTGAGCGCTAACGTTTCTGTTTTTGACAGCATGATCAACAAGACTTTCCCAAAGGTTCTACTTGGCACAAACACTAATTAAAAGCATAAAACCACATATAAACAGAGGCTAGATGAATTATTTATTACTAAACAGGCCAAAAAGCAAGGAACAAAAATAAAGTTGGGTTGCCTCCCAACAAGCGCTATCGTTTAACGCCCCTAGCTAGGCATGATGATTTCAATGATGCTCACATAAAAGATAAGAATTGAAACATAAAGAGAGCATCATGAAGAATATGACTAGCACATTTAAGTATAAAATACTTCCTATGAATAGGGATTTTGTGATCAAACAACTTGAGGGAACAATAATCAACTTGCATAGGAAGGTAAAACAAGCATAACTTCAAAAATTTAAGCACATAGAGAGGAAACTTGATATTATTGCAATTCCTACAAGCATATATTCCTCCCTCATAATAATTTTCAGTAGTATCATGAATGAATTCAACAATATAACCAGCACCTAAAGCATTATTTTCATGATCTACAAGCATTGAAAATTTACTACTCTCCACATAAGCAAGATTCTTCTCATGAATAATAGTGGGAGGAAACTCAACAAAATAACTATCATGTGATTGAAAACTAAGCTCAAGATGACAAGTTTCATGGTTATCATTATTCTTTATAGCATAAAAGTCATCACAATAATCATCATAAATAGCAACTTTATTCTCATAATCAATTGGAACCTATTCCGGAATAGTGGATTCATC